>NC_090944.1:111111929-111423852 GCF_040807025.1 Struthio camelus
TGAACCCAGAGGCATCTGGCATAATTCTACCAAATGCAGCCTACTGATAGGACAGGAGAAAGAAATGCAGAGTGTTGCTATATCTCAGACTTTCTGGAGACAGACCTTCAGGTTTATTTAGCCCTTGAAGTGAACAGTGAGAGGATAAATAAATGGAATGAATAAATGGAATCAGATTTTAGCAATAGTAAATATATTCTAATATTAGCAGGTTTGCTGTTAGCACAACTATATATTGGAGGATGTTCTGCATCTCTATTTGAAAAAAATATTTTCTATAGCCTAGACTCAGTGGCATAAAATAGAACAGATAAAAGAGCAGCAGAAGGTAATGCCTGGTCAGCCGTGTGTCGCTGAGAACAATACAGTTGCTTGTAAGTGAGCTGGGTATTTACAGCAACTTCCTCCATGAGAAGGGCTATTGATAAATGCTACTAATAAAACCTTACAATAACAGTAATAATATCTTTCATTTTTAATTGTTTCTTTGATCCTAAAGGGGCAGCTGGTTTACTGCATGTTTTCCGATTAAAAAGGTCACTCATTTTATGGCTCTCATCCTATTCATCCTGCTTACTTGTTGTTTAAGGAGACAGAATAAACCCGAAGCTCTGGAAAATCTACAACTACTTTGCATTTATATATCCCTCTTTATTGCAGAGTCTCTGCAGGCTCTCTACACAGTCTTGTAGAGTGACTCCATTTAGCTCTAATCATTGATGTGATATGACATGGTATTATGCCTCCTAATATTTATATTTAGATCCTTTTATTAGAATCTGCAGGCAGGTAATCAGACCCTATTGTGCTAGATACTGTGCAGAGATTTATCAGAAAAGGCAGTCCCTGGTCCAGACAGTTTATAGTCTAGGTCAGACAGGGCACTGGAAAATTTAGACATTTGATCCAGTGAGGTCCCCAAACACAGGAATATACTTTAAACAACTTGCCCAAATTCATACAGGAAGTCTGCAGAAGAATAGGGAACAAATAAACTCTGGGCTCAGGTCTGCTTTCACACAGGATAAATTTGGAAAAGCTAAGTTCTGCACTTGAGTGATGAACCAGTAGAGAGAAAGGCTCCCTGAATGTTAGGATGATCTGAGATTTATAAATGCTTAGCATTAGATCAGAATATTCTTGACAGTAACAATCTGTTTACTAAAATAAGTTGAATTGAAAGATTTTGTCCTAAGTTGAATCTTTCCTCTAGACAGTAGTTTCTTGTCAGGCTGAAGTCTGTCTAGTACTTTTATGAGAACAGAACTCCGAATTAAGTGCTATTCTTTACCTTTTTTTAGATTGTATGGCAAGATTTTAGAAAAATATGAATACAGAATTAAAGGAAAGACAGAGACTAAAGCAAAATCATAGCACTGTCTAGAATGGAAAGTATTTGCAATACTTGTCTGATGTGCAGCATGGTCCTGCCTGGTCCTCTGATATCTTTAACTACCCTTCTGTCCCCTCTCCTCCCCTTTTGAGGGTTAGTGTGGTGCCATCTGAATAGCCTTTCTTCTTCAACAAACATCACTTGCACTTTGCTTCCTCTCTTCTTGCCCACCCCGTCCTGCTGCCAGCACTTCAGAGCAAATCTACTCGGTATGTGAGTGTAATTGAGAGCCTGAGCTTCTGAGGGAGAACAAAAAAGGGTAATCTGGTACACCAGGGCCACATTACGCTGTAAGTTTATGTTGTATCCCTCACACAGAGGTGGAGCTCCCCCTGGAATTGTCCCCACTTCCCCTTCCCTTTCCCTAGTACAGTGAGATCTGATAGGCTGAGAAAAGCAAGAGGTTAGAGGGAGTCAAACAGTGACAACCCTCAAGACCTCGCTGCACCCCTTATCCAAGAGTGGTGCCTCACTGAGTTTAGGGTTTGATTTCTTGGATTTAGTATCACCAAAGAGTCAAACACTGCTGCTCATTTCTGTTTTCAAGGAGGCCATAACAAGAATACGCTAAAACGGTGTAACTCTGCCCAGTGGTGATTCAGCTAAGCAAGTAACAGCTTGAAGAAGGCCGGGAAGGGGTTCTGAAACAAGTTTAATTTTTCAGATATAAGATATTCTTAAGAATAAATGGCCTAATTCTCTCGGTCAGGGAGCAGGGGTTTCTTAGCTTTGGATGGATACAACAGTAGAACTGGATAGGTCAGCTCTCTCAGTTGTTATGGTCCATGCCGACTGATTAGGTTAGGCAGAAATTAATACAGCACAAGCCACTCCAGCAAGACTCACTTGTCTAAACCATAGCACTACTGCTGTAGAAGGGCATTGAACTGAGCCAACTCCAATCTGTTCAGGTAATTCTCCGTACAAAGAAAAGCCCCAAAGTTTGCTCTTGAAATCAACGTTATGAACCTTGCACTCTGAAAGTAGGTAGAATACATATATATTGTAGGCTAGGACCAAATCCCTATATAGAATAAATGTCCAGCAGTTTGTATGCTTACCCAGACCTTGTCCACTGTACCTGAGCCTTTTGGCTTTGCAAATAATTTTATGCAAACTTATGCTTCACCCAGCATTCTGGTGTTGGACTGGGAGCGGAATATGAAAAAAGAAGAAATTAAGCTGAACTGCACAGGTATTTTAATCAGTTCGGAACCCTACTGAGTTCTAAGATTGAATTTCAACATAGCTATTAATATTAGCTCAAAAATCTTCCCAGTGGTGTCTGTAGAGGTGATATATGTGTCTTACCTGTGTTCAAAAATACTGTCTGCCAGTGCTTCTATCATTTTGGCCTTCACAATAGCAAGTTATATCTTCTCAAATATTTGTGAGAAATAGATTTGTGTGCATTTATATCTATCTATATATGTATACATATATATATACACACATATATATATATACACTGTAATGGACCTTTTTTTTTAGATCAGACTTAATACTTACTCCATTGAAAAGAAAACGATCTTAAGTCTTAAGAAGCTTTTGAATTCTTCGAAAGTGGAGTGGAGGGATTTATAAACCCTCAGCTGGAACGCAAGGAATTGCAAATCTTAAAGGACAGATTAGGTTTCTAAAACATGAGGACAAGTATGACCTTACTGTAAAGCTATGTGTTTTGGCCTATGGGTAAAAGTGGTACATGAGGGAATTATTTGTGTTTAGGTGTGTAAATAAATAGTAAGCCTTTGGACACCCGTATCATATTTCCAGTTGAGTCTGCCAGCAATCTTTTATTTCTGTTATGCCTTTGGGACATTAAGACCACAGGAACATAGCTAAATTAGATGCTGCAAATGCAAAAGTATCTGTGGCATCTTTCACCTTCACATCTAAGGTCCCTGATTCACCTGAACATGTGCTTTACTTAAATACAGTGACAGTATCATGACTTTCCAGTGTGCTGCTCCCAGTTTAAACTGTTGCTTTATGTAAGGGTAGCAGAATTGAGGCCTTCATCTATCTGATGATAAGGGAAGTTTAACCTAATACTGGTCAGGATTGTTGTCTGGAAATAGTTCTAGGGAAGTTGACTGCATTTGTGCAAATAATTGGATTTGTTTTATTTGTCTGTAGGAGTAAAACTGTGTTAGTCATACAGTAACATACTTAATAGATTTTGTACAGGCAAAAAATCTTCTGAAGTAATTGAAAGCAAGCCATAATGACAATCAGTTTTCAGAAACTCATATCCTTTTAAAATGTAACTCATCCCAGTCCTGGCTTTTTCTGAACTTTTTGTTCTGTTTCCTAGAAAATGTTAGAACAACCACGACAACAAAATCTTAAACTATTATAGCCCCTGGAATGACCCTAAGTAATCACAGGCCATCAATGTTTTAACATCTGCAATGATTTTTTTTTTTATATGTGCGCAAGATAAACACTGCCTGATATACCATCTCCGTACTTAGCTTGGAAGCTCCCTGAATGATTGAAAATGCCTGTTCTGGACAGGAAACCCTATACTATATCATGCATCGTGCTCTGCTGTAGTTTGAATTTAGGCAAATAGCTGTAAAAATTCTACCTTAATCTATGAAGAAGTTAGATGCGATAACATATAAGTGGTGTGGGGCGAGAGGGGGGCTTCAGCAACCGCACTTTTCCAAAATACTCCATTAACTCATCTGGGAATTAAGAGTTTTGTGATTTCATCAAGTTGAGAATGCTTGAACCCCTATCTTTCACATGTTAGTGAAGTGCCGAAGCCACGAGGTATTCTGGTTAACTTGTTTCTACCCTTTCTCTTGAAGTGCAGCCAGAAATACTAGCATTGTGGGCCTGGAGGATAGCCAGGAAGAAATCTGAGTCTAGCTGAAGGGTTTAGGCATTTGGTTAGAAAGGGAAAAAAAGAGGGATGCCAGACCCTCCGCCCTAGATTATGTGCACATTTTATATGATTGTTAAAACACTCCTGGGAGCAGAGAGAAGAGCCTGAGAGCCTATTATTATTCAGCACCCACCTGAGAAGAAGGCTAAGTATGTACTGTGCACTTTTTCTTCTTGGAAAAGCCCTGAGAAGTACAGTTTCAAAGAATCTTCATCTGTCCTTTCTCAAGTCTCTGGGTAAGATTGTTGGAGCATTCATCGCTTTACTATTTTTCTTTTAATTCATGCCTGATTCCTGTTAAGGGACTTTGAGCAAGCTCCATGTGCCTGGTTGCCAAACAGATCATCACCTTCTAGCCACTGTGTATTTGGAAGGCAGTTTACTTGAGCTACTTATTAAGGAAACACAGGAACATTTATGTTTTAATCTGCCAACACTAAGCATGTTGTAACATCAAGGGCTGTAATGAGAGACTGAGGAAATGATTATGTAAGATGTTTCAGTATAGTAGTTATCAGGGTGCTCACAGGTCTTCACTGGGATGCGAGTGCTGCTTACCATTCAAACAAATCATTAAATATAAACATCGCCCTGAAAGAAAGACACACTAAAGTAAACGAGGAAGATGATTAAAAATTGAACAGGCAATAGAGGTACAGAAGAGCAAGCTGACCTATCTAAGATCAAAAAAAAGAAAAAAAAGATCCAGCAATGCAGCTGGCAAGGCACTCCTGTGTTTCTGGTACTCAGCTCATTGCCCAGCAAATCACATTTCCTTACTTGGGTGTATGTTTTTATGTTAAATAGATAAATTCCTAAAACCTCTACTTAGGCAAAGCCTACTCTTTAATGTGATTAAGCAATATATCTCAAGGCATCTATTGTGCCTTAAGAACAGTGCTTCTTAATGCTTGTGGTCCCATTGACTTGTTTCTTCTAATGAGAAACACAAGCATTATTTGGGCTAAAAGGAAGTTTGAGAATTTAGCCATAGAATCAGAAAAAATCTCTGTTTATGGGAGAATTTTGAGTGCCCGAACATAAACAAAATAACTGGTGATTTCATTTTCTAAACAGTTCTTTAGAATGGACTATTACTTAGACTTTTAGACCATAGACTGTGAATATACCTACACATATATTTATAAATATACATATACTTTTTTGTATGTATTTATGGGCAAATTTAGCTGTTCCTAACTAAACAATGTTCCCATTGATTAATACAGAATTTAGCCCTGTTTCAGAGTACTATTTTGTGTGAAAGAAGTTAAATCCTCTTTGAAGTACAGAACATCTTTTTGGATCTCCATCAGCTTTACTGTATATGCAATTAATAATTCAAGATTCAGAAAATAGAAACAAAGAAGAGGAAACTCACCAAACATGGCTTTGCCCGAACAACATAGAGGAAAATCTCCCTGTGGTATTACTAGCGTTGAAAGGTGATGGAAATTCTTGACCTTTCAGTGGTCAGGATTATCATTAGACTATACGGTATATGATATGATCTCTTAGTGGGGCATCTTTTTTAGGGTCAGCTGCTCAAAGAAAAGATTAACATTTACTGGCATGTACAAAATGGTCCCTGCAAAACCTCAGCCAACTGGAAACCCTTGACAGTTGGAAGTCTAATTAGATTAATTCAATTTAATTGTGTATAACTTTTAATAACAGTTAAATAGAGGCTAATAATATACTTTAAATGTTCTAGTCCCAAAATGATGGTTTCCTAAAGTAGTCTATAAGTCATATGCACCTGTTTGAATATTGCTCAGTTTCCATAAAATACATTAATATTATTGTATTATGCCAAAGCAGCCTTGTCTACCATGTAAAATCGTATCTGTCCACTGTTTATTTAAGTTTTTGGACAAGAGTGAATAGCTGAGATAGCAACTATTGCAGAGTATTTGTAGTACTCTTATGATTCAGAACTATAATGACTGAGGTTTTAAGTGTTTTTGTTACCTGTGTAGTAAGAACAGGGCAAGGCATGCTCCTGAAAATTTGAGAACTACAGCCTTCCTGTCAGCAGGTGATTTGAAATGGAGTTCTAGAATGACAGAAAATTTTCTGAACTGTTTTTCAAACTGAGTTGCAAAAAAAAAAAAAAGTATCATCAAATGCATTTAAGAAATATAATCAAGTCTAGGATCTTCTGTAAGCTGTTTATCACATCTGTGTGAAAACACAGTTCTTCTCAGTTCAACAGTGCATGTGCGAGCTCCTCCTAGAACATTGGGAATTTATGGATGCATGACTCTAAAGGGACCACTGCAAATAAAATGTGTAGCAGCTTTTCGATTTGCTGGATGTTGTGCCACACAAGTTTGGTGTAGCTCTTTACAGAACATTGGACTTAGGTAGAGGCTGCTAGGAAAGCTACTATATTTTGCCAGCTGATTCAGAACCAGAGAGGGGACTCTTCACTAATCGTTTGTGAATAATCTAACTGATTACTCAGTTTCAAATATAAAAGAGATCTGGATCATAGCTTGAAACACTGGATTCTTATCAGAAGCTTCCTTACCTTCTGTGTTCACTGTTCATGTGTGTCTTAACAACTAAATTTATTGATACACAGCTGGCTTTCACAAATTTAAATTTACACAAGCCACGTTGCCTGTGTAGGGTAAGACAACGTTTGGCAGAGCTTTCTGTCAAGTGTTTCTGAGGAGTTTGGCACAAATGAAGGCTAATGAGCCGGATGAGGCTCTGAACAAACCCTGGTCCGGCAGTATGGTAAAGAGGAGCCTGCAGAATGGCAAACAAGTCTTTGGGCAACATTATAGTGTACATTGATTGCTATGGGACAGGAGCAGGGGAAAATATAAGTTGCCCTGGATGAAAAGTTTCTGAGGAGCAGGTAGACCCTATGAGTCATTGTTCATTTGGGAACTATCAAGTAAAAGGGAAGGCTTTAGCATGTTTGAGTGCAACACAGCTTTCTAGTGCTCAATGTTGCTCCTTGGAAAGTCCACAGAAATGTTCTGCCAAGTGTGTCATAAGATGGTTTCTTAGTTCTGGATTATCAACCAGTAATGCCCATGAAACGCTGCTAAGATCCAGTTTAGATCCTCTTCTGCTGCGAGACGTATCTGAGGCCGTCAGGAAACTGAGCGAGACTGCAAGACAAAACATGATTTTTTCCAGTCATCACACAAGATAGCCAAGGGTAATCAGTTCAATCCATGAAGACTGCCAAAAAATGTGTGTCTTCAACATTTTTCTCTTTCTATACAATATTTAATTGACTAAATTACATATTTCATGTTCTCTCTGCATATAGGAAGAATGTTTTTCCATTTCCCATTGTTTATATTTAAGATTGGATCCTATTTGTGCTCTGGAATCATACATGATGATATAAATAAAATGCAGCAGAGGAGAGTTCCAGAAGAAATGGAAATGTTGAAATCTCATAAATAGGTGAACCTTCTTCTTTCTTCTCCTTCCAGTTCTTGATTAGTTGGTTCATTTCTGCTCCTTGGAAAGCTCCTTACAATATGACCATGAATATGATCAACATATTCAGCTTACAGGAAATACGAAGTGAAAATGATTGAAAGTGATTTCTTGACTAAAGGAGCTATTTCTCTACCACCCATCCCCAGGTATTTTGCCTTCAGCCTACTCGAATTCGGTTAGTGGGAGTATGAATGTCTCAAATTACTGCAATTGCTGCAGCCAAAGGGGAGGAGGATAACAGAAAAGCACACACCCCTGACTTATATGGGACTTATTCAAAATAATTCAATTGCATGAAAAATAACCGTATTACCTATAATACTGTGTTTGTGGTGATAGCCAGGTAGTGAACGGCATTTATAAAGCAGCTTTGGCCACTTCACCTGAAACCAGATCACTAATGCAGCTGCCCTGGGACAATTTCCAATATTCCCATATTCCCAATCTGACAACAGTTCCAAACAGCTGCCGTTTCTAAAATAAAGCCAGCCTTTCAGACAAATGTCTTCTTCTTTCTCCCAAGACATGGAAGTACTCTTGTCTTTGCGCCTCCCCTCATAAATTCAACTTATGTGATGTAGGATCAGTGACTGGTCCCTGAAAAAGTGAGTGAAGAAGGGGCAGATCCCACACTGACAAGCCATCTTAACCCGAGTAAAGAGATGAATCACACTCATAGTTTGGGACTTTTGCTTCTAAAGACATATGGGAATCATTTCTGCCCCAAATAAATAATGAAATATTGTACTTAAAACTCCAAATTGGTACATAAAGACTACTTTTGATGAATTTTTCAGAGATTTTGAAATATTTTTGTTTGTATGCCTGTGAAAACTCTTATGGGATGACATTCTGTCTTTGCTATAATACTGCAGTCAGTGGACTATAAATTGACTTTTATAAATGAGGGGAATTAATGATAGGGGTCCGTCTGAGGGAGGAAGAGGCAAGAAGCTCCATTGATCTCATCTTCTCCAAGTTTCTACCGACAAATTTTCCATCATTTGCAATCCAGCCAGGATTATACCTTTGGAAATCATCTGGGAGAAAAACAAGAGCATCTATAGGTATGCGGTATGGGGAGGCTGTGTGAACGTGCAACTCCTACAAGAAGCAGCAGGATTTATTCAGTTGAGGACCCCTTCCCGCAGAATGAATTCCTCTAGTGCTTCCCCCTTGAACAAGGAGAAAGCTCTTGCAGCTCTTAAGACTGTACAAAATCCTTCCTCAGCATGCCAGTTAATTCCACCACAGGTTTGACCATCTCATCTCTTCATGCTTGGGAAAGAAGCATTTCTGATGAAAACATCTTCAGTAGGAGCCTTCCTTCCCCTTCTCCTCCTCCCATTTCCTTGGCTGAACTGTGAGGGGCAGAACTAAGCACAAGTCCCTGAAGGGCAGCGGTCGCATCAGCACGTCTCTGCAGTACTAATTAACTTGAGTAAACCTCTCTGCTGACACTGCCAAACTGTTTCCAGAGGTGGAACTAGGTAGCTCAGATATTTCTGTGTCACGGTCCATTGTATAATACAGACATGCCCTTCAACAGAAGTCCAGAACAGTGACTGACATCTTACATTTTTATATGAAGCCTATAGCATGCTGTTACAGAGGATAAATGTATGTACATTCAGAATAATAGTTTAAAGTACTGTAGGACTGAATAGCAAAATTTAAGGTTCTTGTATTAGGCTGATTGTTATCTTCCTCCAACTGGCTGGTATTTTCAACTTGAGGTAAGCTGGTTTTCCAGTTGCAGAGAGACAAAATAGCAGCATCAGGAAAACAGTTTAAAATGTTCTAAAACATTTTAAAATTATTCTCCTTGTATTCCTGAGAAATATTGTACTAGCACTGTACTAGCAGCTAAGAGATGCTGGATGTATGGTTACGCTAGTATTTGTTTATTATTTGTAACATTGACATACAAGTAATGTGATCACTCCCAAGAGTGCCAGCAACTTTTTTATATAACACCACAGAAGTGCAGATAGTTATGAAGGCAAATGCAGCAACAACGTAGTAACTACCTTGAACTTAATCATGCTAGATATGTTTAAAATATATTTTCCTGCATCCATATCTTATTTTTTAGATAATGGGGATTTTGTATCTGTGCCTCACATGGAATCATACCTGGAACTGTTGTTGGAGCCAGTCCTACCTATTTCTGTAGTTAATTCAGATGGAGTTGCAAGTGCTCAGCACCACTCAGGCTGTTTAATAAGGACCTGAGCCCACAGCCACTGAAACTGGAAAAATTCCCTTTGAAAATGGAAATATATGGAGATGGGCCTTTATTATGTGAATCAATAATAGCTTTAGAGAAAGATATTATAGCACTTAATGGAAAACACTCTATAGAGGTTGTGAACCATCCTACAGAATTTAATAGATAAGCCTATGCCTGTCATATGGCACATAGGAATCTTTAAAAAAAGACATGCAAAGCATATATTCTATATCAAATCCCCAAATGTTTTATGTTAGCTTGTATAGGACCTTGTTAAATATTAATATAAATGTGACAGTTTCATTAATTCTGTGTTGCATCAGATTTTTTTTATCCCGTGAGACACTATTTAGGAAGATCAATTTTTCTTCATGAACCTTCCACTAAAGCAAACGAAAAAGACTTCAAGACTTTTCTGGGAATAATCTTTACCCTTAAAGAGCAACTGGTAATATCAGTAATTCCAGATAATTCCCCTTCTCGCTCATTCTTAAGTTTTTTAGTAGAAAGTCAAGCAGTTTAGAAAACCCACTCCATATAATCCAGATATTGTGCAAGTATGCAATTTACTGTGTTCATTTAGCAAGTTGTGGATCAGAAAACATTTTTTTATCTGAGTATTAGTGAATTCTGTTTTTCCTTTATCAAATCCCATTTTATTTTATTAAACAAAGGAATCTATTATCTGTCAATTAAGTGAGGTTACTTTAGTCTTGAGATGTTCTAGTTTCAGAAAGGTTTGGTTTATGCTTAAAGCTTTGTTACTGGTAACTGCACAATATGTGTCAAGGAGTGGGAAGTGCATTAATTCACATGAGAAAGTGAAACCAGAAGTGGTGAAAACTTGTCAGTCACTGTTTCTTTATGCAACTGCTATGACAAAATAATAAACTGTTTAATTTTTTTTTTCCAGTGTTAAATTTGGTGCTGTACCAGCTGCAGGAAAAATAGTCAAATTTCTACTGGCTAGTATTCCAGGACTTCATTTTCACAGCAATATTTCAGAACTTCAAAAATACAGAAACGAACATTGTTATTTATACAGTATGGCAAAGTTGGCAGGGGCTGTTTTTTTCATGAGCAGAGCTGGCTGTCCAGATTTGGAAAGGGTTTGTATGCAGTAGCGCTCAGTGAGGCACCCTAATATTTTTGAGAATTCAGCAGCACTCAGAAAGCCTGAAAATTTATTCCTGTGTCTGATGCCAAAAAAATATTGAAAATTTGTCTCTACCATTTTGCTTCCACTTTCAATTACAGAGCTGTGACTAAAGAGGTTCGTAAGGACTAGCCACTGGAATATCTTACGTGTGATATCCTCCCATTCACCTAAAGTGGAAGGATGTGGGATAAGTAACAGTAAGGTTTGGTGATGATAGCCCAAATAGGATCAAAACATCTTTACCTTTAGAAGCGTCCTAGGTGATGGGAATAAAGAGTGGAAGAATGCAATAATCCAACACAGTTCTTACCCCTCTCTAAAAATATAAGCATAGTCATTGTGGATTCTTGGTGATAACTTTGTAATACCACAAAACCAAACAATGTAAGGCCTCCTACCTGGCTGCCCCTTCTAACCTCTGGATAGAACTAATGTATTATTAATAGACTCTAACTCTGGAACTATTTCACAAGTAGCAGAAAAGTAAGGTTTTCCATGGGGCTTATTGTTTTCATAAACTATCTTGGCTCCATAAACAACTGTGGTTCAAGGAAATGCAGAGGATGCTCTGCAGCTATTTATCGCTGTGCTATAATCTGGGGAGGCTGCTGGCTAGCCTGACTGTGCTCCCACACATGCCATACAGGAAAAAAAAAACTGCAGGTGCACTGTAGGATTCCTTAAGTGAGAAAGGCCCTCTGAGGAGCAAGAGAGCCCCGTGAGCTTTCCCACTTACCCTTTTTGCTCCCGGATTTGAGAGTGTGACTTGGGAGACAGCAATAAAGACAGTTCAATGACTGGAACAGTTGTGCGACGAGCAGGTTAAGAGGATGCCAGCACCTCAGAAGCAAGCAAACCCACATTTGCAGAGTCAGCAGATGCATTATCTGGGTAATTTTAGGCATGGGTGGGATGATGATGAGGGAGCACTGATGTTTCCTACCTACAACAGAGCAGCTCTTTTTTGGCACCATGCATATTGATGAGATAGCAAAAAATCCCTTGGGGTCTTTATTGAAATAGATCCGTTTTAATTTTGTACTACCGTTAGTTATTTCTTTGTTCTTTTTTTGTTTCCTCAGGCGACCCACTGATTTTGCTTGCTACTCTGTGCAGCTTATAAACCAGAGTTTACTTTCTGTTAGCAGAGTTATACCTCAATGTCATATGAGAACTCAGGGCTTTATATAGTAATAGTGCCTACAGAAAGCCTATTAGTATTTACCATGGCTCACATCATTGTAAAAATCTTTTTTCCTAGCATTAGATCTACAGGAACATCTGTATGGCTGTCCTGCTAAATAAAAGTGCCTGACTTTTAGAAGCGAATTAAGGCAGCTCTTGTAGATTCTGAGTTTATAGCCTGTCATATGGTAGAACTTGGTCAGAGTGTTTTTGAAGTTAAATAGTGTTTAGAGAAGTTCCAAAACAAAAACCAATCCAAGAAAAAAATCCAAAACAAAAGATTTCTGATTTGTGGAATGTTGTCAGCTCTGCTTCCTTTGAGTAAGGCTGAATCTACACAAAATGGTTTTGTCTGCGCAACTGTGATGTAGGTGATTGATTTAATTTTGAAATAATTGCACTTGAACAATTTGAATGGCAAGTACAGTGCTGCCTTATTTCAGATCAATCTATCACATTTGGGAAGGATAAATGTTTGCACTGCAATGTATGGGTGCACAAGGACATATATCCCTCTCCCCTGTCCACTAAGGAAAATTCTCTGGGTGCTGAATTAGATACTGCAGTTCATCTACATTCAAGAAGATTAGTTGACTGCGTATCTGTAACCTTGTTTCAGGTGTGCCACATGTCAGCACAGGCTTTAGAAGACCAAATATCTTTAGATTGAGCACTATGAGTTTTATATGTTCCTCAAGTCCAACACTAAACTAAACTAAAAATGAACATCCTTGTTTAGCAAGTTTTAGTAATCTGTCTGGGTACGTGATGGTGCCTAAGTGCAGATTTATACGTTTCTCTTTCTATCCTCTCCCCCATAAATTCATTTTCTTTTTAGTTAGATTGAATGTTATATTAAGTAATTTTTTAGGCTACAGACTCCAAAACAGGCTTCTGATTAACCACTATCCAAGTATAAGACATACACCAGTTGTGTCCAGCTTCCCCAGTCAGATCACAACTCATGCTGCCTTCAGTGCCTCTCCTCTAGAGGGGCTTTCAGGAATTTGCATTTGTCTGGGGAAGGGTTATTTATCATGCCTGTGGCCTTGCTTCTGCTCCACCTGATTCTCATGGCAGTGTCTTCTAGAGATAACTGAAAGATCAAAAGCTCAATTTTCCTTAAAATGGCAAAGCAAATTTCTAGCTTCCGTGACTGCAGGGAGAATTCTGAAAATGTGATGGAGCATTCCCCTGAACTACAGAATCTAAAAGTCAGATAAATTATTTTCTTCATCCTTATTTTTAGGAGTCTTACAGTTTTTAGCCTGTCCCTTTCTTTAGTGTTGTCTTCTCTTTAGAGAAGTTGGTGGTAAGGGAATTAAATCATGCTTTTATTTATTTATCTTTTATTTTTTGAGGCTGACAATGGACTTTTGCCAGCCTTCTGACTCTAAATGAAACCAGGGCCATGTTGATTTCATTATAAGTGAAATAAAGGGCAACTAGTCCCAAAACTGCGACAGCTACCGAGCCCTTCCCAAAAAAAAGTTAGGTCAATGCCATGGTATCTGAACCAAGGAAGAGCCAAAGTGACTCTTTCCTCATGACAGTCTGAAATAAAAGGCTAGGATGAGAGTCTAAGAGGAGACACAGCCTGACTGACAGTGTGGCTAGAGTATGGTGGATCTGAGAAATTTGCAATGCCTGTGTCAAACTATCTGTTTTTCTCCCGCTATTCAGAGAGGGATGCAAAAAGCTCTCCTTTTCCCTCTTCCCTCTAACAAATAGTCCTATAGCCTGAAGGTAAGGGTTTGATGCTGGACAACTAAGGCTGTGTACTTCTTGTTTAACTGTTAGCTCCTTGACTGCATAATTTTAGCTGTGAGTATTGTTTTTATCCTCTTTTATTTTCTTTTTTTCTTTCTTTTTTTGCAATAGTGGAAACAAAACATCAGAAGTATGGGAATATTGGAACAAGTGGAAAGAGTGAAAAAAGCCATTTTCCTGGAATATAGTATTAGGCTGTGGGAGTCAAAGAAGATTAAGCTAAGCAATGACAAAAAAAGGGTGCCTTTATACATACATTTCTTCTTGTTCCTCTTTTAGTCATGAGATATTTGGGTTTTAAGTTTCTAATTTTACTGTAAAAACAATTATTTTTCTATCCTGTGGGCAGCTGGCTTAGGATTTAAGTTATTATTGAATGATTGTTTTTTTCTCATTTTATTTGTATTTTAGTGCTGTTGGTATATTCAGTGCCAGTTTAAGTAAAGCTCCTGTTGCTCAAGAAAGATTTCAACACAGTATGTTTGTGTTTTGTACACGCAAGAAACTACTGCTTGCAGCTAGCAGGAAAGATGTGAAAGACTGAGAAGAGAACTCACTGGTGTGTATTTAACAGTACTATTCTGAAAAATACATTTCAAGAAAGAGTTATTTACAGAGCTTACTAGGGAAAAGGAATTCTAAAATTAAAAAGATTTCAAAGAAAACAAGTCATCCTCTGAGCCCATTGGGAATCTTTCGTCTGAACTCACCTAAGAATTTACTTTTAAGTTATTTACAACACCAGATTCTTGAGTTACAAGTATGACATATTTCTTTAGCAAATAGTTTTTCTTTTTTTTTTTCTTTTTTTTATCATTTGCCAAATTCCATTTTAAAATCACAGATCTCTTCTCTGATGAAAAAAGTTCCTTACAGGTGTAGTGAAGAAATTAAATTAGTTTATAGAGGAAAGAAGGATTAATGTGTTTGAAATGCTTATTCACTAGGCAAGTTTAGTTTTGTATGAAGTGATGCAAATGCTTTAGTAATCATTCCTGATTAAATATAAAGCCTAATGAAATCAATAGGCCTGCTCCGTGTTTCAGATTAAGTATATGATCAAGTGCTCTGCTCAATCTGACAGGCTGTACTCTTCAGTAGATCCAGACAAACATTTTAATAGATTTTTTTTGTGAGAAAAGATTTAAAACCCAGTGAACTGAAACATTCCATGAATTCATTTCTGTCTTACCTTTTTGTTAATGTAAAGACTAAAATTAACCAGATAAAAATGTTCTGTACTCTTTACCTTTTTTTAAAAATAATTTTTCTTTTAGAAATCTTGTCCAGTTCTAATTCTGGAGAGTTAAAAAAGCAGTACTTGAAGATGTAGCACTTTGGATCACAGGAACTTTTTGTTTTTTACTTTGTTAGACATGAAATGAAATTTTCCAGACTCTTTGGTTCCTACAATTGTTTAGGCAACCCAAAATGGCTTTTCTACTTCAATTTTACAGAGTAATCAGGAAATTTGCTGTTTTCCTTTTTCCAGTCTTCCTCTTTATGTTGAAAGTCTTTGACTGTTTTTGAATATTAGTAACTTGATGAATTTTAACAGTGTTAATAATTTCAAATTCTTGGATCTTGTTCAGCTAGTTCAGACCTTGAGAAAACAAGCATTAGCACTATTACAAATAGACTCCAGTTGACTCACCTTCTCCAACTTTAGTGTCTGCCATTAAACTAAACATTGCATACAAGCAAAAATTTTTTATTTCTTCTGCCTTCCACTATTTTGAAAGAGGTAATAGTTACTGCTCTACACTCCAGAGTAGTAACCAAGTTCAGCATTAGCAACTTCAGAAAATAAGACTGTAGGTGATGGTAAAGAATGTACATTACTTCCTACTGAAAATATTCTTCACTTCACAAGCTGTTTGGGCCTGGCAGGATGCCCCAGTCACCAGCCCATGAAATTCACAGACACTCATTCCTGCTGCCACTGAGCAATTTAACTGTTTTATTTTGGCTGAGAAGAGTAGCCTTCCAGCTGGACAACAGTCTGTAGCACTTTACATTTACAGGAAGATGCCACATAACAATGTAAGAAAAAAATGAAGCTACTGAAACTTTGGCTCAATACCCGTAGCTTACGGTAGCTTGCTTCATTGGCTATAATACTCCTTGGAGAGAAACAATGGTACAGGAGGTAAATTGCCTGATATTTTTTGAGAACTGAATAAGAAACTACCCAAGATGAACATAGCTTATGCAAAAACATTAGACCTTTTTGTTGCTGCACAGCAGTGTCCTTGTTGCTCATGCAGCGCATAACAACAGAGTCACCAGCTGATCACCAAAACCGATACCCAATGATCTTTACGTCCTTCCTTATTCAAATCCTGCCTGGCCTCTCTAGAATCCCTGCATATGATCTTGTCAACTTTGGCATTAAATTCAAAGTCTTTTATGTTATAAAAGGCCTAATACAACTCACTGGTGCCCATTATACTGCAGGACTATACACCTGTACTACTACCACACAGGAGTGTGGTTTGTGACACCTCTTGTTCAATTTTCAACTTTGTCATATGCTTCCTTTGTGCTAAGTTCTTTATTTGTAAGTCACAGATTTTACACTTTTCTACTAAAAGCCCACTACTGCTTTTTCCAGTCCTTATTGTTTCTTCATATGGACTAAAAACATTACAAAGCATCCCTGACAAAGCAGCCATTTCTCAGTCCTTCTCGGTCTTCACAGTCCTGGGGCTGCTGCTGTTGCTGCTGCTCCTTTCCAGCCCCAGGAGAATGTCCCGATCCCAGAAATTCTTCTTTTCACCTAAAAACAGAGGGGCACTGATTCTTTGGGCAGTTTCCTCTCCTATCTTGCCAGCGCAGTGGAGATCCAGGCATGCCTACCCCACTGGACTAGAGGGAAATCTCCATGCACACTTTCTTCTAATTGCCCCCTGTCCTGGTATGTTGGGGGCCTGTTCTACTCTGTGGAGAATAGCTGGTAGTAAGGGTAAGCGTACTAGCTAGCAACGGTGACTCAACTATTATGACATTAGAGACCATGTAAAAATTACTATTAGGGTCTGTTCTTTTCTTTTTGCACCTTTATTGCCCAGGAAGGGAAATGCCTTGCATCCTGCTTCCACTCGGGTGTCAATGTTTTCATCTCTCCTCGCTTTATGGAAAATTTTTCTTTTGAGTCTTTCTAAAAATATACTTTTGTGATGTGCCCATTAAACAACAGGAGAATAGTCAAGAAGGGCCAGAAAGAAGGAACTTGCCCCAACCCTGCAACCCCACCCCAACCAAACCAGAGCCCTTACAGAGAAATCAGAGGAAAGAAATGATTAAGAGCTAACTTCAAATTCTCAATTTACTGGCTTAGGTCTTGTTCCTCAGATGCATAATTTTTCATCTAACTCTAATTAACTCTACAATAAGTTATTTGGTGCAGGGACCTCATTTATAAATGTGATTTTGAAAAACAGTGGTTCTAAAAAACTGCTGGATAAATGAGAGACATCTAAAGAAAGCATGTGTTTTTTACGGAGGCCTGAGCATGTATCTTCTGAAAACTAAACTCTCTAAGAATTCATATTTTCTGGTCTTTCTTCAGTCTGGCAAGCTCCAGACTCCATTTCTTTTGGTATACGTTTTTAAAACATAGTTCAGACAAATACCTGCTGGGAATGTCCTGGATATAAATGATTCTACTAGTAGGTTTGAAGGGAAGGCCTGTATCTTTTACTGTTGCTTTCCAGCTAAAGATGATTGTAAGAACTCCCTCAGAAATCTCATCCTCATTTTCTTTACTATTTTGCAAATATTGAAGAATCTCTACAAAAAAGGAGAGTTTTGTAGACAACAGAAAGTCAAAAGCTAGACAATATAACCATAGGAGGAGAGAAGTAGTTCTGGAAAGAACCCTACTCATGAATCTGGTATTAATTATCTGCAATAACATATAAAGTTCAGAGAAGAAAACCAACCAAAGACTGAGAAAGAGATGGTTTAACAACAGCTACAAACAAAAATGGTTTAACAACAGTAACAACCAAAAAGGGAAAAAGGAAGTAGAGCTAAAACAATCTCTATTCAAAACTTTATTTCACAACAAGTCTCACTGGAGCCTTTGGGACTGTGGTCCCCATATTTCAGTCAGCCATATGTTTCATGAAAGATTTAGCTCTGAAGATTCATGGAGTTCCTGACTGTTCTTTTACACTGGCTTTTGTGCTCTTTCATACTTTTTCCTCACACCTCAGCAACTGGATCATTCCCTTGGGACTTAAAAAACTTGGTTTTTCCCCTCACTTTGTCCAAGAGAATTTTGGTTTAAAATCTCTCTTCAGAAATTTCTGAAAGGTGTCTAGGGAATTCTGGGATGACAGAAGCCTCTGGGTATTTCCGTGGAAACTGTTCCATTTTGAATGAAATAATTATGTAGTTGTTAAGCCATTGGCCTTGAGATTAGGGAACTTGCCTGGAAGGAGAGAGATGAAGATTTCAGACTGCTGTGATTGATAGTTCACTGTTTTATGTTAAACCAAGCAGAGAATAGAACTCTACCATTCTCCTTCCGAGTAAACCTTACTTAAAAGTCTCATATATGCTCTTCTTTGCTTGGTCTTCACCTTTACCTCCCTCTCCAGTCTAGGTGGGGGCTGTGAACACAACATAACTATAGGGAAAGCTGGAATTCTGTGCTCAACATCTCCTGTCGCCTGGCCTTGGGGACTCTCAAGGCAGTTTGTTAGCCCCTGCAAAGCCTACTGTTATGTGCCCCAGTCTCCTCAAACAGCCTTGGCATCTAACTGGATTCTGGTGACTAGCGGGATCTAAAAGTCCCTTTTGTGAATTTCATCTCTAACTAACTGATTAATTTTGTTACTCCTTACCAAATTTCCTATTCAATTAAAGATGAGAAAATCCTTATGCCAATCGTAACAGGCAGTGGAACACATTTTGCTGGTAGCAAGGTAAGTATATGAATTGGAGGCTGTGAGATACCTTCTGCAGGAATAGGTCTGGTCTAAAGTCAGGAAAAAAGCTGAAGTTTAGCTGTATGTAATTCTTAGCCCTGTCAATGCATGTCAGTCACATTGCTTGAGGCAATTCAAATTCAGCAGAAACGGCATTAACATTCTTTGTATATTTTTTCCTGGGGTGTCCTGATTGCTGAAATAGTCTTCACACTATCGTGTTCTGCAAGAATTATTCCAGAGGCAGCAAACTCTGATGGACTTTTTCTAGTAATACTACAAATAGTTTTGCTTTGTTTTATTTTTATTTTCCAAAGGCAAGAGCATTGTCCCCTTAATCAAAAGCATTTAAAGATCATTTTGATGCTCTTTTATCCTCACTTGTCTGTAGATTTATAAGATCGTGGTTCCACCTTTCATCCCTTTTTTTTAATTAATTAAATTGCATTGCAATGGCCAGCACTGCTAATAGCATCACTGTTATTTTGAAGGTAGATGTCACAATATGCAGACTCATTCAGCTCTAGATATGCTAAGTATATACTAAAAAAAAATGTTGACTGTAAGAAATCTATATAACTCTTTTCCTCTTGCAGTTGTCTCTGTGACCAAGGCAAAGGGACTCATGTGTTTGCAAAATGTTGAAGTTGTACTCATCTGACTCTGTAATGTCCCTGCGGAACTATTTTGAACTTCCTTGAAAAAAATAAAGGATTTGAGTACGAATGAACATGTTGCTTCATTTGGCATCTCATGGAAACCAGATACCTGGGGAACAGTAGTTATCTAGGCTGAAAATAAAAACCCAGTCTTGTTTATAGTACTATCCAGTTTGTATCGTTGCTTCCAGGTTATGATGTTACATATAATAATAAATTGCCTGTCATACAATAATTTTGATTGTCCTTCCCTCAGGTTGAACATCCTTGCAGCTGCATAAAGGCAAACTGCCTGAGCAGTTTGACACTGTCTGTGTTACTCTCATCCTTGGATATTTGGGAAGTTTCCATTTACCAAGACTTTCAGTTCCTCCTCAAAGAAAAGCAGTACATTTCTGGGGTGAGAGAGTTAGAAAACAGCAATAATTATATCACCATTGTGGTCCCCATGGAGCACATATCTAGCATGCCACCAAGCTGGGAAATAGAGAACTTCAACTGAGAATGAAAGCAATGACTCACAACTGATCCTGCTCTCTTGTGTTATGCTATTTACAAAACACGTTTCAAAATCTGCTAAAAAACCAGACCAAATAATGTTTTATAAGTGTTCATACTGTGTAAAGCAAGGATCCCAATTACTTTTCTATCTGTCTTCAAAACAGGGAAACAAATAAAGATCCAAACAAGCAGATATTTTGGCTCTAAGATTTAGATCCTCCTTTTCCTTTTTTACCACTTCTCTAATGATTCTTATAGCTCAGACTGTCTGGTTTGGGTTAATCTGTACTTGCAGAAGTACAGTTTAGGCCTGTGAATTGCCAGCAGTTAAGGGCCGATTTCCAGAGAAGGTGATGATTTTCCTTTCACCTGGGGAAATCTGTAATATTTCTTAGCTTGAGTAACAGCTGGAATTGTTAAAACTTCTGTGATTCATTAATAACAGTGGGTGACTCTGATATGAGCTTAAAATTACACTAAGAATTCACAACAGTATATCTAAGTAGTGCTGAGGGGGACCCCAGGTTATTACAGAGCTAAAGCCAGGTAGGCCTTAATATATGCCTTATTGCATGAAAATAGTATCTTTTCTAAGTTGGAATAGTTCAGTACAGATACAAAATAAGAAGAACACAGTAAAGTATTGTCTTTGTTAGCAATGCATTAACTCCCCCTTTCCTGTTATTAGGTTAAAGAGTCTTTAGATCTTGACTGCTGCAGCAGAAATAATACAGCAGGTTTGGAAGCGAATGTTGATTATACTGAGGCAAACCATTTCAGACCAAGGCATTGTTACAAATGCATTGCTGAGGCGTATGACAACGTATTGGGCCACATCATTTTGTTTCATACCATGTAAAAGCAAACACCAAATCTGAATTCCGAACTGGAACAAACTCAATGAACTGAGGGTAAGTGGCTTCATGACAATACTCTAGCAACAAATTATTTTTTCTTTTTTTTTTTCAAAGTTTGCTATACTTCTGTCTGACGGCTGACCCATTCGTTAAGCATATAGACATGTCATTTGAAAATTTAACGGTCAAAGACACTGAGAGAATGTCCAGATCCTTCTTGGATAGTTTAAGCAATAGATCCAAGAGACTGAAATCCTACTAGGATTTGAAATAGTGTGTCCAAAAGAGTCTCTGTTTCTTCAGCTAGTTAAAGTGGTTTGTTTCTGTAATTTTATACGCATTAAAAATAAATGTATAGCAAGTAATATTTTAAAGTAACATTCTGTTATACTGCTGGCATCATCTCCAAAACAGTCATATGTCTTAATGACATTCCATTTATTTAACTGCTTCTCTCATTAAAAACACTGCCCTGGTGGTAGTGATTGCTTAACTCTTGCCTCTCAAGATTGTACAGATCTGCCTGTTCTGAAGAGACAGAAAACCCATGGCAGAGCAGCCACCCCAGAGAAGGGAAGTTCCTTGCTAAGAGTTTATCTAGTTGAGGAACAATGTGCATTGCCTGATACACTTAATGTCCAGGAAGTTACTCATCACTGTTAGTTATTCTTACTGAAAATACTAAAAAAATTTCCAGTGCTTCATCCAAGAAACTGTGCCTTCAGCTGACTGTGGATCCAGCCGTTATTAAACTGGCTATGCATGGATCTGCACATGGGTTTTCTGTAAATCAAGTTAAATGGAACAGCTGATGAGGTGTCTTTCAGGTCATTTTATTTTATTTAGCTGGAGAGTAGGTTGTCCCTACTCAGCTTGGTCCCTGAACGGGTGTGTTACAGCACAGTCCAGACCTGGGCTAGGCACTTTGAGACCCTAAGTCCTTGTGTTTTTTCTCTTTGTATAGCTGATGTAACTGAGGCTTTCTCCTGTGAGGGCAGGCACCTGAGCTAAGAAAGCCTGGGAAAAAGTGTTATAGTTTTCTTAAGCTCCCTGTATAAGAAAGATGCTTGCATTTAAGCACTCCTCTTGTACCTCCCTGGAGCTATGAGTATGTGGTTGACTTGAAAGCTCAAGGGGAAGAAAAGGTGTTGTCAGCGCCCCTCCTCAGACCTGCTCCGAGCATGTAGAAATGGCACCCAGAATCGCTCATTCTCTGCTGCATTTTGCAGGATGTTCATCCTGGGGAAGGTATGCTCAGCAGAGCACTCCTAAATGCAGAGCGCACAGTGCATGTCTTGTTTCTTGCATTCTGGCTTGAGAAGGCTCTGCTGTATTACCCAAGACCAGATGTTCTGTGACACAAAATCACAACATCACATACTCCCTGTGAAACCGCCTGCTGATGATATAAAGAAATTCAAAGAGTTAATTAAGAAACAGAGAATATAGGGTAACGTATCATTTTCTCTCATTATTTTCTTCATGGATCACTACTGTGCAAAGATCAGAATTAAAGTCTGGTTTAATAAGTTAGTATTTGGTCTCAGTAATTTGTGGACCAGAAAGACATGAATTACACACTGGAACTGGAGCCGTATAATGCAAACATCTCAGTGATGTACCAGGTGTTACCCGAAAGCACCAGCTTTCAGATGAGGCCTTTAGCACTTTATCTGTGCTCTAGTGTTTTGTAGATAAATGATCACATTGCACTTTTGAAAAGAGCATAGGGACAACCCCAGGTTTCTAACTAACATTCACTTTCTTAGCACATAATATAACATGCAGGGCTGTTACTGACTGAAGCTTGGCTGTTAATGTTTGCCTACACAGTCACTATACTTACCAGCACCTAATTCATCTGAAAGTGGTCTTCAGGATTCTGAGAGAGACATTAAATAAAACTAAAATACATTTTTCCATTCTGTCTCACACATAAATCTCTATAAACATTAACCAATCCTGTGTGCGCAGTTTGCACATAAGCTTTGTTACTGGCTTGTTTTAAATAAGAGTTTTTCACATCCTTATTTAGATGCAGTATCATTTCTCCCCTCAATGTTAACTTAAGCCCTGTATCTAAATAAGTTATGCAACACACAGGACTTTCCTGCATGCATGTGTTTGTGCAGCAGAGCTTTTGATACTAGCACATCCGCATTTGTTATCACCAGACCCAAATGTTACTTCTGCAAGCAGCAATTAACAACCAGTGTTCTAATTCCACTGGAGCCTGTAGGCTGTTCCCTGCAGAATGCAATCTCACATTAAGGCTTAATTATTTTAAGAGTTTGGACAACAAAAAGACCCTGAAAGGAAGATAGTTATGAGCTCAGGAAACTGAGCATCACAGTCCAAGCCACTTCCCTCTGTTGATCATGGATTTGGTGAAAACCAGATTTAATATTTGTGTGTGAGAAGATCTGGTAGAGATAGATTCTTCTGAATGCAAAATCAAATGAAGAGGATAATATATTGAGTTAATAGTTTGCTGGAAAAATTAATACAAATTAATGAGGCCACCAAATGCCTGTGCAAAACTGCACTAATAAACAGAAAGGGATAAGCGAGACTGCTCTGAGAATGAGAGAGTTGCTTTCCATTTATCCAACCATTTATCATGGGGATGATTTCATTTTGTTATGCTGTCTTCCCTAACCAGACCTGAAAAAAAATCTAAAGCATGTACATCATATAAATTTGCATAATATGCAGAATGATCATTAACTGCAAATCTAAGTTGTGCAAAATTTTACGGGTCAGTTGATTTTAATAGTCACACCCATTTTTTTCCTATGAGAAATAAAAAACTAATGAAGATAAACATTCAGTACAAATGTACAACATTATAAAAGCTCAGACTTTTCCATGTGGGAATATATTAGGCATGGAGTTTCACTGCTCAATTATTATTTTTTCCAAACAATTGCAGGAGATAGAGGTGGGCAGAAACTAACGTCAAATGCATCTGCAGTCTAAAATCTCAGATTATTTTTGGGAGTCAATTCAAGTTTGAGGGTTAAAAAAAACAAGAAGAGAAAGTCATAGCATGTTTATTGATTTTTCTGGGAAAATAGAATATATATGTAGATTATAAAATAAAATTAATAAATTGCAATATGTGATTGGTTATAAATCTCCTATCTCAGTGTAGAAATCTGTAGAAATTCCTGATAAATTACTTGTAAATGTTGTGAGCTTTTCAATGAGATGACTTCCTATGTGAGAAATGTTCAAAGTAACAAAATTCTTAAAGAGATGAAAAAGAACAAAGAGATTCTGTAGAAACAATGGACCAAATATATCTCAAGGATAACCCCACTGAGATCAGTGGAATTACACTAGGGATATACTTGGCCCAATGACTTCAGAAACGATGTTAATGAGGAACCTTAACACTACTGCTAGAGAAATCTCTATTTAAACCATGCTGTGGCAGTTCATGTGAAAAAGTAAATGGGACCTTCACACGAACTGCACAGCATGCGAGTGTGAATCAACAGGCTATAATAAATTGGTTTGGTTTCCTTCTCCCAGACTTAAGCAAGTGTATTTTATTGTTGCACTGGAGATGTTATAATGACGGTTATGTCATTATTCTATTATGTTCAAAAAAGCCTAACTGTGTTCAAAATAAGGTGAAGAATATTTCTTAGTTCTTACAATAAAAAGAATCTCTAGATCAAATTTAATAAGTGATAAACCACTGTTAAAAAAATCCTCTGTTTGTTTAAAACTTGATCTAGTTGATGTCAATAAACTCTGCATGAGGTAATATTTTGCAAAATAAGGGCCCCATTTTTTTTGAAAGGAAATAAACC
This sequence comes from Struthio camelus, assembly GCF_040807025.1. Lineage (NCBI taxonomy): Eukaryota > Metazoa > Chordata > Aves > Struthioniformes > Struthionidae > Struthio > Struthio camelus. The sequence goes on from NC_090944.1 coordinate 111,136,812, forward strand.
TGAATGGATTTCTAAAAAACTTTTACTTTCATATGGAAAGAAGTAATGATTTAAAAAGTGTGAAGGGATGTATGATTTGACATTCTATGACCTGATGCACCCTTAAACTACTTAAAAACACAGGACTTGAGCTACCAGAGAAAGAAGTGACTTTTTCAACTTAAATTCCTGATCATAAAAAAAAATAAGACAGGCTGAAGATTTTAAGCTTACTCATATATAAAGAAAAAGAGGATAAAATAATCACAAATAACAGAAGCTATAGCTGCCTGGATTCCTCTGGCCTGCCTCAGACTGAAAGTAACTCAACTTTGTAGCTGTTATTCCCAGAATACAGTTGAGAAACTGAGGTGCAGAAAAGCTGAGGTGGCCAGCCTTACCAAGCCAGCTGGTGCTGAGATCAGGCTGCACAACCCTGATGTGCCAGGCAGAGTCCAGCAACAACATCCCCACTGCAAGTCCCCTCCGGAAAGTATCACTGATCTTGTGAGTTCTTTCCTGCTTGAGGACACTTAGGCATCCACCTTCACCAAAGAGAAAAATCTCTTTTCCTAATCTAGTTTCTGTTTTCAGTGAAGTATTCAAACTTTGCAAAAAGAAGGCTGTGAACATGTGAAAGAGATTACAAGATGCGGTGCCTGTGCACTGAGCTGAACTCACTGCACTGGAGCTGGTGACCCCAGAGGTCGTTTCCAGTCCTCTAGCCCTATAAACAAGAAAACTGTGTTTGATTTCATTCCAGAAATTACTGAAAAAAAAATGTAGCATTTCACAGATTTCATCTTGCACATTCAAAATGACCATGTCCTGACACTTCCACTGTTGAAAAGAACCAGTATTTACTACCTAGCATGAAAAAGACCAGAAGACTAAAATGCATAACAAAGAAAAGCCGTGATATGAGACAGATGAACTCATTTAGATAAAATAAGACAAGACTCAAACTTCATCTGAACTTCAAATTGAAACTGGGTTAAAGCTTTCATTGAAGGAAGATAAAAAGTTAGCTAATTTATTTATTTTCCAGTTCTGCTTTTTACTTAAGAGACTGCTATTGAAAGGCTGGCTGAGATTCGGGGGAAAACAGCTCCTGACTTGTATTCCTACAGGCTTCCTGAGTGATACTGAGCGAGTCACTTAGCATCTCTTGCCTCACTTTCCATTCATATTCTGAAACTCCTCCTGCTCCCCTTTCAGTCTGCTGTATGTACTTTAAACACAAAATTTAGAACAAGAACTGCCTTTTATTATGTGATTACACGGTGCCTAAGGTCCTTGTTTCAGCCATTTTGTCCAATGTGTTTGCAGTGCAAATGATGATTTTGATAAAAAAATTTTTTTCTACACATCTCCTAGTGTCACCTAGACAGATAAACATTTTTGATAAAGATATGTTCTTTGCGTGGTGTCTCTTTGGTTTAACATTCCGAATATAGCTCATTTGAATTTAAAAAGAACTAGGAGAAGAGATAGAAATGTTGCATAGGATTTTGCCTGCACTGTATGAACCCTATGGCATTACAATGCCTTCAGTGAAAAGTTAGAAGCAAGCAAATGCATTGCCTCCATTTCAACCTAAATGTGATGGTAAGCAATTCTCGTTTTGCTGTGTGTGATTTCCCTCTATACTGTTACAATAATGCTCTGGATTTTTTCATGAATCCTTTGGTTATAAATATCCCACAAAACCTAATGGGAAATCTTTTTATAGAAGAAAATGTTATACAACCCAGCATGATCCCACTCCTCATCATTTGTGCTAGGATTATTCAGGAATGTTAATTTCTCTAGCTGGATTTCATAAATAGCTCAGACACCCCCAATTGAACATAAAAATTAATTATGTTTGATGGAAACTAATTTTGGATACTTTAATTCCTTGTTTCCAAGTTGGTTATTTTGGTCTTGGTTTGATTTGTCATGTAGGGAACAGCAAGGAGTTGGAGAAATACATCCTCTTTTCCTACAAGTCTTCATATATGATGCAGTCCTTAACCAAAACCAACAATCTTTACCATAGCTCAAGATATTAGGAAAAGTGAGTTCTTGGAGAACTGTCAGTAATAGGTTTTTTCAAATGAAGAAAATAATAATTCAGGCCTCTCAGACTTTTCACTGTGGCCCAAGGGATGTATTTGCCTTACCCTTCTTTCAATTGCCAGTCTCCCATTTTGCCTCCCATCTCCCAGACATTTAAGAAAATCCTTCCGCCTCCATCTTCTCTTCTTATCTCATTCAATGGCTACTAGTCTGGTCAGCAGATGTAAGAAATGGCATAATAACTTCACAAAGCATTCCAATCAAGAGATTCATTATTAAATTTATTATTATTAAATAAAGTTTCTTCTATTTTAGGAGTAGAGTAAACTTCAGTAAACACATAATATACAACAAAACTTAACCCTTTTCCAGACTCTTCATACTTGAAAGAAGTAATGCACAAAGTGAGCAAATTACTTAGCATTTTTAAGGAATATTACAATACTAGAATCAAAGCTCTTCAGTGCCACTCCCATTCCGTTCTCCTGAACAAAAAATATCCAGACATGGAGGTAAAATAAAGCCAGATACACCTTCTGAAGTTATAGTTCATAAGAAATGAAGTGATGCTTTTTTCCCCTGTCAATATCTTCAGAAGTAAAACAAAATATGCAAGAAAATGGCTCTGAAAATCAGGCTGAATATCACGAGCAAAAAATCAGTGCTTGAAGCATTGCTAAAACTGGATAGATAAGGTTTCGAAGATACATTATCCTTAGATTTTTGAATGAGTAGAAGGGTGATCTAACAGCACTCGTTATATGGTCCTATGATACAAATATACCAAAGAGTTCTATTTTACACAGTCCTACAAAAAGGAAGAAAAAAATCAATGAAGGTCAGTTGGAACAAACAGTTTTATATATATATATGTATGTATGTATTTGTGTATGTATGCACGTACATATATACATTTATCTGTGTGTGTGTGTGTGTGTGTGTGTGTGTGTGTGTGTGTGTACTTATATATAAGAAAAAAGGAGAAAATACAAAAAAAAAGTGATTTTGGGATCTTCCATGATTAGCATATCCACCTTGACACTGTCTTGAGTATGCTCGCCCGTGAAGTATTTACAGACTTTGATAGGTCTTTTGTAGTTCTGCTGATCATTTTTTAATGTTAGCACAATCCGAAGAAGAGTAGCTATTATAACAACAAAAAGTTGTGAATCATTGTGTAATTTTCTTCTAGCCTGATCTAATAGTAACTGTGTTAATCATTTAAATAACTACTACATTTCCCTGCGTTATGCAGTAGTATTGAAAAATGTTCCCATCAGCCTAGCAAGGTACACTGCTGAATTTACTTCACGTTAGTCATTATATGGTTAAATACTAATTTGAAAACCTATCCAAAGATGACTGAAAAGTGAGTAAATCAGTCACAACCATTCACTGAAAGGCAGGAAACACATTAATGCAATAGAATATAGTTCTTTCTCCAATACCTAGATAGAGAAGCGAATAAATAGCTGTGTCATAGCATCTGAAACATTACAAAACTCCATCTCAGTTGTAACAGCAGGCTGTAGGGCAGTATTTTCTGCTAATTATAGTTATTGTTACTATGGCTATTCAACTTCGTTATTTTTATTTCCTTAGAAACATCCCCTAAATGATTTAAATTTCAAATTTCTGTTCTTATATGATAATTCCTCTTTGCCTGTTTTATTAGGATGCCAGCTCTCATTCTCTGTCACTTCTTTTTTTGTATACAGTTATGGGCAAATTAGTCTTCATCTATTACTAGTCTTCCTACTATTCAGTTCAAACAGTACATTGAAGTAAACTCAATTTCTACTGTAGTGAGATTAGGGAGACTAGTTTAATTTCAATTTCTGCTACATTCTACAGTATGTTTTGTTTGATTTTTATTTCCTGATGAGTCACTGAGCGATGTTGCTTTGAAGATTCACTCATGGAGGAAGAGGCAGTTTTTGACTTTACAACTATGACTTATAAAAGTAGAGAGCAGTGGCCACAAAATAAAAAGATAGAACTGATAAAGAAAAAGAGAAAGAAAGAACACCTTCCCCTGCCCCAAAGCAATACAGGCTAAAACCAGATCTACTCTGCCAACACTGCAGGTAAGGAAGCTGAACAAGGAAGAAACGAGAAAAAATATTGCCTAGCTTATCACAGAACGGTTGAGGTTGGAAGGGACCTCTGGAGACTGTTTGGTCCAACCCTCTGTTCAGAGTCAGGTCAGCTAGAGCAGGTTACTCAGGGCCATGTCTACTTGGGTTTTGAATGTCTCCAAGGATGGAGACACCACAACCTCTCTGGACAACGTGTTCCAGTGTATGATCCCCCCTACAGTAAAAAAGTTTTTTCTTATGTTTAAGTGGAATTTACCGCATTTCAATTTGTGCCTATTGCTTCTTATCCTCTCACCGAGCACCACTGAAAAGACTCTGGCCCCATCCTCTTTACATCCTCCCTTCAGATATTTATATACAGAGATTAGATTCCCCCTGAGCCTTCTCTTCTCCAGGCTGAACAGTTGCAGCTCTCAGCCTTTTCTCATATGAGAGATGCTCCAGTCCCTTCACCATCTTTGTGGCTCTTTGATGGATTCGCTCCAGTAGCTCCATATCTCTCTTATACTGGGGAGTCCAGAACTGCACCCAGCACTCCAGGTGCAGCCTCACGAGGGCTGAGTAGAGGGGAAAGATCACCTCCCTCGAACTGCTGGCAATGCTCTTCCTAATACAACCCAGGGTGCTGTTGGCCTTCTTCAGCACAAGGGATCATTGCTGGCTTGTGTTCAACTTGTCTACCAGAATCCCCAGGGCTTTTTGGAAAGCTGCTCTCCAGCAGGTCAGCCTGTATTGGTGCATGGGGTTATTCCTCCCTCGGTGCGGGATTTTGCACTTCCCTTTGCTGAATTTTATGAGATTCCTCTCTGCCCATCTCTTTAGCCTGTCAAGGTCCCTCTGTAACAATTCAATGTATCAGTTACTCCTCTCAATTTTGTATCATCTGCAAACTTGCTGAGAGCAGTCTCCGTCCCATCATCCAGGTCATTAATGAAGATGTTAAATAGTATTGGCCCCAGTATCGGCCCTAGAAGATACCACTAGTGACTGATCTCCAGCTGGACTTTGTGCTGCTGTTCACAACCCTCTGAACCCAGAAGTTCAGCCAGTTTTCAGTCTACCTCACGGTCCACTTATCTAGCCCGTACTTCATTAGCTTGTCTACGAGTAAATCATGGTAGACAGCGCTGAAAGCTTTGCTAAAGTCAACATAAACAATATGCACTGCTCTTTCTCATCCATTATTACGACATTTGTTCCAGAGTTCACTTGGTGCTGATGGTTTGTTTCCTTCAGTCGACAGAGAAAACCTTATGGTATTTGGGAAACTTAGCAGCCCAGTCGACTGAAAAAAGCATTTGGGCTTTCTTCTTCTGATTTAGTTATTTCATAATGAATATTCAGGACATTTAATAGGAAAGGCTATTGCAGTTTCTAAGTTCTGGATGCTCCGGATTGTGTACTTAAGGTTTTAGGTCTTATTTCGTCTTACCAGGCTTAACCAGTGTAATGAAATCCCAAAATATGATAGATATGTGACAAGATAAAGCTTATGAAATGTGAGGATAAAAATGCACAGTTATCTTTAACTTTCAAAAGCCTAGATTTAAAATAGTGTCATTTTAGCATCCATTTTTTATTTGTAGCATGTATATATTAGGACTAAAAACAACTTTTCACTTCCTGTTTTCCCAATCCCATACCTTAAAAACATTTAAATGTACTCTCAGTCACAAACTTAGTTAAATATTCAAATACAAACATGTTAGCCTGAACAGTACTGGATCTTTTCCAAAGTAAAGCACTAGAACAGGTTGCCCAAAAACATTATGGATGTTATGTCCTTGGAGGTTTTTAAGACATCACTGGACAAAAGCCTGAACAACTTGGTCTGAATTCAGCATTGACTCTGCTTTGTGCAGGCAGCTCAGCTAGATGACCTCTCTTCCACTCTGAATTATTCTACAATTCGGTGAAGATTTCTTACTCAAATATACATTGTTTATGCATACTATATTTATAAAAAAATAAAAAGAACCTTTATCTTGAGAGAATGCTAAAGTTGCTTCCAAATTAGGGAATGCTAGAATTAGGTAGGCTTGCACGATGTTAATTCAGTCCATATGATTTTTAACTTTTTTTACCTATTCAGTGTACAGAAAAAGCAAACCATACATGTTTGCTTCCTCTTCACTGCTGAGTATGTGGCTCAAGGCCTAATTTTAATGTTTGCTATTCAAACCCTACTCTGAAGAAAGACTTCATTTTTTCGGAGACTTTTCAATGTAATTTCTCACAATGGTAAATAGCTATGCCACAAATGTTCACAGCACCCCTGTGAAGCAAAGTTGTGTCTCTCTCCCCATTTTACAGACAGCCTCTGGCCTGAACTTTTAGAGAACTTTGCATTTAATTGCTCTTGAAATGGCCCCACTGACTTTAGTTGCAGCTGCTGGCGCTCAGCACATTTGAAAATCCAGGCCTCTAGGACTCCAGACTGGCTTGTCCAACAGAATTAGCTTAATCGTAAAGCACAATGTTTCTATCTAGTCAGATAACAGTCTGGAACAATGGAAAATCCCATTCAGTGGAATCTTTATAGTTACAGCTCAGCCAAATATCTGCCCTTCCCACACACCTTCATTTCTAAAATACTGTAGGTAATAGGTAGGATGTGGTAAGAAAACAAGAAATGCATGTATTTTACTAAGCAAATATCTCACTTGGAATGTGAGGTCCTAGATTTGAAAATAAACATGGTTTAGGGCTCCGTTGTGGAAAAGCTCTTGCTGCTTCAACAGTCCAGCCCCACTGTCCTTTCTCTCTCAGCTCTTTTGCACAGTGTTAGCTTGATCTTACACTTCCTCTGTGACAAGTGCACAGAAGGAAGTGTGAAAAGGCAGATCACTCTCCACCGAAAAGTGCTACCCACAGGAAACAGAATGACACTTCTTTTGTATGTCAGATGATACCTGAGCTATATGCCATGCTGCAGCCAAACCAGTACAAACTTGTTCTTCGTCAGTACAGCTAAATATTGGAAGCACATTTAAGCTGCAGTGTAGGCCCTGCACAGGCTCTGGTTAAACTTCCAGAGTGAATCCTGCTGGCTTTAAGCCCTACAGCCATAAGGGCGAGAGGCCAGCCTGCGCCACTGCAGGTTGTGCTATGGGCCTCTAGCTGGTACGGAGGCGATGTGGCTAAATAAAGGGGGAGGGCTAAAGTAGCTGAAAACCACGTTTGCTTCTTCCTGATCTTGAGGCACTTGGGAGTTTTAATGTCCTGCTAATGCAGCAGCTCCAGACAGTAGCCTACATTGTGGCAGCCTTGTCCCAGGTGCCCACTGCTCAGACAGTCCCTGGTCTGCAGCACTGCCTCTGCCACATGCTCTGCACCCCCTGGCCACACTGGGCCAAGCAAATTGTGGCTCTCTGGCCACATTCAGGCACTTGGCACCCCATCAGTCCAGGCTCGCCCGTCCACTGCATCACCTGAAGTTCGGGGTCAGAAATCCAGCCCAAAATTCTCAGTACTTGTTGTCTGATAGGCTGCTTCTCTCCTTGCAATAAGCTGCCACGGCTGAAACCAAGATCAAATAAATGCTTCCAAGAAAACTTTCCAGACATGGGATGAGAGGAAGGGGACAACGGTTTCCATAGCGCTCGCCAGAAGGCCTGCCACAGCCAGGATTTCTCTAACTTTCTGGGCACACGGCAAAGCCTGTCTCTTCCTTCATCCATGCCCGTCATGTGCTGCGTTACTGAAGTTATGCCTACGGATCATATATTAATTCGGTAGCCCTTCTGTGTATGTTTAATTTATGAGGCTCATGACCTGAACATGATATGAGTCCTGATAGAAATTGTGATTGTATAAACTTGAAAAAAAAATTAAATAATCATAGCAAAACCAATTGTCAAGAATAATAAGTTTCCCTTTTAGTGTAGTAACAGTGCCATTAATTATTAAAGAAGAAAAAATAACAATGATTCATCAAGACTAAAAGTAAATGAGCCTGGAGAAAGCAATTCCTTCTTATATAGGAGTGCCCTCTGCAGTCTAGTTGCTCAGGATTGATGGTGTGCCAGTTTGCATAACACTCGTATCAGAGGAAATCAGGAGTAACTTGGCTGTTGGTCTGGATGTGGAGCCATTATGAACAACTGCAGTACAGGATTCAGAGTTGCAATACGTAATTAGCTAGACTGAATGCTAATCTCTTTTCTCTTTTGGACAGCTGGAAAACCTGTACACACTTCATTGGGGGGGATTTCAGACATAAATGTTGTAGCTGAGAAGGAACAACTTTTATCTTTGCTGCTTAAATATGGGACACTTTGTATTTTAAAGCTTAGCAGAGACAGCAAAGTGATCTTCAGGAATGTTTCTCACAGAAGACATTGTCTGTGTCCTTTCAAGATTTTAAGCTCTGAAGCTGGTCACATGGTGCCATAATATTTTAATGTCATTCCTAGCTGGCAGGTAGCAACATGCTTTTCATCAGTGCATTATGTAAGTAGCCCAAGCATTAAGATGTGAGCTCATTTTTAAACACAAATACTTCTCCTTCAACTCCAAATTTTACGGGAACATCATTTCTGTTTTTATAGTGCTTCACAAAAAATGCTTATTTTAAAAAAGTAGTCTGTGCAAAAGAATATTTGGGGGAAAAAACCCTAAGCCTCTGAAAGTTTATACTGCTTCGAATTACTTTCATGCTTGACTATGTGGCAGGGAATACTTCATTATATCAGGTCACCAACTTTGACATCTCTAACCTCACAATAATAGTTCTTTTTGTAATGTACCAAAATTGAAAATCAGTTTAGTTTATGTTCTCACTAGGTTCATGGCTCCAATGCCTAATATACTGCTGACTTGTATGCCAGCATTACTCCCTAGTGAGGAATATTAAATAGCCACAGCATACATTAGAAGGGGTGAAAAGGTCCAGCTCAAGTCTGCTATATAGTTCACGTTCGTTAGTGCTTTAAAAACTCAGTAAGTTGCATAATGTTTCCACTTATCCATGAAATTGTGGCATGATTCATATCATAGGCATCTTTAAATGATTTATAGTCCACTATTTAAGTATGTATTTCACATAAATAAATACTTCCTAGGCTTGTATACACAACTTGTGCGAGTCAGTATCATAAAAGAAGCACAATAATGCCTGACCTTTATTACTACGGCAAGAAGTTCATACATCTAATGAAAAAAAACCCCAAACAGCCAACAGGAATGGTGTAATACAAAACACCTCTGTTTGGAAAAGGCATTTTTTTAGCTTTATCGAAGAGTGAAAGCTATTTCCCTCCTTCTAAAGCTTCTGTGCTTTCCACTCCCAGTACTCCCTGTACCTTCTAAATGGTTCATGGACTTTATCTTTAAAATTAATTTATATTGGAGGCAGAGTTTGACTGCGGCTAGCTGAGTTGCTCCTTGAGTTGCTGCTTCTTCCTTCGCTCTATTTGTGACAGAAATTGGACTAGAACCTCAGGCTCTCTGGGGTGACTTAGTCTACTATTCGACATACCTACTTTCAGTAGTGTATTGTTTTTTTTGCATGGAGTAGTTTTGCAAAAGAGAAAGTACATATAATTATAGTTTTCTGGAGGATGAAGGAAGTAATTTCCCCCACCATGATATTTCTCCAATATGTGCTAAATTATTGCAAGAGAAGTGAGGATGCTAAGTTGATGAGAATAGAAGAAAAATTGAATCTGATGCAACGATAGGTGGGCTCAGTCAACTGTTTACTGAAACAAACCTTCTGGTCTGTAGCTTGGATCCTTTCTGATGGGTCCTTTGGGGATTACTTCTTCTTCCTGTCACATTTGTGGTAGTTCCAAATGAAGTTTCACTGAAAGCCCTTCAGTCCAGAGAATTCAGTAGTTACCATGTATTCTCTTTAATATTTTAACTGGCTTTCTGGAGTGAAGTGTGGCCTTAAACACTCCTTGGTGTATGGTCATATGGACACTGGTAGCAAATCTATGTCTGTACCTAGCCTGCAATTCTAAAATGTGAAATACAAAATGAAGTACAACAAAGCATGAATCTGAATGACAACACAGAAAAATGTTGGATATCAAGTTCTTGCAAGAGAAGCTTCAGATTCACAGTTTCAGTGTATGCACATTTGTGATGGAGTCTCCAGTTATACCATGGTGAAATGCAAATTCTCCATGTAGGTCCAAATGATAAAGTGCCACTGCTGTACTGGCACCTGTGGTACTGGTTGTGCGCCGCTTTACACCCTTCTACTCAAAATAGAGAGCTACGGAAAGCTGATCCCGTGAAGGGCTGCCCATAGGCGGAATAACGTGCCTGCATAGAGTCCACCGGACGTTTTTGTCTTGTATTTTGTCAAGAGTACAAGAGTTCACGACATGGCTTGTGCCCTGGTGGCACCCCATCTCCTGCTGCCAACACACTCTGGAGTGGAGCAGAGCTGCCTGATGCATGAGGCCAGCAGAGATCTGTAGTTCTCACAACAGGAGTGAGTGAGACAAGGTTTGTGCTGGAGCAGGAGTCGCACACTGCCAGTGTAGCCTGACTACCCGGGTAAGGGGAGGCAGCTGCGAGGGGAGAAGGAGAAGAGAGACAGGATACAGCCTGTCTTCATCTCCAGGCTGTTCCACACTCACAAATCCTTAAGGATTCTGTATCCAGAACGCATAACATTACTGATAGTGGTAGTTTCACCATACTTTTGGTATCAGTATATCACAAGAAAAGCTTGGTATCTTTCATCCATGATGTGGGTATGAGTAGTTCTTTTACAGGCATTGGGACTGTTACTGTTAGTAAAATGTGAACTATCAGATCACAACTTTTTAATTAACAGTATGTTGTTATAAGTTTGGTAAAGGAGTTATAGAGTGCAATTGTAAAAGCTGATATATATGGATCAGATCAGACTTAATGATCATAACAGATTCTTCTGGCCTAAATAACTATGAATATGTAGCAGTCTCAACTAAATAAAAGAATAAGATCTTCTTAGCTCTTAATTTCTCTGATATGATTGATAGGAAAATTACCAATGTCTAAATAGCAACTACTTTCTGCAAAAAAACTTTGCATACTGCAGGTTTTTTCTTTGCCCCTAGAAGTTTGTTCCTGTTGCCTGTTTCCATCTCATGTCTTGTTTCCGTAAGGTGGCAAGTAAAGCAATATACATTCTATATACACTATTTTGTTTTATCATAATGATGAGGGACATTTTCAGCTTCTCACAAGGGCCAAACTTTGGAATGCTTGCTGGAGATTATTATTTATATAACAAACAGTATTCTATCACTGAGACAGCCTAATATATCATATCGATATTATGTTTTGTGTTTAAGAGTCTCTCTTTTCAAAGAAGCTGCATTATGTTCTCGCATTTTGATTCTAGGGTAAATCTGCAGTTTCTTTTTGCTGTCTAATTTTTTTTCCCCATTATCTTTTTAAATCTGTTTTCCCTTTCCTCTGTACTCTGTGTCAAATCATCCAAAGGAAGTACAATCTATTAACATGCATGTGGGTCTAAACTCTGCAAAACAAGTTGCCTATTATGTAGACAGCCTTTTCAGCTCAAATGCCTTTACTAAATCTCCCCTGTGTCATTGTGTAGGCAAATTCTCAAGTCCTGGAGCACATTCCTTAAGCAGTGTCCAGTGCAGATTATATTGTTCACCACAGCTGGGCCCAACTGTACTTCCCTCACAGACTTGCCTAACAACTTCTTGGTTGACAGCAAGCAGCTCTGGTCTCACCTTTTCATGGGAAAGTATGTTACCCTTGAAAAAAAATTTCCACTTGCTCTACATATCTTGACTCAGTTTTGATTTCCCTATGCAAATGTCAGAATAATTTCACTGAAACCGGTATCATTCTCTTGATTTGCAAGGTCAGGGTGTAGCCCTCTCTTTCTCCCTTTCCTCATCTCCAAAAGCTTGCATGCAAAAAAAACCCATTCAATCCAACTACACAAAACCTACGTACAATCACAAACAACAAGAAGAAACAATGGACTCTACACAGATGCAGTAGCCTGCCTATAAGCAATGGCATATTAGAGCAGGATATACGACACAGTAGCCAGAAAAGTCCAGATAAAACTATAAACAAACAATCAAAATCATTACTGGAAGGTGAGAATCAGCTGGAGAGTATTCAGACACAAATTACTTCATTGTGAGTAGAAACGGAAAGGAAATACTGCTGAAAGGTTGGCTGGTAGGCATTTTAACTTTAAAATGGTTGCAAATATATTTAATTTTTTTTGTGAAGATGGTTCTGTACAGTAAGAATGTGTGTTTACGAGACAGACAACAGCTCAATTCTTCAGTACCCTTCATAATTTTGTCATTACAGCTGCCTTACACAACATCCCTAGCCTTAACGCTGCACTAATCTACCAGTGAAGGAGCACTCTAGTATGACAGAGCCCCCAGAGCATTTAGGAAATGTGAGGATGTTTTGGGGAGCAAATCGGAAGGGGCCAAACTGATTCGCAGCAGCTTTGGGCTTTGGGGACCAAGAGAAGCAAAGGTCATCAAAAGGCTGCCTATCTGTGCTGGGACCAAACTGCCTGGCTCCAAGTTTACTTCCTGTATTGCACTATATATAGCACATCTCTTTCCCCACTATGATCAGACTCAGGAGCTTTGATCTGCTAAGATGATCGCTGGGGTGGTGTCATTCACCAAAACATGTCACTTTGCAGAGCATTACGAAGCTCACAGTTTTGTTTTCTTCTATCAACACCAGGCCCAATACAGAGTTTTCTGAAGGGCAAAGCTAGGTCATTTGTTGCAGTGGTCCCTTGGGGTCACCCACAAGAAGCTGCAGGGGTGAAGAAGGGAGATCAGGGCTAGAGGGAGGGAGAAGAGGGCAGTGTCTGAATCACTCACAGCATGGGGGCATTGGACCTACACTGTCCACATAAGGGCCAATTAGAGATGCTCTTCTGGTAGCTACAAGGATACTTTTCTGTGATTGGCGCCCTTTTATTCTGCTCATGCCTACTTCAAAGGGAGAGGGAGCAAAGCTATCTCCTCTCATCCAGCCCTGCCTCTCTGGGTAGCAGTGCGCTGACAGGGATCCCCACAGAGAGCCTTGGATGGCTATACCCTCTCAGGCAGAGGGCTGCTGAGCTGGCTCCTAGCCCAGTTTAGAGAAGAGGGTGTGCCCCATTGCCCTTTTTAGTGCAGGATGGCAAAACACAACTCCTTGCCTTCAGCTGTGCCTCGTATGCACAGTTCAGCTCTCTGACTAGTTCACGGAAGGTGAGAATTTTGCCTTCATATTATATCTCTGTAATATGCTCGGTACAGTGCAGCAGAATGACGCAAGGTCCAAGAAAGGGCAGCCTTCATGTATTTGTTAAAATTTATGCTAAACTACAAAAAAATCCCCTTTCTAAGGATGTGGGTATTCTTGACATTTCTTTAAAGCACACTCCAATGCACACCAAACAATGTTCAGAGTCCTGCTGAGGCTTCAGTGACTTAATTATGCTTTATTCTCTTTCTAACCCACCCACATACATATTTTACCAATTCAAACTTTTTATAGGCCCTCTTAAAGAGTTTTCTGCTGATTTGTTTTCTTAGCATCACACTTGTTCCATTTCTCTTGCTTCAGCCCTTGCCCAAGCGCAGAGTGCCTTCCTGTGCCTATGTAATACCATGCAAGGTAGACTCCTATACCTCAGTGTGATGTAGAAGTCAGCAGAAAGAATTCAAAACAGAGCCCAAAGTAAGAGTTTAGAAAGAGGAACAAGAGAACTTTACATTATATCACACCTTTGCTGGCTCTTCTGTAGAAAATAAATGACATTGATTTAGGAGCCTTAATCCTTGCACGCCAATAAATTACTGCAAACAGACATCAAAGACACTAATGGAATCACATTCGATGACACCTGAAGCACTTACAGGATGAGTCACTTGTCACAAAGCAAACATAGGGGACATACAGCACTAATTGTACAACGGGGTGCTGACACACAACCTTGCAATTGTAAAGAGGACACAAACTGCTTATGGATCAAGGCCACATTCTCTGTGCTGGACTGAGTGATTAAATAAATACATAGATATATTACAGGGAACACTAATGAGAAACATTTAGTTATTTAAAAATGAAAAAATCAGGACACAAATTCGTAGGAGAAGGATGTAGATACAATACAGCACTTTTAAAAGGAACTATCTAAAGAGTCACAGCAACTTACCTTTCAAATCAGGAATAAAAAGAACCCCTCTGAGCCCTATTATTTTCAGCTGTGACACAACAGCTGATTTTAATGGGCTCTGTATCACTGAAAGACTGTGCACTACTTTGCAAGAAAAAAAATAAGTTCAGATTCATGCTAAGCTAATATATTTATTCATCTTCTAGAGCTTCTTCCACAGGTAGAATTCTTTGTAGTATTTGAGCAGTATAATAAATCTCTCAACATCTCAAAAGTATACTCCCTAGCAAAGCATTGAATCTTAGGACTAATAACAAAACTTAAAATCTTAGAAAGGAAAAAAAAAGCTGGATTTCCTCAGCTGATAATTGCCGTCTTTTTATATAAGATTCTTGTGCTGAGCTGAAGTGATTATAAAATAACAGGAATGGGTTTACTAGAAAAATGTAAATGCTGTATGTTGTCTTAAAGAAGGAAGCTCCGCACATCTGAAATGCAAGAGTGGAATTCTATTTTAAATTGGAAATCATAAACTAATGAGATTTATGTAGAAAAAACCAATGTGCAAAATGCATGAAGGTTTTCTACTAAGTAAAATTCTTTCTGGCAATTGCACCACTTGAGATAACGGATGATGGAGACATGAGCAAATATCTTGGCATCACTTGGTGTGAGCTTGGAGCTCTGCCTAGCAATGTTTCTCAAATGAATCAAAGCTCATCTGGCATCCTGCTTAATCTTTAGCTAGTGCATACATTGGGGCTCAGGCTTCCAATATGCATTATGATGTTATCAACACACTAATGGCAGTTTCACTTCAGCGCAGCGTATAAAGTTGGGAGTATTTGGGAAGGTATAGCCACACGCAGGCTAACGCACATAGCTTCACTGCAAGTAATAAGAGTAACAATCCTTGCTATTGGTCCTAGTCATACAGTAAGACATATTAACTGCATGGGCGCAATAGATAAGGCACACTCTACAGATGTGTCCCTAAGAGTGTATAGAGCATTCTGCAAACTTGTTTTAGTTACAGTTTGCTATACGGTAAGCTGAAGAGCAGGACGGTGCATTTCACTGGAGACAAATGTTGAATAGAGGACATGAATGTCCATTTCTGATTATGCTTAACTCAGGGTTAGAGCTATCTGAAGTCCATCCAGGACTGCACTGGGACAAAGGGAGGCCCAGAGAGCCTTTATCTTGCTTGTCAAGCATTAGCTATATGTTACTGGACTGAATATTTTTGCTCATATAGAGAACAGGTCATTTTGGAAAATGGCATTCATTTATTTTCGGCAAAAAGAAAGACTTGCTGCAGGCAACTGAAGGAAGCCGCAATTGCCCTTTTTATTTTTTCTTCTCCCTCAGGGAATATAAGGCAATGAGTCAACTTTGATTCTCTCCTCAGTCCCACTGCCAGAGAGGCTGCCAAGTATATATTTGGTTCCCAAGGGCAAAAGGCCTCCAAGCAGATATTTGCGATACTTATCCCTGTGGCTAGTGCTGAAAATTAAAGACACATGATGTTCAAACCCAAAACAACATGCACAGCTTTCCAAAGACACCCAGCTGCTGCAATGAGAACTGCCAGAGCAAACAATTAGGAATTCAGCAATTCTATTCACACAGTCCACTTTCTCATTGCATTACTTGGTCTTCTTTGTCATGAGGAGAGACAACTTTAATGTTTCAGAGAGGTGATATCATTGAGGTGATAAGAATGACTACTCATCAGCCCCTTTGTCTAAGTGAGGAGGTAAGAGAGTATTTTTATTCTAAAAGAAAAAACAACTGAAGGTACCACACTCTGAAAGGTAGTGTATGAAATTCAAATTTCCTAAATACTAAACATGATTTACATTTTAGTTGAGAAATTAGCAAGAAAGAAAAATAGTTTAGGAGCTTAACCATCACTGTCAAAACTGAGAGGAATTGACTTTTTTTTAATGGTTTTCTAGATGGAAGTGAGAGAGATGGACTCAAATCAAGATGCCAAGTTCAGTCTCTTCCCCACTAAGCTTTGCGTAGATTCAAATACCACTTTGCTGGTGTGGTATTATTGTAATGAAAAGTCACAATCTAGTATACATAAGTATTTTATTACTCTAGTCAAATTAACAGACAGCCAGATTGTAGAATCAGCTATGCTCAGGAGAAGTACTCTGGATTTACATGAGTAACATTGAGAATGGAACCTGGTCCATAAAGTAGTCCATATCCTAAACAAGCATGTGAAGCAACGGCAAACTTTACATTGCTAAACTTCCCAACAGTATAATATTTCCATGTACCATCTTTCCATACTTTTATCAGCTCCAGATGCACTTGTAAAACATTGTGCTTTGGCCAGTGAATGTCATTTCTTGCACTTTGGCTAGTTAATTGCTGATTATTGGCTAAGGTCTACAAAATTGAAATAACCCTAGAGTTCAACAAATACATAAGTCTTTCTATATTTCAACATCTTAGTGGAATTTGTGGAAAATGCTATAGAAACAGGAACAAAACTAGCTGTTGGGCACAGCTCTAAGATTCTAAGAAGCACATCCTTTTTTTTGTGGTTGAGGTATATTAGAAAATTTGCCCGAGCAGTACCATCAGGTTGAAAAAGATGAAGAATTTAAAAAATGCAGTATATAGCAAGGCTAGGAGCATGTGAACTGTCTATCAGCCACATATCAGCTGCTCAAATTAGTATCATCTTGTTCACTTATGGATGCAAAAGCATCAGGATATGAACCTTGTGTAAACCTTATACAAATCAGTGACTAGATCTTAGGAGCTCATGACTTTCTACATAATTTCTAAACTCCCTGGGTCTATCTGGGTTGAATGCTTTCAAAAAAGTAAACCACTGTACAATTCTGTAAGTACTTCATTTTATTTCATTGGGTGCTATCTTATGACTTGAAAAGTCATACTGAATATTAATATCAAGTTTATAGATTAGCCTAGTTCTTGGAAATTAAAATCTTATCTTTTATCTTACCAGAATATTGTCACAGGAGCCTAAATACAAATAAACAAAAAGACTACCCACTGCCAAAAGTCTAGCAAAAGAACTTTCTAATTTTGAGCCATTCAAATATCATGGGTTTGAAAAATAATCTGAGAAGTGAATATATAGTATTTGCATTCCTTCAACAGAGATAAAAAAATGAATCAAATGAGCCAAGGGAGGCAAAAAGAGCCAAAATACACAGTGATAAAAGACTGTGAAAAAAGGAAATGATTTTAACTGTGTCCAAGCATATCTAATCTATAATTTTATAGCTAGATGAAAAAAGATGAAAAGATGGCAAGGAGGAAAACGTATTAGTGCTCAAGATAATATGTAATTGAAAAACTGATGTTTTTGAGTGGCTGGTCTTCACGACTCTTTCTGAAGACCCAGATCCTTGTAAGCAATCTTAGCCAAA
The DNA here is from genome assembly GCF_040807025.1 of Struthio camelus. Classification (NCBI taxonomy): domain Eukaryota; kingdom Metazoa; phylum Chordata; class Aves; order Struthioniformes; family Struthionidae; genus Struthio; species Struthio camelus. The sequence continues at coordinate 111,154,505 of NC_090944.1, forward strand.
GTGCCCACAAGTGAAACTGGAAATTTAATCCCTGTTTGGCACATATTTGAACCAGCCTTTACTGGAAGTTTTGATTTCTGATCAGGATCACTTTTTTTTTTTTCTTCCACTAATAACATTTTGTACGTGGCTGAATAGCTCTGTGGAAAATACATGGTTTTAAATTACTGAGTAGAGGAGAATTGACAGTTCAGACAAACTACATGAGTGTTTGAGAGCCAAAAGGTCTTTGTAGAGGTTAGTGAGATCTTGCGACTTCAAGATATCATTTCTTAAGTTGATCTTTCTTAAACAGATTTTTCTGGTAGTTTTAGAAAATCAGTTTAGGACTAAAGAGGCCATTTTTTCTTTTTTAGAGTTGTATCTTCTGAGCATAGGAGGGAAAATTTGTAGTATGTTATAAAAGATTTTTCCCGATTACTGCAGAAAGAGTTGCTGGTGCTTTATTTGTGAGCAGACAGAGAATGACGGTTACCAGTAAACTTTTCAAAAGCATTAAATTCACTTTAAGAAAACGTCTGAAACTTGGACTTTTCCTGTGAACATATGATACACATGACTCAAAAACCAAAAACCAAAGAACCCAACCAAAATCAAAAACACAAAACCAATAACAAAAATCCATTCAATTGGAATTTTACTGTAACTAGCCTCTGTTTCTAGAAAATGAAAAACAGCTTTGAACTCTTTCTCTGCATGCACACGCTGCTGAAGCATTTTGGACGCCTATAAGTATACTACATTCTGGCAATATGGCAAGAAGCCAATAAGATAAAACACATCATGAGTTCATATTTTGTAAATCAGAATTTTCCCAAAGAGCACTAGTGACATAATAGATCTAGAAATTAGTAACAAATATCAGTAGTTTCCATCTTTAAAAGCTCATTTTATCTTTATACCTATTTACCATCATCTAGGTGTTCATAAAAGTTGCGAGTGCTACAGTTGAAACAGCACTGAAGAACTGGATTGGATCACCAGTTTAGGGACCTGGATGCAATGCAGATGCAAAGGCATAAAATTCTATTCAGCTTTAAATTTGGAAGAACACTTTTTAGTCCCCCGAAAATTCTGTGAATTTATAGGGATATAAGAGCTCAAAATCTGTACTATATCACTGTCTCGTCATCATTCATTCCTAAACTGCATGAGAATGTAAGTATTTAGTGGCACTGGAAATGCAAAATTAGAGATAGAAATTCATAGTAAAGCATATGGAATAAATTCCTACTCAAAAAAAATACAGAAAGCTTAAATGTTCTGCGGTTATCAACTGTAAACGCCAATCAGTTTTTCTTTCAGATCTCTCATGCACCTAAACATGCACACAGGTTGTATTCTTAAAATAATCTGCCTGTGACACTCACAAAGACACAGGTCGTAAACAATAGAACGTAATTAGAATGGTGTGAATAATGCCTATGCAAGTACTTGATTAAAGATTTTACCTTTAGTTTTGGGCAGCAAGTTTCCCCAGGCTACATTATAACATGGATCAAAGTGCTGTGCATGTGAAATGAGAAACAGGTCAGAGCAAACCTGATTGACAGACTGATCATATCCATGGTATACACTTTCATATCATGATAAATGCTATATCTGTGCAGTGAGATATCAGTAAACTCTTTTTTTTTTTTCCTGTAAATGGTACAACATTGGTTAGATCAGTTCATGCTTTCAGGGTTACTGTCCTTTTGTACAGTACTTTTGTCCTGTACTTTAGACTTTGCAAGCTTTAGTTCTACAGATTTTATGAGGATGCAACTCTGTTAGAAGAAAAATATTGTTATATATTCATAGTGAAGTTCCAGAGCCATAGTGGTGTAATCCCCTATTGGGTATATACATTAAACTTCACCGTTTCTGTACTGCTTCAGATCATCGCTATGACACTTTAAAGTTGTCACGAATAAGTGCTCTTTTCTGGTAAACGCTTAGTCAAACCAATTTTTTTTTTAATTAGTCATTGCCAAGTTTCAAATATATAATAAAAAAGTAGTAAAAGTAATGCCTGAAATGTCTATCAATAGTGAGATGATAATTGATACCTGTAGCTCCAGTGCAAACAGCTTGTGGACTGACATGAAAAAATATTTCTTGTAGCTGTAACGTGACATACAATACCTACACAAGCATGGACCCGAAGCTCACTCACTTTAAAAATAACAACAGTTTGTGAGATGTTATGTCTGAATTCTCTATTGCTTTTATAGCTTAGCAATCACTGTCATTTGCTCCCACTGATTCTTGCACCCAACACCAAGGCCTTCTCTTCTGGATGTGAGAGACTGTCATGTTTAACATATCATTAAAAGACTGTGATTTACCTCAGTCCTTGCCAACATATAATTCTGTGTTAGGTTTCTCAGGCTCCCCAGGATGTGTACTAACATGACTAATTTTTTAGTATAAGTAACCTGCTAGGGTGACATTCATCCTACACAAGTCCTGTCTTGGAGGGTTGAAAGGGCTATATGTAGGACAGACTGTAATCTGGATTTCACCTTATCTTTCATTTTCAGTCAGACTGCTCTCTTTTTCTCCTTTTTTGTATAAACAATACACAGCAAACTTGCTCTCTTCAAAGAAAGAATTAAGGATCTTCCTCAATTAGCCCTCTTGTCTCAAATCAAATCAAATTTTTAATTAGCTGGCAAGCAATACAAAACTATTAACAACATCCTAAAGAAGAAAAACACATTTCTTGCCATCCCTCAGTGAGCTGCAGCCCATTTTGAGCGTCTGGTTAGCTTCCAGCTTTGCAGGCTACTGAAGTATTCTTGGCTCTGGACTATAATCAGACAAAATGAACAAAAGGGAAAACAATTATCATAGCAGGTTTGTTTCCAGAATATAAATCCTGCCAAATCCTTCAGTATTGCAAACTGCTACCTTTTCAGACTACTACTTGTGATAAACACTCCTCGCTGTGTTTGCAGCAGCAGCTGAATGGTAAACTACCACAACGACAGGAGCAATGGAGGGGTCTTACCTCCCTGCTTCTGCAGTAAACTGCCCACCAAGACTGTGAACTTGCTGCATAATTTTGCTTTTGCCTTTGTAGTGTACTCTCTGTTGTAGCCTAAATGATCACTAAAGATGGAAAATGTCACCTCTCAGCTGACAGGGTCATTCATATGCTTTCACTGGTGCAGAAAAAATTCTAGGTTTTGTACAAAAGCTCAGTAGCTCTATTAAAAGGGCTTCCTCTTTTTGCAGAGTCACTTGGCTTAAGTATATTCAGCAGAAGTCAGTGAGTGAATGAAGGAGAGAGAAGAAGAAGATGCGATCCCCCTTCTCTTCTCAGCCCTGGTGAGGCCACATCTGGAGTACTGTGTCCATTTCTGGGCTCCCCAGTACAAGAGAGACATGGCGCCACTGGAGAGAGTCCAGCGGAGGGCTACAAAGATGATGAGGGGACTGGAGCATCTCTCCTCTGAGGAAAGGCTGAGAGAGCTGGGCCTGTTTAGCCTGGAGAAGGGAAGAGTGAGAGGGGAATCCCATCAATGTCTACAAGTATCTGAAGGGGGGGTGTCGAGAGGATGAGGCCAGACTCTTCTCCGTGGTGCCCAGTGACAGGACAAGAGGCAACGGGCACAAACTGAGACACAGGCAGTTCCATCTGAACATGAGGAAAAACTTCTTTCCTGTGAGGGTGATGGAGCACTGGAACAGGTTGCCCAGAGAGGTGGTGGAGTCTCCTTCCTTGGAGATATTCAAAACCCGCCTGGATGCAATCCTGGGAAATACGCTCTAGAGGACCCTGCTTGAGCAGGGGGGGTTGGACTAGATGATCTCCAGAGGTTCCTTCCAACCTCAACCATTCTGTGATTCTGTAAGAAAAAGATGTGAAAATAATTAAGGCCCAGAGCAGAAAAACAAATCATATTAGGAATTTTTTTAGACATGACGTCTGCAGCAATCTATTCTTCCAACAGCAGCCCAGCTTGCCTTTAAACAGACTATCTCCTCCAACGATACTTTCTCAGATGAAGTACCCAGTGTCCCCAGGCCAGCTGTTCAAGAAAGACTCAAACTCTGTAAGAATCTGAGTAATTTCTGCAGAGGTTTGTGGATCCTCATAGGCTCAGTGAGGCCAAAATCTCCTCTCCTTTAATTGTAATAGATTTTGATGTTGCCTAGAACAGGGAAAGATCGAAAGTATTAATCTAGCCTATGTCTTCCTCTTGTCCCACCTCAAATGAATGAGATGATGTCTGTCTCTCTTAAATCAGGCTGCATGTCTTACAGTATTCATAGGAACATGGGGCACTTTTTGCAGATATCAGGCATATATTGCATGTGCTGCCTTTTGCTGAAGCTCAGCATGAGGGTAGATACTTAAAAACACAGCATGCGAACATGAAACTGCATAAGTCAAACCTAAAATAATACAAAGAAGGAGAAGGAGAAGTAGTGTTACTTTGAATCTGGACAAAGTTCTAGGGCATTTTACTTTCATCTGAACGGGATCAGATTTTTTCTTACTGGCATGGTACTCAAAAAACCATGTTTTTATATGCTCACGCAATCTGTATGCACCAACTTGTATTTTGCAATATTACATATCACCCTTTCCCCTCCAAGATCTTTCCTAGATAGTGAATAATGCAAAAGAAGGGCAAATGAAATTTTACACCAGCTGAAGAACGAAATAGCAAATTACACAAATGTTCACTGTCACATTAAATGGAGGGTGGGGAGGCAGCAGAGACAGTGCAGTTCATTGAAGCTGAAAGTCTCCTTCATTCCTGTACATCTCTTCTTCCTGTGGAATTCGCTGTACAAGGCACCTCTTTTCAGCTTTAATGGTCAAGCATTATTTATGCTTTGTATCTGTGCTTTGAATGTATCATGTGATGCAGCTTAATGTTAGGCACCTGTCTTGTAGAAATAAACCCAATTTCAAGTGTCCAGAGACATATGGAACTGAAGCAAACAAAAATTCTTGTGACTTGAAAAAGTTAGAAATGAAAAACTTTCAGTGCCATTAACTAACAAAGTTAGAGCTGTGCCCATTCTTTTCTTTTTAATAAACTACCCAAAGACCAGGCCAAGAGTTAGGATGAAGGCATTGGGAAAAGTTACTTATAAACATCAGTGGAATCCAAAGGTAGGTGTGATCACGTGGATAACGGCTCCCTCTGTGCAAAGATATTCCCTGTCATAGGATTGCAACAGTATGCCACGCTAAAAGGTGCCAGCAGTGGGAGGAAACACATAAAACAAATTAGCCCTCTCCCCTTTCCACCAGTAAATCCGTCTGGTAACAGCTGTTACCTATCCAGTTTATACAATCTCCTCTCCAAAATCTTTGATGTCCAGAGGACTGGAAAATCTAGTCATGTCCTGGGAAGGAGAATAACAAAAATATTTAGAGAGTAATAAAAACACAAACAATTCTCTTACTGCAATACTTGCTGAGAGAGAAAGTTCTCCAAATCTGGTTAGTTCGCAAACCCTTATAAACCAGTCATGAATGGATGAAACTTGCTATTCATAATTAGAAATATTAAAAAAAAGGACTTGCTTCATTCAGCAGTCTTGAGAACAATGACATGTTTTCATTTGCTTAGCTAAGGACAACTTGAAAATGAGAGAATTGAGGCTTCATTTGAGAGTCTTCAGCCTACAAAACCAGGGCAAAGTTTAGTCCAGTAGCCCAAGGGCCTGACTGTCCGTTACATCAGCTGTAATGGAATTACACTTGTGTAATGAAGACAATAATGAAATAAATAAATAGGTCATAATGTCTCTGGGTTCTGCTGCATGATCCAAATGGCTGGATACACCATATGCCAGGAGGTCTGCGGTAAGGAGTGACAGGAACTTCATCAAACATGAAGTAGTTCAGCTGCTGTCTGCCACATCGCAGCCACGCAGCTCGTGAGGTTGGCCCTCAAAGAAGGGCATGCAGAACTGCAGACTGAGGGTGACAGAAGTCCTGTCTTAGGTGCTGACAAAATTGATTGAGATGTGCTATGGATGGCATATGCTCTATAATACTTAAATGAGGACAGAGAATCTGTTTTTTTTCACTTTTGCCCCAGACAAAAAGTAGCATTATGCAAACAGGAGCCATTTATGGCACATAAGCAGGCTGTAGTGCATTGCCATTCATGTTGGCTGTTTCAGGATATCCTGCCTTTCAGGGTCATGAGGGCCATGGCAAGCTGTATGGGAACGAAACACCAACCACTTCTGGAAAACAAGGTACTATGCCAGTCTCCTCACACCTTTTGAAACAAGATGATAAGATTTAGGTTTAGGAATCAAGCTATGCTTTTCTTGTCTAAATACTCAAGGTACACCTCTGGCACCTAGCATAGTTTGTAAGACGGTTCACATAGAGCAGATCGGTCTCACTGCTGTAAATCTGGAAGAGCATTCATCAAACCTGATATGTAAAGAGAGTAGAGTATATTAATTTTAAATCTCTTCCTATATCACCATCCCGTTCACCTATATCTCCTGTGCACCCAAATTATCTCCATACAGGCCCTTAATTACATATCAAATCCTATCCCCGGAGAACTGTTTTTCTACTTTGAGAGTATTCCATACAAACTCTCTGCCTAAATATCTAGATATTGCCTATTTTTTCTTTTACATCACTATGAACGGCTCTCTGTTTTAGATGGGAGGAGAATAGAGGGAGCTGATGCATTTTAAACGTTAATGGAAAGAACCCCTCCAATGTATGAAATATTTTAAAGATAGACTTATGTGGTTTGTGAAACTTGTCTGTGACTGCTGTTTATAATTTGTACTACACTCTGCCTCCTTCACCCTCTGACACATAGCAAGAAAACTGGATTCAAAATGAGATTGCACCACAGTGAATTCATTCCTTGAATTGCATCGTATGTTTCAGCAATACATAGCGTGGGAACACGTCGATTAGCTCTCGCTTTGAAGAAATTGGATTTGCAAAGGTCAGCAGTGGCTCAGCCCACTTCTCAGCAGATCTTTGGCTTGCTTTTCATCCCAGGACTAACAGGGAAGAGGTCAGAGAGGAATGACAAAAAGAGTGAGCTTTTTGAACCAAGCCCAAAGAATTTGATCATGCTCACAGTAGTATGGCGATTTCTACTCAGGGCTAATAAGTAGGTAAATTTTAAAGAAATTTATGGAAAAAGGTTTCTGGGTTTACTTTACATAGTAAACAATTCATTATTTTGGTATAAACTAAGAAATGTTTTTGAGTTGAACTTTCAGTCAGAGACGAGCTGCGTGAAACTAATCTGTAGAAACAGCCTGCTCCCCCTCCTTCATCTCTTTTTTTATGCAAAGGGGAGTAGCCAGGCTGAAAAAAAGGTGGAAATATGAAATCCTCAGCCCTCAGCGGAAGTTCTAAACCTGTGGAGTTTGTTTCGTATTTCATCTTTGAAACACGTTTTCATGTTTAGCTTGCTTCCATGCCAGCTTACTGAGACAGAGGTAGCTTCATTACCGGAAAACTCACAAAATATTTTGGCCACCCTCCACAACTTATTAACATAAACTGGAGCTTCCTACCACTACTGGCAGGGAAGGGTGCTGGGAACGTATGATCATGGAGTTTCAGCAGCTGTCACTGAGGTTACCGTTAGGCCTGTGGTGAAGAATTACTCCTGGATCTTTAACAGTGGTTTGCTGTGGCCACTTATGCCAGGAAGCCACAAAAGAGGGAAGGAGCTGGGAAAAAAAAGAAATAGAGTAGGTTAAAAAAAAGTAAGAAAGCCAGCAAGCATATGTTTCTTCACCTGCAAACATTAAACATCCCTCGCAGAAATATAGTAGGTACAGATTGGAAAACATTTCCTATAAAACTGGGAATTATGGATTTGTTTGCTCCATTAGAGGTTCATGGTGTATTTTTCAGCAGGCCACTTTCATATGCCTCAATTTCTCTGGCTTTAAAAGCTTGTGAGGTTTTGCGGTGGAGGGACAGAATAGAGGAAATAGTTCCAACTGCTGTTGCAGATCTCTGTTAGCTGAAAAATTCACTTTTCTCTGGCTCTTCCAACCGTAGCATTTTGGCATGGAATGGAATTCAGAAAGTATCCAAATCATAGAGGCCCAAATCCCAAAGTTCTTTACGTTCCTTAACAAGCCAGTATTGATCCAGGTGAATTTTTCCTGAGACTAACTAAGCAAAAGCTGAATGTCATTCTTTGCCCTAATTTATTCCGCAAGAAGCAAATGAAACTTGGGAGAATTCCCTTCTGATTTTGTCCTAAGGGACCCAGTGGTTTGGCTGCAGTAGAAGATACCAGCAGTAATACTACGCATCTTGGGAAACCTACTGAAATTAATAGCATGTGTAAAAGAGATGTAGTGCAGAGCATATCAGGAAAAAGAAGATGAGAAGAGATTTTTGAGTATCATCAAAATGACAGACGAGTGATGTTTCTGTGACATAACAGTAAGTAATAAAAACTGGTTTTAGGCTTTCAGTGGGGAAATGTCTTGCTCACTACTGCCGCATAACTACAGCAGTTTTCCCCAACATCTAATCATATCCATGAAAGAATGGATCCACGGAGACCTTGTCACAAACCTGCCAAGGAGATTGTTTCAGCTGTCCTAAACGAGATTGTGTTAGCTATCCTGCAACTATTATGCTACCAGGTATCCCAAAATTTTCCCATTACCTCACATACTAGGAAATTTTCAGCTGAGCCTTCATTTTCTACTTACAGATGTGGAGGGAAAGAGGGGTTTAAGTAAGGTTCTCCAGCTAAGAGGATCTCTCTTCAAAAGTAGCACTTTGTGTAACACAGCATCTAGAATTTTGACAGAAACACTACTAGGAATATAATTTTTAATAGAATTGATTTCCACAAAATTTGGCCTGTAGAAAATTGTCATTTACGAACAGACATGTCATGCGCAAATTTTGCCTCTGTGTACATGCAGGTAAATATGTGTCTAACTTGCAGAGTCTAGGTGTAAGGAGGATGGATTACATGAGCACAGCTGTTCACGATCAGCCATCAAAACCAACAACTAGCTTCTCTTTTGTCTTTCGCATCTTCTTGTCTATTTTCATTTTTACCGCACTCTCTTTTATGTGTAATATTTGTATCACCACTCACTACAGCTTCCTGCAGTGAAGGAAGATGTCCTTACTGCACCTTTCACATATGAACAGGTTTAGCAACTGAAAACACAAACTTCTGTTTGCAGATTTTTTTTTTCCAAAACAAAACAAAGAAAATCAGGAGGTTAAACAAACAACTACAGTTGAGGCTACCTTGCTGAGCTGCAATAAAAAAAAATTGGTCAGAAGACACTTTTTTTTTATTAAAAAGAGTGCACATAAATTACAGCTGCTGACCATGTAGTCATTCTTTTTATGAGGTGTTTCCCTTTACCCATATATGATTTCCACATATAAATTCCCTATTGGTCTGAATACTGCTCACATGAAGCTGATGTTTTTCTTAATAAATTGTCCACAGAATCTGCACTTCATCTCAGACATAAAAAGTTCATTAGGGAAAAAAAAGCATCCCAGTGTCCTGGTGGAAAGCAATACCAGACACTATTCAAGCTAAAAAAAGATCTTCCTGCTGACTGCATAGACTTTGTTTACTGCCTTTCTTCTTAATTATTTTTTGTAATCTAATGAAATCCAATATCATATGGTATATTATACAACTGTGCCTGTAGTAACAATCATCTAGTCCAAGACAGAAAAAAGCAAAACTATATCATTGAGGATTTCAGTATGTTAAAAGTCAAATCTTGTGTTTTTTAAAATTCTCTGGGAGAGGAAACAGGCACCTAGCTCTGAAACAGCATGTCCATGCTGCTGTCTCTGAGCACAAAAACCTTGAAGCCCTCTGCTCTGAAGCAGCCTGCTTGATCAGTGCCTCAAACCATGCGGCTTGGGAGCCTGGGAACTGCTCCAGGTCTGCCTGCTGGCATCTTTTCACCGGGGAAAGTCACCTGAACCAAAATCAGATGTTCAATATAGGCTGCTTAGTTGTAAATCTAGCAAAGCATTAAGAATATGAAATTGTGACATCCCCTCCCCCCACCCCAAACCCCACATGCATGAAAAACAAGCTCCATGTTCACCACTACTGCTATTAATTCATGTAAAAAATAGTCAATGCTAAACTAGCTCTGATGGTCATATTAAGAATCACCTATGGCTCTGAATGTGGGAGTGCAGCTGTCTCCTAAAGACACCTGTGAATTCTGCAAAGAGATGGGATGAAGAATGTGTTCCTAAGAGATTCATCCTACTAGAGAAAAAGGCTTGATTTGACAAACTGCTGGATGCGCATTAGAATGTGACAGGCCGGGGACATTTTTAGCAACACTTCATTGAACTAGCGTAGCACAATGCTGTCCTCAAAAGCACAGTTGCTTTCATTCCCATAATTTACTTTTATCTGTCTTTTTCAAAAACTCCCCTAATTAAGCTTAATTACCATGTAGTCACACATTAGTGCAACATTCTGTCCACTTATGGGCCACAAATAAAATGTTCAATAGAATTAATCCTGAAAAGTAGTAGATTGCGTTTTGTCTTCTAATGTGAATAGGTGCCTATAATGCATAGTCATGGTTTTCTGGAACGGATACTTGACTCTGATGATTATCATGAAAATACTCTTAGTTTATATCAGAAAATTAGTGAGGTCAGAAGAGTGCTTGTGTTTTGGGAAAAGCAAGCATGATGATTTGGAACCTAATGTCTTTGGTGCAGAAGTCAGACACGAGGATTCCCAGCTCTCTTTAACTCCTTCTTAGGACAGTTATGGAGCAGGTCAAAACACTTGGATACCTTCAGCTTTGTGAGTTAGCAAGATTCTCTCCATCATTCTATGTCTAAATGACTTAGACTCACAATAAGCAATGATCTGATGATCTAAGGAAACCCATGAAAACAATTTCTAAAGCCTGATAAAGGCTTAGTCTGGAAGAAGCCTCTAAATAGTTTGCAGGAGATGATCCTTAACAGAGTATATAGAAACAGTGAAACAAAACAACAGCAGCAAAAAAATCACGATGAACTAAACTGAAATATTCCTACAAGCTGTGGACTGTTTATCTCAAAGTGTAGTTTACCTGAGTATAGTAGCTATCATACCTTTGAAATCAATAAGTTCCCTGAATTTCGAGGATGCTCAAGCAAAAGCAGCAAGTGTTAGGTATCTCAGAAGAAAGCCTCTCCCAGGATGCTTCCAGACAGAAATTCTTACACTCAGTCAAGCTGGGTGGGCTGAAAACTCACATGACTAGAGAAACAATGAGAAAGAAGACAAGCAGAAAGTTCTGCCTGGGTAATAAATAGCAGTCAGGCAGACCATATTTTATAGCACTGAGATATAATATGAGGGAATTCCAGGCTCAGCGACTTTGGTGAGAGTAAGTGTTCACACAAGATGCCTAAAAATATCATTTATCATTTCCACTGGCTACTCCTTCCTATAGTTTCTGGGCACTGTGGGACAATGCGAGATTCTAGGTAGATACTGAGCGTTACCTTTGCCATTGCTAGAAATACTTTTGGTAGTTCAGACATGACAAAGAGAAAGAAAAAGAGAAGAACAAAATTTACGCCCGAGTTAATACTTTTAAAGTATTAATATGTGATTATAAGTTACATCTAGTCTTTTCCGAGGCTTGCAAGCGCTGAAGGATGTATATTTTGGAGAGGGGAAAAATGAAAGGAGAAACAGCAAGAACTCTCAAACCAGGAAGGATTCCTCGTATGTGTAATTTATTATCTTAATGGGTCCAATCTGAGCAGTTCCAGAGACGCACATTCTTTGAAAAAGTAGGCCCCTTATGTTATGCATGTGAGACAAAAGTAAAACAGAGAACAGAAAATACACACATTATTGATTGTGAGCCCAGAGACAAGTTTGGTGACAAGTCAGTGTTTTAATGACAAGGAAAATCATTCTTTACAGACATGCACTTATGAATTTCAAAACTGAGAAAAAAGAGTTTCTACTTCTATTTTATTTGACTGGGATAAAAATGCAAATATTTGATTTTTACTTTGTTTAATAAAAGTTAGAAAATTTCAAATGACACAAAAATTCTTTAAAAGCCACACCAAAAAATGTTTTGTATTTTTAATCTATGTTGTTACTACCTTTGTCCCTTATTTACTCTCCACCTCTGACTTTCTTTCTGTGGAATAGCACAAGGCAAACACTCATGGGCAAACTGAAGTGACAAGCAAACAAGAAAAACAGGATGAAGAAAATAAAAGTGTGTAGCTGCTCTGCCAAACATGCTGCAGGATACAGACAATATCATAACTGCATTCAGTTAGTCTTAGACTTTTAATAGATCGTTAAAAAGGAAATCTGATACATATTATTAAAAATAAATCCACAGCTCAGAAATGCTGGAATAAATTAATGTGTTGTAATTCTATTGATGCCAACAGGGTCATTCCCAGGGAGAAACTGTTGTCTTGTCTTGTTTTGTTTTGTTTTGTCAAATAGGATTTGTTTGTTCAATTTCAAATTCTCTCTCAAATGTTAACTGATCTAGAGTGCGTAAATGTGGCAGTCCCAGAGATTACTACAGAGGTGAGATGGGCTTGTTTGCTACACATCTTCTATGGTTTGGGTCCTCAATGTCTTGGGTACAGCCTATGCCAAAGGAAGCAGGCAGCTAGGTTAGGCAACGTATTCTGAGGCATATGGCAACCTGGAATGGCCTCCTGGATATTTAGTCAGAGAAAGGGTGGTGCCATGTCTCTGTGATTGTTTCCATGCATCTTTTTACTTACTTTTAAAGAATAGTTAAATATCCAATTATTTCTGAAAATACTGACTACTCACATAAATACTCTGTTCCCTAGGGAACTGAGATTACAACAGAACTGTGCTGTATGAATGCTTGCCCATCGTCTCTTTGCTCTTTCCCCCTCTAGCTTTGACTACATTTTACAGAAGGACAGAGGTCTCAAAGACCACCAAGTTCCTACAGGCCCTGTGCAAAACGGGAATAGAGAGGGGAGAGCATACCAAATTTCATGTGCTCCATGGAGAGAAAAACAGGCAGAGCTCGTAGCCACGACACATCCGTGCTGGCAGGGCTTTCTGGCCCATGAACATGTATGTAGCGCCGGGCTGGCCATACACATGGTCTTCCTTGCCAGGCGATGGAGTCATGAAGGACAGGGAAGGTTGTAGCGGAGAGTTGGAAAGCAGGTGATGAGGCAAAAAAGACAGAAATCCATAGGAAACGAGGCTTCTTTAGTTTGGCTGCTTGCGACTCAGCTTGCTAACTGATTTATACCATTTTTTTCCTCAGTTCTTGAGTCCTGCTGAAAACTATTTTTCTGCCAGTGGTACTTTCCAGGAAAAGAGTGCAGCACCCACTTCAAAGCTTCTGACAGGATCATTTATATGCCGAACAAGGGGGCACAGCAAACAAGCATTTTCTTATGTTTTGCTTTAACCTTACTGATGCCTTTTCAGTGAACTGTGACCCAAATTCTCCATTTCACCGATTTAACAAGTGAGTAGATACTGACATCCTCAATCCCACTTTTCCAGAAGGTCAAGAGCATGTTTCATTAGAGACCAACTGAGCCTACAGACTTCTGAGTCTATTTTCTCCTAAACACTAGTGTCACGGATCTTAGTGAGATAATACCCGTGGGATGGGGACTCAGCACTTCCCTACGTACATGCTCATGCTGAACTCTGAGCTGCAGATACTTTGGTGGTTTCAGTCCTGTCCCATAGAGAGCAATATTAAGTGCAGGGCTTGTTCCTATCCTCCTAGTTCCAATGGGGTTAACTTGAATTCCTCATGTTCTGTGGGTTTCAGCGCTCATGAGAGTTACAGAAATCTAGTGACACAAACAAATCAAGATTAAAAATTCAGGAAGCCTCATCAGGGAACGATCACAGCTTTTCTACTTTGTTTTGATTAATATTTAATTCTGGCACAGACAGAAGCAAGAGCACAGTTGCAGCTGGAAAAAGCATTTGTTCTAATAAATGCATTTTGCTCATTAATAGTACGATCACTCTGAATAATGAAAGAAGGACTGTGATGTATTTCATTTATTTTAAAAATAAAATCTATTTAGGATAGCAAATACACATTTAGGATTCTAAGTAACACACACCTGAGGCACCTGAGGCACTCCAGGACAGAAAAAAACATTACCGATTATATGCAGCAAGGCAGTTTCTTTGTTTATCCGGAGGAAAAGCATTAAATAAGTTTGCATAGCTGATGTTTAGATCATTGCAATCAAATATATACAGACCTGGGTAAACTGACCCCACCCTGCACACAGCTGGTTTTTAACAGCTAATTCAGCAAGAGCTAGACAAGGAGAAGCAGCTTCCCACCCAGAAGCAAATAATAAATATTACCACTCCCTCAACGTGGTTTGAGCATGGTGATTTGAGTATGCTCAGTGCAGTCAGCCATCAGCAGTGTGACCTACCTGGTGCTGGCTACCCTGCATCCTGGATGCCCACCCTGGCATCCTTCCTGGGAGCGGTAATTTGCAGGAAGCATACAGCCCACCTGCAAGCTCAGTTGCTTATCGCATCTAAGAAAGGAGAAAGGTCTTAAATGAACCCAATAGCTATTAAGTCTCACTACATCTTTAAATTATGCTTTGGCCATGATGCAAGTCATTAACTTAGGCTAATGATGTCTAAAGCTCAGTACCAAACATTCTGTATGTTTTCCCCCCCAAAAATGTAAGAGTTAGGCGCAATAGCAGGACAATTAGGCACAATAGGGACAATTTCTGCCATTGCCTACACACAGGCAACCGGCAGAGAGCTACACTCACAAAAGGCAGATTCTGGCCAATAATATTAAATACAGTTTCTGCCACAACTGGAACCTTCTCTTTGCTGCCTCTCCATCTTAAAGAGGAAGAAAAATGGTGTGCAGCTGTAGGCTGGGAAAATATAAACTTCTACTTCTGATGCCATTTCAGAATTGCTTTAATGATTTGCCTGCTGTCCTCATTGTAATGGTTTATATCGCTGTCCAGGAAAAATATACTACAGAAGTGTACTTGTTCATGATGAAAATTCCACATAAGTAACACTCAGGAATATTAGAACCAGCCTATATAAATATGAATGTATGTTTGGAATCACAATGTGGAACAATGCTTTTTTTAAACCAAATCATAAAAAAATAAATTTTAGCAGTAACTCTGAGTTGAGCCTATTGATCATAGCAACGCCAGCCGTCTAGAAGTCTATAACTTCGTGTACTTACATGTATTTGTACCAATATTCATCAGACTAATTTTACCTGGCTCAAGAATGTAAACAATTTTCAGAAGTTAACAATCCTTGGCCTTTAGATAGACTTCAACAGTTAAAACCCCCCAACATCCAAAACGACCCCCAAACAACAACTATAACACAATATTTACTCTCTTTCTTCTTACCCAGCTTTCCAGTACTAATCCTGAACTCTGCTTCTTGCTAACACTGCTCTGTAAGTACGACAAAGGGCAGACAAGGGCACCAGACAATATAAACTGAAATGCTAGCTTGAGCGTAACTAGAGAACTGAGTTGTGCCAAAGTCTGGCAAGCCTGAACGTGTACAGCTTTTCCTCGTGGGTCATGGAAAGGCGCCGCACCAGCAACCCAGCGCTGGGGTGCCCTCGGTGAATCGAAGGGGAAAAGGTGTTTAATAATTACGCCACATGACTTAATCTTGAGGAAGCCCTTACTTGCAGGAATAACAGTCTCCGATTTAGGGAGAGAGAGGGGCTCTTTTGTCCTTACAGAGCATTGTGGGAACGGTGCTGTCACTTTTATTCACACTAAGCAGGCCCATTCCCCTAAGTAGTCCCAAACATTTGCATGAACTCTGTATAATGTTCTTTAACCATACAGAGATAATACAAAACATGAAACCTGAGGGTTTTTTCTTTTCTTGTCTCCTGCACATATGAAAGATGGCATTAAAAGAGATTAGTTTTAAACCACTTGCAATTTCCTTTATGCAATAAAAGAATTTTTTTTTGCTCAGGATTTTCCTATTTATGGTGCGTATTTGGACTCTGTATAACATAATACTTCCCTCAGTATCCCTGCTTTTAATGATGCTAGCAGTATTTGAGCCATTCATCAAATGTGACAATTGAAACAGCTAGGAGTTAATGGGAGCATGAGCAGTTTGACAAACACAGTCTATTTGACAAGGCTGAGGTCAGGACTGAAAGAGCTGCTCTTGGTTAAATAAACAGAAAAGCAACAAAGTAAAAGCAAAATCTTTGCAGCCATTTATCAACTTTAAAAGACTTTTTGTTATAAGAAACATAAAGTAAAGCTGCACACAGAGATGGAAATTAAATGGGGTTGGAGGAATTCAATTTTAGATTAAATTAAAAAATCTAATTAAAACTGAAGGATTGCATCCATAAAACTGACATGTAGCTACAAAATATCTAAACCTACACGTTACAGCTATCTGCTCCTAAACTGACTTATTATTTTAATGAACGCAGCCTTTTCCAAGGTAACGCACTGGTTCATGTGGCATTGGAAGGAGTGCGATACAACAGACAGACCACCTTCCTGACTTCTGCAAGGCAGGAGAGCACTCTGTAGGCCGTAGTTCAGGACCACAGCTGAGACTCCATCTATTGCTGTTTCAATACCAAATTTAAGTAAGTGGTAATAATTTGCGTGGCAGGCCTTCCAGGGAATCTTTGCAAAATATCAGAATTTTCCATTTAGACACAATATTGCCTGTAGGAAATTCCAGGAGGTCAGATGACTCCTGGAAGCTAGTAAGGAGTGCATGGACAAACTTCCTCCCTTTACATGGTTCATGGGCCATTTCTTTAGACCTAGGGAGACTGATTTGGGCCTGTATTTTCTCTTCTCTGTCCAACCCTCTGGAGAGTCTAGGAAAGGGAGACACTCTGAATCTATTCTTGCACTCCCTGAGTAAAATGGCTTTCAAAGCACACAGCACACACGTAGAAATAAGGGGTAATTTCTTTACCCCTTTTCTTGTAAGTACACAGAGGAAAGCAAAAATCATACCCTGACTATTCCCAGGTTCAGTCTCTCATCCTATACAACAAAGATGCTCTCCAGGCATTACAATTGACTTCAATGGGAACAAGACTGGGTTTCCTCTGCTTTGGTTTACCTGCTGTTTAATTTTGGGAGTGATAATATTCTCACAGCTAGATAAGGCAATACCATGCTAAGCAGTCTGAAATTCTTGGATGTCAGAGCTGTGCACAGTACTTTTTAATCATTTTCCCACCATCACTTTGTGTAATTTCTTACATCATCGTCTAGAATCCACCAGAACCATTAGAGATTTTTCATCATAAGTAAGCGATCTGGCAAAACTCAGTAAACTTTTGCAATCCCGAAGTTTCAGGAAAGGCTTTTATGGCTTTTAGGATGGACATATTGCCAGATGAAAAATCCACTTTCTTTTGAGACTTCCACTTTCTTTTGAGACTTTTCCATCTTTTCTATTGCTTTCATGATTTTATAGCTATTGGCACTTCAGTGGCAATAAAGAAAAAAGGCATGCAGCTAGGCAAACAGACAATGGAATGACCAACAATAATTACAAATTTACAAATTAATTTTGTGTATATTACTTGTTTGTCTAATAACTCTTCATTTTTCCTTTCAGGAGACAATTTGTACAACCAACAAATATATTTAACAGCTCCTATTGCTGCTGGAAAATCATGAAAGACTTCTTTTCCTGGAAGTGATTGATTATAGTCTGGACAAATAAAATAAATTTTCCCTCTTCTCTTCTTATTATGCTTGAGCAAAACACCCATTATAGGAGAAATGTGCAGCCATTTGGAGCTAGCAAATGTATTCCATTTAGCCTGTCAAACTGCTGTCCTAACTCTGCCTCTTTTCCCAACCTCCTCTTCAAGAGAAGACTAACATAACCTAATTTTGACAGAGAACTTCTGGACTCTGGACAGCTCTGACTCTTGAGTTCTTTTCCTTCTGGAGCGGCCTCTTCATCTGCTTAATCCTAGGGCTTTCTGGTTAGTTTTGTTTAGTTGTTTTGTAATATATAACCTAGGGTCTTCTTATATAATAATTCATAGTACTCAGTTGGACTCTTTCTGCATCTCTTTATTTGAAAAAAACACAGAAAAAACAGACAAAGCCCAATCCCAGTTCTGTTTTTTGATAAAAATAATTTTACCCAAAATATTAGCATGGATGTCTGGAGATTGCACCTCCTTTTCCAACATCAACAATACAGGGGTCTTTTCTAACGGATGTAATAGTTAGTTCATGGTGCATTTTTTCCTTCTATGTTGAAAAGCATATAAAAATACATAAAAATGCTCAATGTGTGACAAACTGCATAACTATACTTTATTTACTGTGTTTAACCTACTAAAGAGTAGAGCAGGGTTCTGGAACAGAGCACAACTAGGGTAATGTTAATTTTAAGATGTAACTTCATGAGTTCATGTAGAATATATACAAACTATACTACTAACATAATTTTTACTACTGTAGTCACAAAATAGCAAGATCTGAATTCAAAGATTCAGGACCTCCTTTATAGTCTTGTGTCTCTTGTCAATGTTTTATGGCTGGAATTATTTCTCTCTGATATGCAAAGGAAATCCCATTTCACAAAGGCAAATATGTGTTGCTTGAATACTGGTGGGCGCTTCTTTTTTTTTCTTACTTCTGTAATCAGTAATGTGGAAATCAACACTATTCATGCTTTTATCCTCTTTTCTTAACCTAATTGAGCTCATGCTGAGAGATTTTTTTTCACTGCAACAATGATAAAAGTCTTCTCTTTAGGCTAGTCCCCCAGAGGCAGAGGTTAGAATCAAGATTCTGCTTTCACTTTCCCATATTATTGCAATCAAACAATAGTAGCCAAGTAATTGTTATTATTTAGAAAAATATTCAGGTACTGATAGTCTAACAAAGGCCTTACCAGAATTCCTCTTCATGCATTCCCCATAGCTGGCCAAGAAAACCCCCCAAAACACCTGACTACAAAGCAGCACGCACTAGGCACATAGCATGAGAGCACGGCTGCTGGAAGATAAAGGCAGAGCAGCTCAGGACAGTCTTTTCTTCAGCTAACTCCAGGCCAAGCTTGCTGGATGCTAGTGACGAGGCTAACTGCAGAGGACACTACTGTCTCCCTCACACAACTTTGAACAGCCTCACCTTACTATTGAAATCGGTAGAGTCCGAAAGCATTGTGAGCTCCCTGCTAGTCCACACAAGGAACCCAAGGCAGAGTGAGTGGACACCAGACAACGGTACTGCAATGCATGAAATTCAGATTTTGAAGGAGTGATTAAGGCAAGGCTCCAGGGTTTGTCTCCTTGAGAGAGACTGGTGACAGTGCAAGTTCTTCCGATTTTATTGCTACTTTTTCCTTTTTTTCGGTGGTTTGGCCATGCGACAAAACAGGTTAGTCAAGAAATAGCCAGTTTGGCGGTATCCAGACCTTTTCAGTCTCCAGATCAGGAAGTAAGAAAAGATACTACAAAATATGAATGGCATCTTATTGGTTCTCAGGAAGAATTATTTCGATTTTTATTTCATTTTACAATAAGTTATTCAGTACATACCTATCAATCACCTTTGTTGACTATCTAAATAATTAAGTTAGTGCATTAATAGAAAATACTGGTTTTGTGCTACATCAATGTATGCTGCAGATCATTCACTAATCACTGTTCTTCTTAAAATATGTGTCTCCATGCATTTTTTTCCTTGAGTGAATCAGTTAAGTAAATTTACTGGACTACTACTGATCTCTTAACAAACAACCCTAAAAGAACCAGTGCATTAGAAACTTCCACTGTCAATGCTATATAAGGCATAGAGCTGTGTTCAAAACAATCATCTCTTTTGTCATTATTTATTATTAGTCAAGTGCCAGCAACGTTCTGGGTCTTGTAAGTGCACTAATAGTGACAGCTCAGTTCCACATTATGAAGCCTGTTAGTTTCAGTTTTATTGAAACTCCTAACTCACACAGAGTAGGTAATTACAGCCACTAGCTAAATACCTTTAAAACTTGGGGTGAGGAAGCTAAATGAGGATATGAAAAGACACAACTTAATGGAGAAAAAGAGAAAGGAAAATCTTTGATTCTATCCCTTTTGGTTATTATTTCCTGCAGGAGAGGGTGCAGAGTAGGGACAAAACAGTATTCACCTCTTGTTATTACCCCTCACTGTCTGTTGGCAGCAGGACTGAACTGAGTCTTTAATTAGGATCTGAACAGATAATATACCACATATAAATGTGCTATATGAGGCATCTATAAGGCTATATAAATGTGAGACTGCACACTCATGGTATTTTCTTAAATTGCCACTGAGATGAGGTTCTTACGGTTTGGTAAGGATAGATAGTAACTGATATAGACAGAAATTGTCTATAAATTGGGCAGGACCTTAAAGACTAAAGCAAGCAAACTGATGGCAGATTTTTCTGATTAAACTGTCTTTCAGCCCAGTGTATCTGGTTTCTACAGCGTATATTACGAATCTCTCATTTTTCATCAAAACATTTAGAAGATTTTTTTCATTATTTGACTTACCTGGGTTTTGACAATATTTCAGTATTGTATAACAAATAATGAAATGATCTAGATCCAAATTATGGAATGTATTTCAAAGTGCTGGGACTCTGATTTGGCTTATTTTTTGGATAATGATAGCAGGCAGATAATACTTTTTATCTGCACTGTTACACAGAGTCATCAAAAGTTATTTACCTTAATCGCAAAATATTTTGCAGCTAGAATATTTTCTTTTCAGTCAAACTTTTGTAATACTATTTACTTAATTACACTTGCCTTTGTGAAATATGAAATATGCATTAAAAAGAACTAGACATAGACCTATGCTCTTTGTATGCAAAAATTTACATACAAAACAGTAATTTGAGATGGCAATCACTTAACCATCCTATATTTATTATGTTGGGTTTATTAATGTGGTCACTGGAGTCTACTTGCCTTTTAAGCCAATCCTGAGAAAGACCAGAGCAAAATCAGGCTGCAGTTACAGCAAGGATGCTGGGCACTTAGGTCATGTGTTAGAGCTCCAAAACCTTTCTTAATATAATGCAGATGTTGCTAAAGCTTTGACTTTTCTTAGCTATGTTTTCATTTACTATTTAGGTGGCCACTGCATTATGGTGTTGCCAAGAGAACTTTTTGCATCTGCTACCAGCTTAAGATGGGAATTAACTGTATTAATTCACACAGAAGTAACTGAAAAGACTGAAAGAGTCAGAATATTATTAATTGCAGTCCTTCTGTCCTGAAATCAGTAACTAAACCAACAGATAAGGCACAGTTCACCCACCTTAGCAAACGGTTTTTCATCTGTGAGCTGAGATTGTCACTACTGCTTAACCTACTAAGATTTTTTGCTGGAAGACAAGAATAGATACAACTAGGGTCTCCAGAGTCAGTCTCAAAACCGATGTTCCACAGAGCCAGAAAAATAATGGCTTCAAGTAAAGGCTCATAAATACTTCATTTCCCTTGTCCCCAAGCCTTTCCAGACTGAGAAAACTGCCTGCTTACTATGGCGTTTCTGTTTATAGCCATATTTTTTTAATTCAACTCCCAGCCTTCATAACAGTGTTGTAGCTACACAGAGCAGGGGTCTGAATACTTGTGTGCTTGAAAGACAGAAAAGCTGTGATCAAAGATTTTACCAAATACTGGTCTTGCTCTCAGTGCTAGACCTAACTGTAACTTGCATTTTGCCTCTAACTGCATGCACAGCCAAAAAATCTTTAACTGAGTAAAATGGAACTGGTAACTCATTTGACTGACCAGGACACTGCTGATGCTCAAGCTAATGTTCAGCTGCTCTTATGTACCGTCAAGTCAGTCCCTAGAGGTTACAGCCACTATTGCCTAAATGAAGCTCATTTAAGAGGAATTAATTCAAACGTAGATAACTTGAGCAAACACTGAAAGGAGGATTAGAACACTAATATCCAGAAAAAGAAGCTGCTGGAAGTTTATTGCCCCTAATCCTGTTAATAAAGTAGGCTACTGGTCCCATTCCTCTGAATATTTATTTTTTATTTTTTACAAAGGACAAGAGGGGACAGGGACTGACTCACTCTCAGGCCCAGAGGAACATCCCAGTGAACATGCATTCCTTTGAAGTGTTTGACTATCAGTATTAGTGGAGATAACCTGCAGAGAATAATACAAATGTAAGATCTGGGGTCTTCTGCACCACAAACTCTGCCTTTAACTCTATTGGATTAACAACTCTTAAGTTGTAAGAAGTAACTTTTTACCAACAGCCCAGCTCCGGTTTGGGCTACACAGATTGCAAAGCAGGAAGAAATCAAGCCCTGATATTGTAAATAGAACCTAAGTACCATTCAACCCAACAACAAATGAGAACTTAAACTTACATAGAGTTTACCTATTTAATAAGAAATTCAGGATAACTTATTCTCTATTAATAAATACATTAGGTAGCTACAATTCAAATTTTTATATAAATTGCTCATGTATGATGAGAAAGACATTGTGTATAACATGCACATGCACATTGTGTATAACATGCACATGCATGTGCACACATTTATAGCCATGCACACTGGCTATAAATATATTCTGCAAACTATTGCAGGCCCTCATTTTTCTGCCATTAAGTTAGATCAGTATTAACTCAGTGGCTCACACTGTGTTGGAAAAGAAGATAGCAGGTTTTCTACTAATATTTATCTGCCTTGGCCATGTAACTTCATCACAGTGCTAGAGCTGAAAGAAGTACCAATACGAGAGTGTTTTATGTCAAATCTCAAACCGCTGATACAAAAGAGTGTAATTTATCAGATCCAAAGGAAAACATTATCTGACAGTGTCCAAAGTACTACTATTCATTACATATCTAAAGGCTACTGATCAATAGACAGCACTATGCTCTTTCATTCAATAGGTTCAAGCTTAACTGATTTTCATGGCTTCTTGAATGCTTTTATGACTAACAAGGCATGATCCACATAGTGCTTTGTCACTGATTTGCACATAATCTAATAAAGTGACAGTAATAAATCACAAGTATCGTTAATAAATCACCAACAAACAAAGCAACACACTGGAGGTAAAGTGGAAAATCTACAGATATTCCTCCAGCTACTTTGGTGAGTAAACAGGCTAAACACACAGTATTAGTTAACAGCTGCAGGTTCAGCTCATAGTAAATATATACATCTGAACTTTTAGAGGTTTCCTATTGTAGTTGGCAAACATTGCTTCTATGCTTCTTCGGGGCAGTTTCATTGTAAAAAAGAAAAAGAGAAAAAAAAGAAAAGGAGCTGAGCAGAGTAGAGAAAATAAAACTAGTTGAGCAAACAAATGCTTGAAGTGCAAAAACAGAATCCAGTTTGGTGATGCTTATGCTCTTAAAATCACATTTTATGCCTATTTACTCTATCATTTTGTACCTCATAAATACCTACAGTATTTAAAACTGTCAGTGGTGCCACTTCAAAGAGCAGTACCCCTAGGAACAAGATCTTTGAGGTTAGTCTAGCCACAGTGTGGTTAAGGTTATCACAATGTCTCTTTAAATCAAGAATCTAGCTGGCACAAATCCACGAAAAGCACACATGCCTTCAAATGTGAAATTCGGGATTCATTTACTTACCCTTCAGGTGTGTATTTAATGAAAGCATGGCATTTAACATGGTAACAAGCTTCCACAGAGTTCATAAGAAAAATCCAGCTCCAAGATAGAGAGAAGAGAGAAAGCAGTCATTTTGACTCTGTCATCACTATTAAAAAATGCATATGCTTAGCTAGTATTTACTTGAGATAGAATCCTAGAAACGCAAATTTGTAGTTGTCACACAAGTTAGCTGGTTGAGGTTAACTCTAGACCTCCGCAGAACTTTTTTTCCATAGTGAATACAAGGCCAAATTTCTTAGTTAGGGACATGTTGATTAAAAAGTTAAAAGACTTAGGTTGTTTCTTTTGCTTTTAGTTCCTAAATTTAAAATGAAAGTGGTAAAATTACAAGAGGAAGTTAGCTTCCCACGAAATTTTTACTCCAACCAAAAATTTTTGTAAATACCACAAGAAAGCTTATTCTTGCAAGATTTTCAGTTCAATATTTTAAGCCTTTACTTTTTCTGATAAGATGATCATCTGACTTCTTGAATATGAATGTGAATCAAATTCCAATTAAAAACTTTAGATGTTCTCGACCACTTCTCTGGTGAATCTTGAGCAAATACAGGTTCATGTCAGTGACTTGAGGAAAGATGTATAATTAGAGTCAATTAAAACCATCTTTCCTCTCTTCAAATCTTAGAAATAAAATTTGATTCAATACTAGCGGCCATAGGAAAAAAAAAAATAATACTACAGCGAACAGTGGCTGTTTTCTTCATGCCAACATTACAGAATATTGTTTGAGAGAAACCACCTTCCATCACTTCTGTCCTCTAGTTGCCTCAGAGGACTTGAAACAGCAGAAAACCCCAGGACTTCTCACATCCAAATGCTGAGATTTGAGAATTTTAAAAGGATGTCTGTGGAGCTCTCTCCAGAATATCAAAACACATTAAGGGGAGAGGGGCTTGCTCCTCCTGGAGCAACGTTGTGGACTGACTCTGCATCTTGAGTAAAACACAGAATGTGTGGCCATGGCAGAAGTTCCCCACAGCCATGAATCAGACCTCAGGAAGTCTACATTTACTTGAGCAAAAGCAAAGCACTTCTGCTAAATTTAACATGCTTTTACATACTAAAAAATTCACACATAAATATTTTTATTGGACACAGTTGAACTTTTTCTTCAGAGAAAAACCAGTCAATATTAAAAAGAACAGAGAAATATCACACCGAAAAGACCTTGAGGAAGTTAATGTTAAGGAACCAAACCTGATGCTGAAAGCTGTAGCGTGTGACCTTCACTTTCTCTTCTTCTTGAACATGTGACTCTGTTATTTTTGATTCACAGCAGATTACTTACTTTAAACATGACTTCACATTTGGACAGAGATGGCCTTGGAGGCCAGATTTTCAGCTGAGCCACAGACAGATACATATGAAAGCGTGTGTTTATACATCTGCTAAAATGTCTGAAAACTTCTGAACGCAGAGTTAGATTGCTTGCCGATATTTGCCCTGCTTATGTTTCATATAGAACCCTTTATTTTGAAGTGTTCTACTTCATTAGTCCTGATTGCTCATATAAGCCACAGAATTACTGCATTTTTAATACCCATTCTCATATCTGTATGATAGTGAAGAACCCCCAAAACCTTAGCTCCTGTCTCCTCAGGACCAGACTGTTCTCAAAAGCATTTCCTTGGAGATATGGCTGCTAATTTTCATCTCCCCTTTTTCTTTTGCTCCCACGCCTGCCCTTTTCCTTCCAACAGAGGTTTAAAATAGAAGATGTCTTTGCCCTCATCACTCTAAGACAGACTTTCCCAACATCTTCCACACAGGCCCATAATATAAAAAGCAACTAACTTTTTCATCCTGTGCAGAAGACAATATTGGAGTAAAGTTTAATTTAAGCAACACCATCTCCTTTCCATACCTCTGTTTCAATATTTCTTTTTGATTTTTTTTTCCTGATATGCTTGCTCACGACATCCCCTCAATGCCAACAACGCCTTTGTGCAGTGAGCGTGAGTTTTGCAGCTTCAGTGGGAAAGATGCAGATCCAGACCATGTGTTGCAGCAGCCAGAATTCTCCTCTTTGATCTTCCACTCCTGCTCCTCTATCCGGCATGAAACTCTGTTTTCTCTAAGGGTGAAATTTTCCCCCATGCAGAGGGGCCCACACAAAGCTTGCTCTGCTGCTTAACCCCACAGTTATGCTGTGCCTTGGAGGCCAGTGCACGGGTGGAGGGAGGGAACCGTGGGGGATGTCGGAGAACCAGCCATGCAGAGGAGCCCCGACACTGCGGTGCTTGGTGGTGTCTGCTCTGGCTCCAGTTAGGTCAGCACGGAGGGGGCTTTGAGAGGAGGTTAGAGGAGGGTATCCTGAATCCACACTCATGCAGCTATGTTGGAAAAGGATTCCCACATAAGGGGTGCAGATGGGCCACAACCCCTGTTTCAGGCTGCCGGCTGGAAATAAACTTGGTAGCAGCTGTGGAGGGGGACCACCAGAGCCTCCTGCACTTTAATGGATTCTGTGTTTCTGCATATGGGTGTTGTCCCTCCTCTCACTAACCCGTGTAAATTCTTCTGTAAAGTCCTATAAACAAAGGAGGGGATAGCGTTTTGAACGAGGAACTCGTCTCTGGGGAAAACACTGGTCCGGAAAAATACGACGTGTACCTTTTTTTTCAGCAACGGTGTTTTGGATGTGTTTTCAAGGATTAAAAACAGATTTTGCTGGTTTGAGCAAGCAGGCAAACTCCTGACCCTTTTTCACATAATAAACTCCCACAATACTGGTCCCTAACCTGTCCTAAAATAGCCAAGGGGCATACAGAGCTTGTAAGCCAAGCCTACCTCATTTCCAGGTGTGAGCATTTGTCAGCACAGCACAACACAGCACGGCACGTACACATCCATCTTCAAGACTGGGTGCTCTGGTCTAGATTCAATAAAGTAGTCAAATGTATGATTACATTTTCAGGAACTGGCCCCAGTGGGACCAAAATCAAACCTTTATATGAATGCATTTCTAGATCAGCCCCTGGGAGCTCAGTACATGTAGATTTGAGATTCCAGTACACATGAAAAAAGGAATTTGTGCCTGAGAGCAAGATTCTTTTAAAACTAAGCATGATCTTTACAGCTCCATACTGAGCTCAAAGTTAGGAGAATCTGTGTGGTTCCTTTCAGTTTAGAAGAGTTAAATTAAGTTGAAAAAAACTTCCTAATTCCAAACCTTCATCCAAATGCAAACTGGGTGCCATTTTCCTTAGTAAAAGAAATTTAATATGATGTAAATAAGATGTCTTCTTTTCACAGGTTTCTGTGCTCAGTAATTTTTGACCTCAAAGTTAAACCAGGAACACAAAAACTGATATACCCGGTTCATGAATTATTTCTGAAAAATCATTTTTTAGATAAACTTGCTGCACTGTAGCCAAGAAAGCTCATAGTATGTGTGAGCAGCAAGATACGCGTATGTCTGCAGATATGAACAGGTAGAGGCAAAAATCAGTGGTTTGTTGCTGCACTGTCAGCCTCTCTGTCAGAAGCTCCTTTTTTCTTCTGAATGTATTCAATTACCTGAAAGAACCAGCACGTGGATAGCTTTTACATGGTTTGTACGTGATTGCCAAGTAGATCTTTGTTCAGTTTTTTATTCAAGTGGGTACACAAATCCACAAGCATCATCCTTCTACCCTTCTAGATCAACGTAACAGCCTTAGCTTCTTATTTTTTCTAGATGAAAATGTAGCAAAGACGTTATTGCTAGGAATGTTGAGGGTATAGTAAAGACAATCCACTTGTTGAGATTTTCTCAAAGAATAATCACAGCAAATGTGAAACATCAAATCACACATTCTCACTGATGTGCAGAACAATTGCAATGCTGCTGGAAAAATCAGATCATTGTTCACATTAATACTTTGTTTGGTTGTTTGCTCTTCTGAGAATTTAAATAAGAAGCCAAAAATTAATTTAATTTTTATAGCTTCTCTCAGTGGACTATAAAATAGACTAAAACAAAACTGATGATCCGACTTTTTGTATAGTAGTTTGGAAAACTTGGACAAAAGAATAGGAGAGGATGAAACAAAAAACAACTCCCCCTCCCAAACCAAACAAACATAAAAAAAAAAAGGCAAAAGATGTTAATACAGCACAGAGTCTAGGGCCAGGCAGCTGCCTCTGATCCATAAGGCTGTTGCTTTTCTTTTCTAGGTTAGGTTTAAAAGCCATTTGGGGTTTGCTATGTACATGGGCCAGTGTCTGTGAGAATGCCAGTGAAATATGAAAAGGTCCAAGGAGCAAGCTTTTGGAAGCCATAAGACTTAGCTTTTTCTGTTTGCTTTGGCTGTTGGAGTTGTGGTAGGTGTTCCCATTTTTAGCCTTCACACCTTTATTATATTTGGGTTTCACATTAGAAATATTCCAGATGCTGTGGATGGAGACTTCCTCTTGGCCCAAGGAGGAAAAGGTTTCAGTCTTCTGTGGATTTCCCCTCAACCCATCAGGAGACTTCACCTACCGCTATAAGGGCTAAATTCTGTTGTACTGGTGTTGATGGTAATGCTGCAATAGCATGGAACTGGCATCCCATGAGCTCAAGTTTTCTAGGCCATCCTGAAGAAAAGGACAGAATCAGCTAATGCTGTCTAACTTGATGGCTGATAAAAGATGATCTTTTAATTCAGATCTAACAAAAATATCCTTCTCCTGGCCACTTTGAAATCAAAGGTAAACCTATTGCTCAGCTCAGCAGGACCATGATTTGGCCCTCAGCCTGCAGGTGCAACTCCCATGGCTCTGCATGCATGCTTGCATGCTCCTCCTACACCAGGAAAACATTGCTACCAGTGACCCCACTGACCGTCCTCATCGCTCCAAGGCAAGAGTCTAACTGTAATTTAGTTCACTTCAGCATTGACTTTGGTCACCAGTTCACATGCACCAAAGAGCTTGGATTTTTTTTAAATGTTACTCACTAAAATTGCCTACAGAAAATACTTTGAAATAGTGACCACCCCAATGCCAGACCTCTTACATGAAAATATAGTTTCAAAGCAGAGGGAAAGGAGTCTGCTTTATGGTGGCTGGCTGCATCTGGTAGCCTACTGTCTGGTTTTAACTGATCCAGTTTGTCACCACAGAGATGGGACTCGCTGACAAAGCCAGAATAGTATTACGATTCTTTATAGCTTTCTTCAGCCATATAAAGCAGCATAAGGCCTGACAACCCCAGCTGGTGATTTGTTCTGTAAAACGTCGCATAATAAGGGTGAACTTTGGAACTGCTAGAAATGAAGGTTAGAATTTCAAAATGATTTAGAAATGTCTGTATCCATACTGTCCCTATTGTGGTTGACAGTGATTTTCTCAGTAGGGGTTGCCTCTAGAGTCCACATTCCACTTTTAGAAATGCATCACCTATTTTAAACATTTTATCTTCAGATTCATTATATTCATGCTTTATAGAAGAAACGCATAAAAAAGAATTTGCCCCTCTTTTCCAATCCTGTACCCCTAACCAGCATGACAGCCCTGTGTTTACTTCCCTCTGATGTAAGGTAGCAACATATGTTAATTAAATGCCACTATCTCATTTCTTTCCCACATTTTCCTGTTTCCTGTCTTTAGATCTCCTTCCATCTCCTGTTTTTATTTGCTTTTATCCCCTTTTATTTTCTCTTTTAATTCCGTCTTTTATTATTTTTTCATCTCTTTCTCTTTGTTACCTTTTTGACCCTACTTCCTATCCGTCTTTTTACGGCTACCTCATTTTACCTGCCTATCAGCTGTTTCACCAGGCTCTCTCCTTTCATTTTCCCTTTCTTGCACTCATTTTTTTTCTCTGACTTTTTAAATGGTCTTATTTCTTTTCCACTTTCCTCCTTTCCCTTTCTCTTTCCACTAGCTGGGGTTCCAGAAAATAGTATTTCACTCTTGACTACTTCCCTTTTTTTCCCTTTTTGTGGTAGACTAGGCTGAAGGTCTGTTCTTCTTCTGGAAAAAAACCTAGTCCAAAGTTAGAGGACACGACACATAGATGAAAAATACGACGTCACCTCACTATTCCCATAGGTATTGTCTAACACAGGTCTCTGAAAAAGTGATCTTCTAAAATAATAACAATCTTTCTTGCATTTCTTTTCATCTTTTATTTTTGAGCCATCTTTTCATCTTTTATTTTTTATTTCTTACCTTGACTCAAAAAGGCTCCTAAAACCACCATATAATGCATAAAAAAATAAAAATAGTGTTTTCTCTGGGATGTTTCCTGACATTTCAATTATAATTGAAGAGTGAATTTGGAACCACTATTAGTGGAGGATAGTTATTCGGTCTGGAAGTTTGTTTAGGACAGTGATAACTCCTAGGTACACTTTGTAGGAATTATCAACTAACTGAGCTATGATTCACAACTACCTTCCTTTCTAAATATAACAGTAAACTGGTTTTGAGGCTGCTACAAACTCAAGAATATGAGAGAAGGCATAAAAATACTAATAGGTCTTCGATATGCTTTTATTCTCCCTCTTTGGCAATGCCAAGACATTTTGGCTCTGTATCATTCAATTTCTTCAATAACACTTCACAGATACTTGCATTTTGAACAGTGATGGGTAATCATTAAATGTTTTAATTTAGGGCAGCAATAACACTTTGCAAAACTGACTGGCCATGTCCCTACAGTCTGCTTTCTTGACAGAGTGCTGGTTCACCTCACTGAGCAGATCATGCAATAAGCTATCATTCCTGCAGGACCTTGCCCCTCTGGGGCACTTCTGGGCCAGTCACCTTGTAGTACCCATCCTTTCTCTCCTGGGCACAGGATACCTCCTTGCAGCATCTCATCTTCTGGGTTTCACCAGGCTAAGAAGCTAAAAGTAATCATGGAAACTCAATAGCTTTAAAATGCTTCTCAACCTAGAGCAACACTAAGGGCAGTTTTGTCTGGTTTAGTAGAGCTGGCATGTAAAATCACAGCCATTTGGAAACCAGCTATGAAATCCCAGACAGTAAATTCTGCTCTTTATTACACCGCCTTCCTTACGGAGTGCTGGGTTGCCTGTGCTTGGCAGGTAAGCACCTCCTCCTCCCTCCCGGACTTGCTGCAAACCCAAGCCCCCTAGGAATGTGCACATGCGGGGAAAAGGACTAAAATGCTGTGCTGGGTCCCTGTTCCTCACCTGCAGCAGGTCTCCTGCCATCACACTTGGAGACAGCTGATACTGCTTCAGCAACAGCACTTCCAACCAAAGCACGGTGTTTCAGCGCTGCTGAGAGGATCTGTCTGGAGACAACAATTTTTTAAACTTGTGTGTTCACTCTTAGGGGAGTTACAATTAGTCTCAGGTACAAGCAATAACGAAACATCTTCAGCATTTATTCAGCTCACACTGAACTCATGTTTTTGACATTAGCTTGACTGAGACCAGAAGTTAATGTTATCTTACAAAATATTTAATAAATCAATTCTCTCCTTCTTCCCCTCCTCCTGCAAAATGCATCTCATTGCAGTACTTGACAGAGTGAAATTATAAATGCAGTTAAAATACAAATTTATAAACACACATAAACTTGTGGGCACTATCCTACAAAAAAAAAAAAAAAAGATTTTGGGATATACAAAATTTTCATTGAAATGAGTTCTAAAGTACAGGACAGGATAAAATGACTATCATCTCCTCCATATGCTGTTTAGACAGGTTAGGAACGTCATATCATGTGAAGTTTTCCATAGGTACTCAGAGCACGAGATTTGGAAGCAGATATGCTTTTCTAATTGATAGACATTTGTCTTTTAAGTTTTGCACTCTCTGATGTTACCAACCAATACATGAAATAAATAGAAATATTTCCAATTAATTTTCTCTTAATCTATTCATCTCCTAGAAATAAGTACAGATCAAATATACGGTGTTGATCCACAGCAACATAGTAAGACATTGCCAGAAATAACAGTCTGTCTTTCAAGGTACATATTTCTGTAGTGATTTTTCTGCATCCAAAAATAAAAGTAGAAGAATGGAAGGAAGACAAAGAGGGGGAATTAGTACATTTGACTTGAATATAAACAACCCACAAAATATGTTATTAATCAGGCAGATTCCCATCATCCTGCTTATCATCTTGGGCCAGACTGCATGTGGTTTCTCCCCAGATGCGCAGGCTGGAGCGGAAGCTGCTCTAGGACTACTCACAACAGTAATTCTTTGAGGACATACAAACGGGACCTGAGAACCACCCTGGCAAAGGCTGTGACTCACCGCACGCTGCATTTCACACAGCACATAATTAAATTGTGGTACTCGTTGACATCGAACGCTGTAGAGACCGAAGTGGATTCAGAGAAGGACTAGAGAATTTGGAGACGATAGATCCATTATTGGTTATTAAATATAATGGTCAAGATTAATCTGTTTCAGGAACTGCCTCAACTGCTGACAGAATATGGAAGGAAACTCCAGGGAGGGAACATTGGGTATGTGCTCTGGTCTTAAATTCTTCCCTAAGTACCATCCAACATCAGCAATAGGATACAGGGCTAGATGAGCTGTTGGTCAAACATAGCACTGTCTCTATGTAGAAGAAGCTAATTAGCTTTGTGTTTGTTTATAGTCTTCCTCTGCTTGCTGTCAGTTTAGACTGCTCTCTCTTCTAGCTCTGGATGTGGGAAAGGTTTTGCTATTGGTAAGGGGTTATCAGTGCTCTATCAGTTAGCTATCAAAGGTTATCATTCACAGGCCAGAAGCCTTGACAGAGGCAAGAGCTTTACCAGCTTACCCCCGCAGAGTATCTGAGATAACAGTGATATATGCAGGGTTGGACCCAACTGTTCTTTCGAGATGGAGAGGTCAGTGACTTTATTTCCAACATTTCTCCATGTTTTTCCTCCTGAATTCAAAGAAATAAAGTTATAGGATAGCACTATTTTTTAATTTCCACCACGGAAAGGACTGAAAGTTTTTGCAGAGGCTCTTAAAAGTTTATGTTGTTCCCCATTATAACTGCTAATACTACATGATTGGCTTGTTAATATAGCTAACTCACCAGCAGCATTCACATTAATTTTCACCTTTTACTGTGTAAAAGGTAGTGCTATTTATTAGCCAGACAGGCCATTTTTAGCAATGTTATAGGAATAGAGTGTGCATTACACAACAGAACCAGGTTACACCTGCAGCTGACCGTTTCTATATTTATGGCTGTCTGACATCTCTAATGAATGGCAAATGGAAAATATTTGTTTTTTCTTTGGCTTAGTATTTTTTTTTTCTTATTTTAAAAATAAAAAAGTGAAGTGAATACCTGGCATTAATTATGGGTTTTAAATATCTGCAGGTCTCTTGCCAAGGTGCCCTGGAGAAATAAAACGGATTTTTTAGGGCAGTGCAGAGGAAAGAAATCGTTAGCCAACCTCAGCTTTCACTGGAAAACTTGACTGGAAGTGACCAGATTACATTGCAGTTTAATTTGTAATCACATCCAGCGCTTTTGACTTCATGTCTCAAGCACCACAGCCTTTCATTGTATGGATGTAAGTTTAAGATGGGCAATTTACCATGAGTTTTGAACAGAAGATGGTCAAGTGTTTTGCAAACTTTATAGCAATCTGGTGAACTTCAAAGTGAAATGAAGTTAGGAACTGTCTTCCCGCTGTAATATTTCATCTCACAGTGGTCATCTAATTAGTATTGACATGCAGAACCTATTTTTTCTCTTCTCTCCTTCTCACCAATCGTGTAACAGTTTCAGTCATCATATAAAGCAATCCATTGAAGAACAACTGAAATTCAGGCTGAAAATGTTCCAAGTGGTCTGTAGTGAAAAATTCTTATCACTTAGAAATTTGAGACTGACTGTTTAATTGTAGATGTATTTATGTAGCTAATCACTGACGGGCCTGGTCGAAAAGGCCCGTCATATATCATTATATGATAAAGAATAGCATTTCAACAAAACCAGGTTAACTTGCTTACTACAGGGAATACAAGCAGACATTTTGTAGCACATGACAATCAAAACCAAAACACAGCCATTTGTGACAAAGCTGGAGAAACTGACAGCAGTCCAAGAACAATGCATCTATTACACAGGCCATAGTCTGCTTTTGACTTGAGATTGGATATTCTTTGCCTTGATGAATCCTTGGTCAGGTATGAACAGAATGATGTCTAGGTTTTAAGGCAAAATCATGCTGTCTAAATTTGCTTAATAATTTTTCTTACACTCAGTCAAGGGCTTTGTATCACAATTTGGCCTGTAGGCTCCCTTCTGCTCCATGCAAGGGAAATCTCACTGTGGAAAAGGCCATAGTGAACGTGGCTTTCACAAGAAGTGTATGGGTCTTAATATGCAAAGGCTTCTTTAAGAGAACTATATTCTCTCTACGGCTCTAGCTCTGGTCAGCCACAGATCCATATATTTCAGGGAGGCCAGAAGGAAGTTTCTCCATAGTACTGGAGAGAACCCAAAACACTTGAAGTGAATGGAATTTCACATCAATTCTCCAATATCAACTTTCAAAATGAATCTCCCAGACCTCTGTGTTTAGTTTCACTGTTTGAAATTACCAAAATATATTCTTCCCAGAGGCAAAACCTGGGGGATTTCCTATTCCCACATTCTTATGCTATTTAGCAAAGAGCTTTGTAACTTACTGACAAGGCATATTTCACCCTCTGTATAGTGCCGGTACTGCAGAGATTGTACGTTAATATAGCCATCACAATCTTTCAAGCACACAGTGATTTGGAAATACTTGAAGTGAAAGAGAAAAGAACACGATCCAACTACAAGCCCAGATTAACTACTCCTCAAAGTTAGCAAATAATTTGTTTGTTCTTGTAATCTTTGTTTTAACGAAAGACAGATTAAGTGACAATGCCTTGGCTGATTTTAATTTGAACTGTTTATAATCTGCATTTTTAATGACTGTTTTAGTGTGTACCTTCATCTGAAAGATTTTATTATCATTCTAATAGATGGTAAAAGTATCGTTTTTCATCAACTTCCTTTTCAAAACATCAAATAAATGTTTCCCTTTGGTGTGTCTACAGCATGGTATGGCGGTTTGATAGACAAAGTATTAGCAAGGCTAATCATAATTTAATGAATGGAAACTCTGCCTTCAGCTCATCCTGATGGGCTGGTGGTAGGGCTGGTTCTTTTGTTACTTCTTTCTGTTGTTGTTGTTGAGGACATTCTTGTGGGTGCAATTAAATTGGTGCCAAATTACCTGGAATAATTTGTGGTTATTAAACAAACCAGCGTCTGATGTGGAAAGTGCATTGTTCTCTTGCATTCCATAGGCTTGCATTTTTTTCCAGAGAAATTGTAGTAACTGATCTCTGACAATAATGCTTTCTGTATATTCTCTTAGGTGGTGGAAGAAAAGACTAAGTAAGCTGTGTCACAAAACTGCACATATGATCTACAGCTGGCCTGTCACATTCTATCCAAACAAAAATGATCTCATGACTTACAAAAGCTCTTTAAGGAGACATCACTTGCAAGTTTAACTATAAAGGTTGATGAAAAAGACAAGGTGCAAACTATCATCCTATTTTCCTGACACTGAGGAATGCAAAAATGCTGTGTTTGCTCAGTGTGATTCTCCTTCGGGTATTTATTTATATTTACCTTATTTCTACTATTGCAA
This sequence comes from Struthio camelus, assembly GCF_040807025.1. Lineage (NCBI taxonomy): Eukaryota > Metazoa > Chordata > Aves > Struthioniformes > Struthionidae > Struthio > Struthio camelus. Next base: position 111,189,801 of record NC_090944.1, read on the forward strand.
TTCTAGAATTGCTTATAATTACTTTTTTCATTTTTACTGGAACATGCAACCCTTGGAACTTCACTGTTATTGCATTCAGGTGTTTGACTGACTGTTTTTTGTAACATAATAATGACTTTAAGAAGAGCTCATTCGTCCAAAAATATGTTTTTTCTAAATGTGTAGTTGAGCTCATAAATTATACTACCTTGTCTCACAAAACCTGCCTTTCTTGGTCTTTCAGTGCAGAAGGGTTCTGTATTTATACTTATAAGTATTCTTCATTTGTTCTATCTGATAGTTGCTCATGGTTCCTATTGTTTAGTCTTTTGAGGTTATTTAGTTATTAGATTTCTTATTCCCAAAGGTCTCACCACTTCAGATGTATGCACTGGAGGAATTCTACATTCACCAGTTTGTATTAGTCAGGGTAAACTGAGGCATGTCTACACTGGCCAGCCGTCCTAGATAGCAGGACTCCTATCTTTCTCATTTGTATTGGTGTGAGCCATGAGTAACTTGACCAATATCAATGGCACTAAAACAATATAAAATTGATGTAAATGAGAGAAGAACCTGGACCCCAAAGGCTGTGCCATCTGTATTTCTGGGATAACTCCGTTTGCATCAGCTGTTTGAATCAGGCTTACACTGGTGCAAAAGAGAATTAAAAAATTGCCCCACTGTAACTCACTTGACTGCTTGACATAATTGACTGGAAAAAATACAGTTAGTCTCTCAGATTTTGTGACATTTCCCATCGGAAGCATCCATTTTAACAGTCAATACTTTTCCTAGACACTTGTCAATCTATTTGGCCAAGCAACATTTACACAGTCAGCAAATTAAGATGTAAAAGCAGCTAATCAGGACCTCTCCAGGTACCTTCTTTCCACAAACAATGTACAATGCTTAATTTCCTACCAGGAAATTATAGCGTCTACTGAGATTTCAAAATCTGATTAGTTTCAGAGGCTTGGGTTTTTTAAAAACCTGTAATTCAAAATAGAGATATAAACATTACAACCACCGTATGCCTGAAATCTGGAGAAACCTGGTTACTGCAGCCCCTCTGGGAAAAGAATAGGACCCTTTAGATTTTTACTGATAAGGTATGAATAACATTCTCATAAAGCTCAAAGATTGCCCAGATATACACATTTAAAATAATTATGGTAATTAAATAGAGTTGCAAGCAGCTATAGCTCCAGGCAACACCAGTTAAACGTAAAGAGAAAACATCTTCTGCATATGTTTGTGATTTATGTAATTACATGCTTCTACAAGCTACACACCATTCACTGGCAAACAGCCATCTCTTCTTTCATTACAATTTAGCCACAGTAAGTAGCATACTTTGTCTGTTTGAAAAGCTCCACTTAATAATGCCACTGAGGACATATACAACAACACCATGGGGTGAATGTGAAAAAATTAAATGTCACTTGGTCATATATGTTAAAAATAGCCTTTGTGGGCCTGTTTCTGACGTAAATCAGGAATGACTCCATTTTAGACAACTAAATTATACCTTATGTCAGTGAGAACTGAATAAAACACAAGGTGTGTTGCTTGCATGAGATTATGTGTTTGCTCTTGATAACTACTATTTTTCTGAATGTAGTAATTTTTGAAAATTAATCTGTACTGGGCCACACTGAGGGAAGTCCTTACTGAATTCAGGCTGAGGAAATTAAATTCATATGTTACCTGAACAAAAATAGATTTAAAACTCAAGAACCTTCTTTAGTGCACAGCCTTCCTTCTGCCAGTGGAAGTATAGACAAAGAATTTCCCTAATATTTCAGAGATGTAGAGTCTTGACTACACTTACTCACTCACTACACAGTTTTAGTCAAACATCAATTAGCATTTTCAAGGCGTTAAAAAGGAAAATGAAAATAAAAAATATATAGTTTTTCATATCTCTACATACTTTCAGATTTCAAGAATTCTTTCAGTTTTTAATAGACACTGCTTACGCATTCACAGTCACACTGGAGTCCATGGGATTATTTGCAGAGTAGGATTTTCTTCAAAACAGAAAGCATCAGGCTCTTGCTCTCAGCTAAATGAGTTTCACCAGACATAACCGTTTTTGCATATCATTGTAAAGGCTAGCTAGTTTGTTTGCACGAAAGGGATACGCTAACAACCAGACACTGTTTAAGTAGAACAAGGGGAAGGCAAATAAGAGGAGATATGTTTGATTACTAGAAAGAAGTAATGTGCTTGCAAGAAAGCTGCTGTGCCTGTAAAATTACATACGTTTTATAAAAAAAATTGATATTTTGCTTATGCAGTTGCTTTTCCATCTAGGCGCGCAATTGTGTGCTGAACTATTTCACATTTAAAGATACATAAGATGCAATAGTTGCTATTACGAAAAATACTTCTAAGTATAATTGCGCTCAGATGCCCATAAAGCAGTGTCTAAGTACGTAGCTAAAAAATACACTATGCTTTTTAAACAAAATTTAGTGTAAAGTCTAACTCTACTAGTCTATACTTATACTATACCGTGATGTCTGAGACTGAGCTGAAAACACATATTTATGGTGAGCTAGAAAATTCACAATGAATCAATCATGAATATTTGTCCTTTCTGCAATACTTTAATTCCAGTGCCAATAAGCTATTGTCTGTAATGTACTTTCTGCCTTTTCACTGCATCTGCCAAGGATTTCAGATTAAGATCTTCTGAGTTTTTGATTTCATTCACCCAGCTGCTGGAAGTGAGGAAGTTTAGCACTCAGGGAATTGATCATGAAATGCAGGGACCTGAAACTAACTCTCTAAAACCTCTCCTCTATTCCCACCACTAAGCTCCAAAACAGCTCTGTAGAGTCAACTTTCTGCTCATGGACTACATAGTTCTCTTTTACAAAGTATAACATCTTCAGCAGAAAATACTGTGCAAGTCTCCCCACAAAATAGTCAGTAGTCTCCAGGTTAGGATATTTACCTGTGGCAGGAAGAACCAAGGCTCAATCCTTGCTCCAAATCAGAGCATCTGACCTGAGACCTGCATCTGAATCTTCCATAAACTAGAGCACTAAATTTGTGAGCAAAAGTTTTATATTACCATGAAAAAAGACAAATAAAAAAACCAAAACCACCTTTAGTGAAGGTAACTTCTTGTAGACTTTCTCATTCCTATAATTCCTAGATACCTTCCCAAATCTGGACTGAGTCAGAGGGAAAAGATTCAGTTAAAAGATGATGCCACATTCCTCATTTCAGCCAACAGCTGGACACACAGTAGCCCAGAAGGTAAAGCAGAAAGAGATGTAATCACCTGGCCTCAGAGAGTACCTGTTTTAGGATGTTTAGGATGTTAAAGGCTGTGCGAAGGCAGGAGCAGCTGCTGAAGAGCGTACCACAGCTCACTGGCCTCAGATCACACACCAAGGCAAGAAGCTGTAGAACTGAGCAGGCACAAACTTTTATTTGGAGCGCTCAACATGAGCTGTAGGCATAAGAGTCACTGTTATAGCCATATCCCTGCTCTGCGCTGATCTTAGGAAGTTAAGTTAGACTAGAATCAAAGTGAACTACGCTTCTCTGCACATTTTAAATCAAAATCTTAAGCAAGTTCTCCCCAGACTAAACCATTTGGTAGCAAGAACGACTTTTTCCTCTGTGTATTTGTGTAGCACTCACTACAATGCATTCTTAGTCTGTTGCTGAGCTCACAGGCACTGATACAATAAAAGAGTAATTGAAGGTCACAGCAAATTTAATTGGAGTCAAGTCTGTAACGTATGCTTGGAGTGCTTGTACTCCTTATCCGCTAGCCCACAGAACACGATCTGTAACTTAAAATCTGAGGCACTGTTTAAGGGCTCAGATGTACTGCAGTAACAGCTCTTCCCTGTGAAAATGCAAGAGACAGTTCATGCCAGAAGGACAGAGGGATCCCATCTACCCAGCATACACAGCAACACTACCTACTAGGGTCAGGTATGTCTGCAAGACACCACCTTAAAAATTGTGGAAAGAGAAGAACTGAGGATATGATTTTCAAAAACAATAACAGAATCAGGAACTTAATAAGATTTAGATTGATAACTCTCCTGGACCTTATGAAAATCCTACCTAAGAATATTCTGTGACACCTTTCTCTAGATTTGCCAGAGAAGTGAAAACTGTGAAGAAATCTGAAATCGTAACAGGCCAATCTCCATGAACATCCTGGGCAGTTTCTGAGAAAGGGGGCCATCTCTATATCCAACAGGAGGGAAAGCTTCCAGATTAGGAAACTGAAGCCTAGGTGAAGTAAGAGTAGACATACCTCAGTTGACTTCCACTTTGCAAGCATTGGGCAGCAGAGACCCTGAGGGCTGGAGTTTGCAGACCCTAAGTGACCTATTGTATTCTTATTGGAGACCGTAGGCTTTTGGATTCTGACTCCGGGCAAGAATAAGGGTCTGGTAACCTTGAGGGCATATTGCCATGGTTTTGTCTCTGTTGTGGCAAGAGTAAGGCAGTACTTACTTTATTTTTCCTTTTCTTTTTGACTTTGGTCTGTTAAAACATTTTACTATATCTCTGGGGATCTGAGTAATCAGGGACTTTTTGTAAATTAAGTGAGTAGATAAATAGAGGCTTTTAAAGGCATTTCCCCATCATTCTTTCTAAAGGAAAGCAGGTGTTTGGCTCAAAGGGACTTGTTCTCTTGATAGTGCAGTAGGAGAGTAAAACTGCATTGTCGCCTAAAGCAAAAATAAATAACTTTAGAAAACATGAGAACCGAGCCCTTGGTAAGGAGGTGAACTGGGTGTCCACCCTCTTGAACTAATTTATAACACCAAAGATGTCAAGCGACATGCTCAATGAAGAAATGATTTGTGGCTGAGGAAAGCTTAGCAGAGATCCCAGAGGCAATTATATATTGATAGAAGTGATTGGCTGCCACACTAAGAGTGCTGTTAAGAATCTCATCTGCGAAAAGGGGGTGAGCTGCATTTTCCAACTGTGGATGCAGGTTATCCATGGCCTTTTCCAGATTGCGCAGCCCGAATGAAAGCATGCCAAGCATTTAGCCTATTTATTGGGTGTCCTTCAGAAAGACACATCAATCTCAAGAAAACGTTTCAGTACTTTAAATACATCACAAACAAAATAATATCAGCAGTCCAACTTTAGAAAGCATGCAATAAACAACCATGGAGCTCTTCAGGCACTTGGCACAAAGTAAAACTTAACCCAAAGATTATTTAAAACTTGTGCCGGTGGCTTGTTTTACCTACCAGCAAAGCTTCATTGCCTTGCTGTTCTTCTAAGAACCCTAATTTGAGTGACCAGAGCTTGCAGTTCTCATGGGAGAGGCAAAAATGTCATAGCCAGTTCATACAGCCTATATACACCATTCCAGCATACGCATTCCATTTTAAACTGGTGGCTGCAACTTGCAGATTATACAACTAATCCCTGAGTGAGATTGTCGCTTTTTGGGTCCAATCCTCAGAGCGTGCAAATTGGTAGCTACGCTGCTTTACCTTAGCAGCTGGCCTGTTGGGTCAAGGCTATGTGACACTCTGTGTCGTCCACCTGTCCTCGTGCAGTCAGAACACCAAAGAGACATTGCAACACAGCATAGAAACATATCCTGTAATTCAGGTTGCAAGGTGTGAGCAAAAGATGTCAGTGATGATATAAAATTGCCAGTTGTGTGATGTGGTGATTCTCCATCTATTCAAAAAAAAAAAAAAAGTTAATATTTTAAAGTTAAGGATCTAACAATTCCAGTTTACAGGGCTATAATTCAGCCTAGGGCAACATGTTGCATACAGGAGGAATTTACCCTTTGACCTGATTAGATGCTAGAATCCTCCAGTTTCATTTTACATGTGAAACTTCACACAGCTCTGATTATGAAAGCCCTGAAGAAAAAGGCCAGAGGTGCTAGGAAGCTGGCAGGTGTGAAAAAAGTCAGAGGTAGCTGCTCCTTATATTACTCCCCACCTCCTGAGAAACAATAGGTCAGAAATCATGTACACTTTCACGGGAAGGTTTTCTAAAGCTGAAAGGCAAAGAAAAGAGAAATACCTGATGTCTGAATCCTATCTGTGCCTATGAAAATCCTCTCTTTGTCTGGAGCTAACACAACACTTGAGAACCTAATGAAACATAGATTTTAATTATGATATTCCCAAAGGAAATTACTCACAAAGTTCTTTTTATTGCTATTGAGAGTAACTCATTTTCTAATGATGTTGAACAATAGCACAAAAAAAGGTAATTAATATGGATGTTAGTACAGAAACGGAAGAAAAGCTCAGAGTTAAATGCATGCAAGTTGAGGGGCACCAAGCAACCTTCATACAAAAATGGTGAACGTCTTTTACTACATCTAGTGTATCAGTACTACATGACAGGAGCACAGCAAACCTAGTCCCTATATTTCAGAATGGGAAAAGAGTAATTTCAGCAATTGCAGGTCCTGCCTTGGGCTATTACGCAATAATACACATTAACTTGGGAGGAAGAAATAAGGTCAAAATAAAGACTATTAAAGATAAAAGGAAAACAGGATAAAACATGTGCCAAAGGTTCAGATGTGCCAAAGGTAGATGTGACATACTACCTCTTCAGCACTACTTGATAAAATACTTCATTGTCTAAATGAAGAAGGAAATTATCTGGTTTTCAGGAAACCACTAGATCTGGTACCAAAAGAAAAAATTAGTTTAATACAGAAAAGACAGATATGAGTACCAGAACTTCAATATGCAAAGAAATTGAATCACAAATGATCACGGCAAAAGGAGACCTGAAAGACTGAAATGTTACGAGATGAGCACCTTAAAATCTGGAACAGATTTTAATACTTTCATTAACGATCTCGGTAACAAGCAATAGAAATGTGCTAATGAAACTTACTGGTCATGTCAAGCTGGGAAGCCTTGCCCACGCTGAGGAAGATAGGTGTATTGCACAGGGATAATCTTAACAGGATTCAGCTGCACAGAATGCAACTCCATACACAACAAGGGAAAAAACTGAATTTCTGTTACAAGCTCAGAGACCACGGTTTAAGTGACAAAGGAGGAGAATGACCATAGGACTTTATTTGGTCACAATCAGCACTTAAACAGGCAAATGAGACCTCAAGAGGCTGCAGGACAGGTAGAAAAGGGAATTACTAAAACTATTGCTCAGTGCCCTGGTAAGAATTCCCCTCAGGCTGTGCGTATAAATTCTCCTAACCAATATCCAAGAAAGGTAAATTCAGACTAGAAAATGTAGGCCAAGAGGGGCTTGAATGAGCTTAATTAGTATGCTAAGCAGCATAAGGAGCTGGTACAACCATGGGTGTGACTTAGAACCAGGAGAAAGAATTCCCAACTGAGATAGCAGTGAGCTTCTGGAGTGCCCTTCCAGCAGGGCAGTGCAGGCAAGAAGCCATCTGGGTTAAGATGAAGCAAATTGTGTTTACAAACAGGATTACATTGACGCCGTTGTCTGCTATAGCAAGGGAGTGGAGTCAGTGAGCCATAACTCCCACTTTTGTTAGCATTTTCTGATAACCAGATTCTCAAACCGCACCCAGCACTGTGGTCTGAGGTCATTGGCTGCAGCATGGAGTATCGCTCTCACTACCCAATGTGCCAGGCCATAAGCTGTAGAAGTCTAGAAATTGAACAGATCTCCGATGTAACTCTTAATACACAGGGGATCACGGTATCTGACAACTGTATTTGTTCAGAAATTGAAAAACATAGATTTCATGGACTTTGGCTGCATTCTAACAATTAATGCAAAACTATTTCCTTCACTGATTTTGTGATTTATTTTCCCTTCCTTGCTTTTCTCCTCTGTCATTTCCACCAGATCTTTTAATTCGATATTTTAATCACATCAGTAGGACCTCTGGGTTTTTTTCATTCAGTGATGGAGATTATCATTTTCCTCTGGCATAAGAGACAAGAAATAACAAAGGACAAAAGGAAAAAGTTTAGTACTGAAACCAATATGCAGAGTAAACATTTAAGCAATGTAACTTGGCAACACTTAAGGTTGATGCAAACTCTATGGTTGAGGATCGTGAAGGGGTACGTTATAAGATGTTCTGATAGTAAGAATTATTATTCAGAATGATATGTAAAAGATGCTGAAATTATATTATTTTAAAAGTACTCACCCTATTTGACTGTTGTTTCATTACCTAATTAAAAAAAAATCTGTGTGTTCTAGCTCTATTTTTTTTTCCAGTCTATCCAAGCAGGCTTACAAACTTACTGAAGGAAATAACAGCTACAAAAAGCAGTGCAATGACCTTCATTACAAATAGAACAGCCTAAACATGTTTGTTCTTTTCCACTTTTTCCAGGACTTTAAAAGCCCAGCTCAAAGGAGTTGATTCACTGTGCTGCCTGTGCTTTTCATAAAACTTCCTAGCAGAAATGAATGTGGGAAAAGAATGTTCAGGATTTGCTTGGTTAAGAATCAATGTCCTAAACTAAAACTAGAAGCATGAATCTTGATCCAGTTTTTTCTTTAATCATTGGCTGCAGATGATTGCACAGAATTAATATGATGCAAAGTTAAAGGAGCTTAGCTTAATTACAGTTTCAAAAGTGTCACAGCCTTTGAAACTTCATTATCTTATTCAAAGAGAGGATTAAGAAACAGTTACTATTCTTTGTAGTGTTTTAAATACACTGGAAATCTGCTTCAAAGTGTCAAAAACTCTGCCTCAAGCCCCCTGCTCTGTTTTATATTCCACAGAGCTGTCCTGTTGTCCTTTCTAAGTACTCAAATTTTGTGTAATAAAGAATGAACAAATGAAATAAGACACTTGTTACCAATGATATGGTTTGCTGTTTATAAGCGTGGGATTATTACTTTTACAATTTCTTTATAAACTTTATGGGAGAGGTGGGTTTCATTTCATTTCCTAAGAATGACGAGTAAAGATAGACAGAAGAATCAATAAAAACAGGTAATCATTTGGAGGATCTTTTAAAATAAGCTTTCTGATAATTGTCATATTACCTCAGAAGTGCTAAGAAAAGTATCCTTATTCTATCAGGTTAAGTTGAGGTTTCTTGCAGCACAGCTGGGTGATTTGAACTCACTAGTTAACAATAACCACTTAAACACTGTATCTGGCTTATGGTGGTTTAGTAACTTGCTGCTTATATCTTCAGAATGAAATAGAAAGACATATATGGGGTGAAACAAAATGCTAATTTAGTTACATGCAGTAAATAAGTAAAGTTGCATTTTCAAGATTTGTACTTTTAGAAAATTTGTAGAATTTTATGCCATCTAGACAATGAGGTAAAATTTTTACTTTTTTTCTGGGAACTAAAGGGAGGAGGCCTGATGGAAAGAATACTCTAAGGACACAACTACCAATCCAAAAATTCAAGTCACTTCAGGAAATGTGCAATGTTCTACTATACAACATATTGCACATTCACTCATATATTCTGAGTGTAAAAACTCAGACATGACTGATCTTTGGCAAAAATCTGTCCTCTAATTTCCACCATTTTTGACATATTAGACCCATTTCAGTCACTCTAAACCAGAGAAGATAAGACAATGTAAAGTGGGGCTTACACTAATTTCAGTATTTTGGATCAACTTTTCCTGAAATTTTCTCCATTGACAATTAATTCTAGAAACAGAAATACTGGTAAAACTATGATAAAGGTCAAACAGAAACAGTCTGCAGCATTATTTGTAATTTTATTTGTATTTTGTTAGTGCTTCAATTTACAGTAGTTCCTTAAATGACTTGAGCAATTGCACATGTGGAAGGCTTTCATTCTAGCCTTAAATCATACTTAGTTTTAAGATGGATAAAAAGGGATCTTCACCTCAATTTATCCAGATCAGATTTTCTTTTTTTTTTTTTTTTCCTCAGAGGACTGGATTTATTTCCGTCTCTAACTTAAACGTGGAATTTCAGTGTGAAGGTCTTAAGAACTGTCAGAGCTGCAAAGTAAATAGCATCGCCATGTTCTACTGGTTTAATAGCGTTCTACATCTGGAATTTGGTTATCACTTTTTTCCTTCTTTTCCTTTCATTTTTTTAAAGATACCGTGCCAAAACTGCCATAGGTAGCTGGTTAAAAAAAAGTTTGAGAACTATACATAAATGTTTTTTGCTAGTAGACCCAGAAAGAAATAATAATTTGTAGTTTAATATTTGAACATCATATGTAACGCTTTTTTAAGAGGTGGAAAACTTGATTCACTACAAAAAAATTCTTTGTTCTGAAAATGACAATGCTTGTCAGGTATTTCTACATCAGTGGTACTTCTTGCAAAAAATGACCAGCTGTACACAGATATATATTTTTTATATATGTTGTAGTTTGTATTTAAGGGAAAATACCCTCCTTAAGAAATCCCATTGATTTCTGTGGGCCTTACCATATTTTTTTTCGGGTGTTCCATAAAAAAGTCAGTTGTAACATAGTGACCAGCCGTGAACTTCTTAAGCTTCCATACACAATAACCAGTCTGTACTTCAAGCAAAAGCAGTGCTGGAACTAACATCTACTAATTATGTAAAAGGGAAAAATGAGAAGGCAATCTCCACTACCTCTTGGGAATGTTTCACATGGGCTGAATAATCTCGTCTCCATCAAAATAAAAGGTAGACATACTCTATTCTTTACTATCAGATAATTGGTCATCAATATTTAGAAAATGGAGGATATTTTTACTGGTGTACTTCTGTTGGAAACAGTTAAACAGTTGGCAGCCTTTTAAAGTTTTAATTCTGTTTTAATGCTGTCTTGTATGTGACTTATGACAGAACGTCAAAGAAATGTGCTTGAGCAATCCATTCTGATGCTATCAAGACATTGCATCTAACTTTACAATACACTAATGGTTTGCAGACAACTTCACCATCTTTGTTTATTATGCAAGGAAGTGGCTGTCTTCTCATGGGACACTAGCCCATCTGTTAGACAGCCAGACGAGATCAACAACAGAGCTGTTTTGTTAGATTAAAAATGGCTAGATCCTATTTTCTAGTATTATTTCTTGTGTCTTGCAACAATGATTGACAACACCTCACCAAACTGGGTCAAAATGATGCCAGACAGTTATAAATATACAGAAGCATAGCTACCAAATATGACAACACAACACAACTGATTTGGCAAGCTAATAAGTCTACTGCAAAACTGGATTTACTAAAACTGCATTGCAATATGGAGTGCTTAACTGAAGGAGATAATGAATTTATCAATTAAGAGATATTTTAAAGTACAGCTGGACAAGAATTTAAACAGGGCGCCATCCATAGCTAAAAATCTTGAAAGAGAAGAGTCTTTTGGCAGCAAGTGGATTTTCAAAAGCTCAAAACTCTTAACAGGAGAGTGGAGCTGCAATCACTCTGTAAAGCACCACTGACTCAGAAGAAATTATCTTCTTCATTTTCAGGAAGAAGCATGTGATGAGGAAAGTAAGGATGACCTGATCCTTCAAGGGATAACACTGAACTCCAGAACCCCAGTTTTTCTTTTTTCAGAGTGGAAAAGTTATGCAGTCTCTCTGTAACTCAGAATATCACTTGTAAAATGGGAATACTGGTACTATTCTCAAAACAGAGGTTTTGGAGACTGTTTTAAAAGTCCAGAAGTAGAAAGCTATCAGTAATAGATCATACAAATACTTGAGAAGGATTTATTGCAAATAACATTAAGATGACACCAATTACCAGCAGAGCAAGAAATAAAAAGATGATGTGAGATCATCTCTATAAAGACCCGATTTAAAAAGCATTTAAACACTTGCTTGTCAATTCCTATCCAGAATCATGCTTTAACTTACACTTAAATGCTTTTCTTACTAGTGATCCTTTCTTGAATAAGTATCACAGTTATTAAAGCAGCTTTGAAAATTTTAGAAAAATCCTAAGATATAACATAACACCCTGTTACTCCCCTAATACTCCCTATTTTGAGTACGGATGTGGGTGGGGCATTGCTACTGAAAATATTCTTAACTCATCGGAGTTTGAGCACTGTGAGTAAAGGTTTGTAGAAAAGCAGGGCAGGATGAATACCTTCTATTTTTCAACAGACCTAGTCCAGCCCCTACAACACTTAGTCTGACTGATGCTACTTTCTCAAGAGGAAGCTAGCAGTACTGTCAAAAGTCAAACCTAATGTGCATTAGCCAAGCTGGATGCAATCTCTTATAGCATTCACATACAGTATATGAGAATTCCTGGAGAGTGAAGCTGGAGGAACCAATTCAGGAATACAGAAGAAAGATAAAAACACTTTCTGCAGGGCATTGAAAGCAAGGCTCGAGAGAACACCGGCACCAGCAGGGAAGTGGGCTGACAGTGCTCATCAGTTGTGGGGGCATAATCATCATATATGAGCTGCAATGTGATGGCCTATAAGTTGCAGCTTTTCAGCTGAGGAATTAAAATCCTGACCACACAATAGCCAGCATTCAGTGGGAACTGAAGGAGGTGAAAAGAATAAGTAACTTTTCCTATCCTTCTTTCTTTCACTACATACACTACAATCCTTCTTTCCTGCTTCCAGCTACAGTGAAACTCCCTGAGTCCTTCACTCAGGACAGTTCCCAAAACACAGGCCATGAGAGAAAAAGAAGTGGAAAGAAGAGGAAGACAAACAAACAGAAGAAAGGATGTATGACAAAGGTACAGCTCCATGAGAAGCGTAGGCAAGCCAAAGGTCAGTCAAGACAGAGTATGGGACTTCCCTGGACAAGGTCAATGAGTTGTTGCTTGCTGTAAAAGTGTGTCAAGATTTGGTCTGAATTATCATCCAAAAGAAGTGTTTGGCAATGCAGGGATATTCTGTAGTTGCTATACTCAGCAGCAGGGGGTATTGGAAACCTAGAACTTGAGTGATGGATGTGGAAGAAGGAGGGTGATAAATGGGAACTGAAAGTACTCAGCTTGGCAGTAGATACTCATCTGAAACATTAAGATTTCCCCAGAACAAACAGCAGGGTCATCCATGCACTCTCCTGAACCCAGGGCTCAGCTTTGGCCTGACCCTTGCACTCCAGGAAGGTCTCTGCAACACGCTTTATCCTAGTGCTAGCAATGTGTTTTTGTGAGCACATGCTAAACTTTCACTCAGTTGCCTTTGCCGTTTTTCCTTTCTCAATGCCGTGCTCAGCTTTTGCACGCTAGGATACAGTGTGTTGGAGCAAGGCCTTCCTAGTGGTGTGACAGCGTGAGCATACATACATGTCTCCCTCACCGCATGAAGACTTCACAATTCACTTTGCAGCTACCAGCCTTTTAGGTGCTCTGAGGGTACAGTGACAGCAGTCACAGACTGCTTATGGCACAAATGCATTATTTGTGGACAAAAGTAATCCACCAGATAATTAGCTTGGAGACTGCTTGCCAGCTGATCACATAGACATATTACACCATTCTAACATTCCTGAAAATTGAATTATACTTGTACATTCCTTTCTTTTACTTTATGTAAGTTGATTTTTGCATTCTCAAAGTATATTTTTAACAGTCTCTGTATTTTTGGTGCTAGCTGGATTTGAAATCATACTTGGAAGCATGTAACAGAACTGGCACAGACAGTAGTTGTTTTAGGATATAAGTACTTTTGGCATCAAGGCTTTGGCATCTCTTTCATCAGAAAACCTATTCTAAGGAATGCTGCTCTTATCTAGCAGATGTTACACAAAAGTATTTGCTTTGTCCTTTACAAAATATGGCTCAGAGCCCATATCCACTCCACAGTGGAGATAAGAGTGTTGTTTTTAAGGTAATGAGTTGAAGTCTCTTTCCCCTTAGAAAAGCTCTTTAGGAATCTTTGACTATGAAGAAATGAGCATTTCCCGATGAGGATTTGGAATGTCGTTTGTAAACAGTTCCCATTTGTATGCAATTTTTACTACATGAATTATTGTTTCCTTAGCTGAGAGAGCAAAGCTGGACATATAAAAGTATAATTAAAAAAATAGCTGGGCAAAACGTTTGCAAGAAATCCCTTTCGTTGCTCAGAAATTATCTACAATCAGTCTTTTGTTATGAATTCCTTCAGTACTCCTCTTTGTTAGTCACAAGTTTTGTGCAAACAAATTTCTCCCTATTCATTGCACACCAAACGCTGACTGTAAGGTTCCCTTTAGTATTTTAACATGTTCACCATTTGATAGGTTCAAGCTGTGCAATTGGGTGTCTAAGTCACATGGTATTGTTTATGTTCTCAGAATCCTTTTGCCCCTAATGATTTTCATATGGTCGAGACATAAATTTTGTTTCATGATTAAATGAATCTTGGCTCAGAGAAGCCAAAATTAATTTTTCAGAAGCATTTTGTACAAACAGAACTCCAGTGACATAAACACATTAAAAAGGGGTTGTGAGCACAGCCAGAGTAAAAATCTATTTAGAAGATGCCAAAATGCTAGAATATTTTTCTGTCCTAACAGACCCAATAGCCTTTTTTTCTCATCAGTCCCTACATACCATAGAGTGGCTGTAAGCTTCCTTGATTCAGTATGAGTCTATATGCAACACTTGTGTTTTAAGTAATTTAAACCTTCACAAAAAGCAATTTTACAGAAAACATGCAGAAGAATATATAATTTCACACCACTGTTTGTGCATAAATACTTCCAGGGCCAGCTGTCTGTCTGCCAACTGTATACAATAAATAATTTGTTATTTCCACTCTCCTAGGAAAGGAGTTTTCTTTAAAACAAACCTTCACAATATGCGTTGTTTGCTACCATTTCAAGGCCTGCTACACCAATGGAAAAGAATGTGCTAAATGTAGCATTATCATGCAGGTCAGGCAGGGCAGCCCGGTACACATTTTCCCACAATCTCTGCTCATTAACATCTAGTTCCCCCATTGTGCAGATTTTTGGCTCTGTTCCATCAGAGCAGAGAAGAAAAATGTTTACAATATGCAAACTTGGAGGGACAAAAAAAAAAGGGCTTTGAAATGTCAGTCCTTTGGGATGAAAAGTTTCAAAGGGGAAGGTAAGTCAAAGGTTACTAATGGGATGTCTGCAACACCTGCTTTTAGTGGAGGTTTCATAAACAAGCTTTACTTCTCAAGAACAGCTTGGCCTAGACAAAAATACCAGCTAAAATATCTGTGGCTAGCTTGAGCAGCCTGGTACTTACAAACAGAAAGGTCAGGTTTGTTATATCCTAGCATGGCCTCTCACCCTGCTTTTATTGATAAAATGAGATGGCCTCAGTGGCCAACATTGCTTTTCACATCCTAAGGCCAAAGGCAACATGGTGTGCTCAGACTCGGCAGGGAAGCAGCAGGAGGAGGAAGGTGACGTTCAGGATCACTGTCGTAGAGAGCCCTGCTGTCTGGGAGAGGAGCTCAACTGCCATGAAACGGAATGAGTTTTGCAAACTTCACAAGTTTCCTAGCTCAGCTAAAGAGCCCTCATAAGGCACTTTCAGTTATCGTGAGCAAGTTTCATAACTGTCATAACAACTCAGAGACCTTCATTACTGTTTTTCCCCTAAAACTAATGAACTAATGCATATTTCTAAAATGTTAATATTTTGGAGCATGAAAGAGAAGTAAAATTCCGCTAAACATTTATAGGGCTGTTACAGAACTTTAACACTTAGCCATTAGGAATATCTTACCCCGAGAACATTCATGAAGTTAAAAAGCAATACCTTCCTTTTGCAGGTGGTGACTGAGGAACAGGGCTATCTAAAATGCTTCCATTTTAATACAGAAGCAAGCAGATAGCAGCATGGCAGGTAATGCCACAAATTGGTGTTTGTGTCTGATTATAGGCAAAAAGTGTAACCTATAAAATTTTCTCATTTTTATAGCATGGCTAATTACATTTACATGAAGGTAGTATTGAAACAGCAAGGAGGAGGAAATTTTCCCCACAGGAAAATATTATCAAATGTCACCTGCTTTTCTTTTCTTATCATTTATAATTTCTGATCCATAGCAACCAACAGAACTATTTCAGCAACAAGTGTGATATTAACCATTACCAACCAAATCAAGACCGTTCTAATACTTCTATTTACCACCAGAATTTGAAAGAAAAATCTCCAAGATGATGAATAAGAACATGGACATTAAAGTGGATATAGGCATGGACAGAATCCCAAGAAAATTTAGGAAAATACTTTCTGGGCTTTATGTATAAAAATTATTTGTGAGTTTGCCAAGTGTCTTAAAAGGACCTCAAATTGTAGAGCATGGGTGTTTGCCACAGACAGAAAATCAGGTCTGTTGAGATCCTGCAGCTGAATTACTGGGTCATTTTTCAAACTGATAATCCCTGTTTCTATTCCTCCAGAGAATTCTCAGCACTATTAACCACATTACCTATCACGACTGGGCACCAGGGGACATACCTACTGGTGGAAGAAGTACATCTAGCAAGAAGTTTTTTAGAGCACCTAATGTATGTCTACCATGTTTATCTATCCAGAAAAAAAATGTTCAAAGCTTTCTGTAAGTTATGACTGTCCTAAAAAGAGGTAGTGTACACTTGTCTGGATACATCTTCATAATAATTCAGTCATAGTATTCCTGAAACTGGATCATATCTGGCCAGCTCAGGGCATAGGCAGAAGGCAGTGCAGGCTTACGTTTGCCTAGATCTGTCTACACAGATGTAGTTTGCGTCACAGGGTTTTTACTCCAAAATCATTTTTTAAGTGCAACTTACCCTTGCAAATGAAAATGATCAGTTTGATCTCAGTTCGCAGATGCAGATAGTAAATCTTGACAAATTGCATTTTTGCAGTTACAGAGTCCCCTCTATATGTATGCATAGTTCAGCCCCCTTCCAGCATGTGGCAGGTTGAAGAAAACCTTTAAGACAAACAGCCATAAAGAATTCAACTTTTAAAAACATAGACAACGGATGCTTTTAATGTGGTTTAGAGATGGCAGAAACCATTTGTTTTACATGAAAATGTCAATCTGGACAGTGGTGTAAACACAGAGAGCGCACTCTGTATGCCTTACAAATGTAATCCAAATTTATTTATAAATACACCAGAAGCTGGGAAATGTCTTCAATAAACTATTTGCATTTTTCATGTTTGCAAATATGCAATTCTAAAAGTTCATCTAGAGAGCTACAGCAAGGTTTAGATAAGTTTGTAAGGATGACCCCGTTTCTTATTTTCCCCAAGTTTTCCCTCCCACAAGTTCACTGAGCTTTCACTGAGTTCAGTAGAGCTGTTCCTTTTTACACTGGGATGAGATCAGAATAGGGTCTTTTGTAAACATATGGTATGTCAAGAAACATGTTTAAGTCAAATGTAAGCCTTTAAAGTAAGGGTTCTGCTTTTGGTTTACATAATGATACGTTATGTAGAATAGCTTTCCTATTTTATATTCCTTTCTTTCTTCTCATACCACCCGTGACTCTTCTCATTATATATTACTCTAGATTTTTTCTTCTTGCCATTCCCATTACAAACTACATTTCTTCTGCGCTCTTTAAACAGCATATTGATGTGTTTAAACTTCCTGCTTTTGGACTGGAAAATCATTCAGAATTTCCGGTGGGACTTTCAGTTGGGCAGATGTCTATACGTAGGCTGAAAAGTTCACATTAACTTCTGTAAAGTGATGAGAGGATGCACTGAAGAAGCAGCGCTGGCTGCGATCAATGTCTGTTTAGCAGGACTGTCAGCTGAATGAAATGCTATGTTCTGTCCCAAGTCTCTCCAAGGAAGTCCTGCAGAATTGTAGGGGCACTAAATGAGAACATGACAATATTCCCAAACAATATTACCCAGTCCGTATAGTAAACAGACCAACTATAAAATAATTTTTGAACTCTAGTTTAACTGCACACAACTGGAAGCGTAAATGCTTGGAGGATCAGTGTGATGCTCTGGTTAACTGGTAAACAGGTTTCATCTTGGTGTGCACAACAGAAATGCTAACATATCTGTCCTTTTGTGAATGAGTGCTCAGGACCAAAAATTACTTTTTGAACGATCAAGAGAGCAGTGTTCATCTTCTTAGTGGATGCAGCACGAGGGCAATACTCATCTGTATCAATGATTTCAATAACTGGTATCTGTTTTTAGGAATGGGTTCTTATATCAAATCACTGTGTACGGGTAGGGCTCTGGAAATGGGCTTAGCAAAGAAACACGAATATGTGGTACTGGAAGCCCACCTCCCTTAGGGCAAAAATCTCAGCTAAAGCACCTTGGCAGCATATTAATAGCTATAAAAGACTCTTTCTTTGCTGACCACAAATATGCTGTGGTCAACAAGAGGTCTACTCACTGTTTTGTTAAAAACAGTGATGATTTATTTTGCTTCAGCCATGTGTGAAACTAGTCACCACATTATGAATAATAATATCCTCTTAGTCTCAATGGAGGTCTTTTCATACAGAAAGATCCACAAAGCATTTAACTAAATACTCAGTATAGCAATCTACTCGCTGACCACTAAAATATAGCCATATCTGGGATGGAAGACTGTAGCTATTTAACAATGCACAGCAGTGTAGGAAAGAAAGAGTAGAAAAAAATCCATTAGAAACCAAAGCAAGAACTGAAGTAAAATATAGCTACCTTAATTAGGCATGAACGTAGAGACTGTAGCTAAAATTGTAACTTTGAAGAGTGCCCTGGAATCTTTATGTCTCTGAGAAACCCAGAGTTTATGCAGCTTTTCTCGGGATGACAAACTCCAACAGCACAGTGCCCCCTACTGTGAAATGAAATCCACGGAGGCTCAGAGGGGAGAAAATTGTATATTAAATCACTCAGCCAGCTGTTTTCTGCAGCACCGTCCGGAGGTTAGAAAATCCGATGAGGTCAGAACGCAGGTGGCAAAGAGTCACCCTGGTGCACGCTCCCAGACTGGACCTCTCGCCTCTGCTCAGATTTGTTGGGGATCTGCTAAGGCAGCTCCTTGTAACTATTTCCAAAATGGCAAACAGAATCAGTAGGACAAAACCCCTATAGGATGCCTATAAGCATGCCTTTCAGCTGCACAGTTCTGGAGGTTTTAACGTTTATGTTAGTGCCATGAGTAAACCGCAAATGATTCCCTTATGTTTAATGTATTTGGAGCTTTGGCCTGCCCTTAACTCAAATGAGATCTACAAATGAGCAAATGCTTTGCCATTCTTGCTGTTTGTAATCTGTCTCAGTAACAGTTTGCACTCCAGGCAAAACTACAGAACTATATTATTTGTTATACCTTTGAGTGGCAAACAATTCCAAAATCAGCTAGACCCTGCTAGGTGAAAAAAAGCACCACTCTAAGACAGAGAAGTCATCACTCAGCATGTGTCCCTGATGCTGTAAAACATTCTAGTTAAAATTATAGAAGTCTGCTTGTGTCCCTGATATTTAAGATAGCTTCCAAACTCAGTATTGTACTGGGGCATGTTCTCATGCTCTCCTGATGCTTGCTAAATATGTTATACGCACTCAAAATACTGTAAGTTAAAAAAAGAGTAGAAACTTGTAGGGTTTCCTGTAGGGTACTTTTAGGGACCCAGGAAGATTTAAACACAGGAAACATCTCAGGTGACTGAAAGAAAGAAAAGTTAGTTCAGTAGCAAATGGCAGATCCTGTGACAAATCACACCTTGATTTGGGAGGCTCGTTCAAGCCTTACAGTGGTTTCTTTTTCCCCCTTTCCTGCAGTAAACCCTGCCAGCAGATTTTATTCCACCTCCCACTCCCAAACACGCACATGCACACATGTGCACACATGCGCGCGCACACACACACACACACACACCCCAATCACACACACACACACACACAGGCTCCCTCTCAAAAGCTGGGAGTTCCTAAGAAGTTTGCAGCTGGTGTAATGCATTTTCCGTACCACCTTTTGGCAATCTGCAGGAAACAAAGCTTCTTCAGGGAGCTTGTTTCATAAACAAGCTGCCTTTCGCTCCAGCACAAGGCACATTTCTTTAACCCTTCTATTTCTCCAACATAAATATAAAGCAAGTATGTCAACACCAACATTCATTCCAAACCAGATACTCAACTGCGCTGGGGCAGGACAAAGCTGTGGTGGACAACAGCAGTGCCTGAAGTCCTGCAGAAGGTGTTCAGGCAGTGCAGTGGCAAGTGAGGAAGTGGCAACCTGCACAAGGTAAAACAGAAGAGTTTACTTAGCAGATCACTAGGCAGAGAGGAAGCACCCAGACACGCTATGTGTTTCCAAAAACTGCCTATCAGATGGGGCACACATTGCCTTCACATAGTTCTGCCTGGTCCTTTGGCAGTTTTAAATAATGACAGGCTGAACATGCCGTGTGCTGGCTTTAGGTTGGCAGAGTACTCCTGATCCACACATTAGGTGCTGCTAATTAAAGGGGATACATAAACTGTAGTTCAGTGCTAAAATATAGCTGTTTGTGCCTCCTGGGGTTGTTTTACCATGACTTTTTAAGCAAGTACCATTACTTGTCATTTGTATGTCGGACAGAATTCAAGTTAAAGAAAATAAAAGGAAACAAAGTGAAAAATAGAAATTTCTGGAAAGGAATAAATTGGCAGTATGGTGGTTTATTCGCTATGATGTTTTTCTGTGAATGTCTGAAGAGGATTACAAGATTTCTATACCCTGTAAACGTTTAAGGAGTTGTCTTACTGATCTAACCATATCTGGTGGTAGTGATCTTGCTGGAGAGGGGGTGTCCAGTGGTGGAGATGCTAAACAGTTCCAGTTTCGAAGTCACTTGTTGCACTCTGTCTCTACACACACACACACACACCTCCCTCTCTGTTGCATGGCTGACCTCTGAAATTCAGGCTTCTCAAGGATGTGCAAAGTTTGTGTTCAAAATGTCTCAAATCACTTTTTTCCTCCTTTTTTAACTTTTAAAAGTCTTCATGGTCTGTCAGGGAAATATACAGGTAGGGTAATGTGGGGAAAGGGAGATATGCATATTTCCTGTATGTAAATAATCCAAAAGGTCAGATTTCAGCTCAATTTACCTTAAAAGGAACAAAGTTGTGCACCTCCTGCTTTTTGAAAAATCAGGCCTCCTTTAAAACGCCTATCCAACATCACTTTCAAAAGTCTAGCTCATACATGAGTTATACATGTAAATCACTATCACAAAAATGAAATTCCTTCTTTGTTATACTTGAAAAAAATCAGAGCTAAACTCTTCTTCTGTTACTATCTCCTAGCTTACTGATTTGAGTTTATTTTGTACTAGTAAGGAAAAAGAGAAGGCTGAAAAGAAATGTGGATGATTTATAGTTTAGAAGGGCTTTGAAATAAACCAAACGTTTGCTGCATTCAATAATGCTCTTTCATTGCTGTTAGCATAGGCCAATAAGCACAATAGCAGCGAAGTTTTTGGATAAGTTAAAAGCCTTTTTTAGCACAGAAAAGAAAAAGAACTTGTTTACGCTTTAACAGCTGCTTAAAGACAACAAATGAAGCTTAAAAAGGCACATACTAACATCAACACAAGATGTTCCTCAGGCTTGAAAATAAAAAATCTGAGCTCTGTTAGACTTAGACATTGATATCAGAAGAAAAAGAAAAATAGTGTTTTCCCCTTGCATTTCTGGAGACAGACATTGTTTGCTAAAGAATGTAAAATTCAATCCTCCAGGGAATGCCAGAGGCTTTTTGGCAGACTCTCTGAAACTCAAGTTGACTCTTTTCTGTAACAACTAACATTAGAAAGAAGAAAAAAGAAAAAAGGAAGAAGAAGGGGAGAAGGAAACATAATTACTTTCAATGTTTACATGGCTCCGGCTTCTCGAGTCTGTAAAAGTATCGGACTGCAATGACTGAACTTAATCTAACTTTATACAATTGACAGCTGGACTGTGACTACTTTTAATTATTCTAAGTGGGTATTTAGTTATTTATCTTAATTCTTTTTAAAAGAACAATGACAAATACTTAAATTTTGTTAAGAAAAGAAGAAAATGTACTCTCTCATATTTGTAGCTGCTCAAGCTCTATGCCACCTAACAATATCAGCTTTGTGCCTAGACAGACCAGTTAACTAGTCTAACATCAGGGTGGGCATGTATTTTACTGCCAACATCCCTCCAAACACCATTTAACAAACGTTCTCCATTCAAGCTGAACAGATGGAAAAAAAAATACTCTCAGGGACTGAACTTCTATAGGCATAAATTATATGCCTAGCAATAGGAGTGATAGAGGATAGAGGATAGAGGTTGCTATAAAATGACTTGCTTTTAACTTGGGCCTGCAACCCAAGCTCTCATCCTAAGAAACTACAGATTATCAGTGTTACTCTCATAGTTCATGGGCATACATAGTCCTGTGGTAATTTTATAAATATCTTCTAGTGAAGGAAATTCCATATCAGTGTCAAAAAAGATTCATAAATCAAAAAGAGTGATAGCTCTCCCCTCCTCATAGTTCTCTCTCATATTCAAAGCTTTGCAGATGCAATTGGCTCACCCTACACTTCCAGTATACCTTTCTATCTCCCAGATGTGTTTATTAATACTGGGCCTAACCAAATGTTTTAACCAAATGTTTTAAACCAATGTTTTAACCAAAGTAGTGCCTCCCCTTTACAGTCAACCTTATTAAAGCTTTATCTAAACTATATGGAATTAACAGAAAAACACTAGTTGATTTTGTGGGAAAATGGGAGAAATATTGAGGGAAACCATAGCACTAGATCTAATCTGTCAG
This sequence comes from Struthio camelus, assembly GCF_040807025.1. Taxonomy (NCBI): domain Eukaryota; kingdom Metazoa; phylum Chordata; class Aves; order Struthioniformes; family Struthionidae; genus Struthio; species Struthio camelus. The sequence continues at coordinate 111,212,426 of NC_090944.1, forward strand.
GGCTGGGAAGTCAAAAGCAATTTTTTATGTATCAGTAGCAAACGCATTCAAAAATCCTATCCTTTCAACTCAGCTTCTTTCAGCACCTTCCATGAATATTGCCCTAAAATCTTCTGTTCCTTATCTATATATGCATAATTACCTATTTGGATGCAATACTGTGACTTGTTCAGCTACAGTTTTACCAGAGGAATGAAATGTTCTGCAGTTTCCCTCTTCCTCCATTAGCATAATCTGAACTGCCTTTTATATTCTTTCTTGATAATTTTGAAACCACCTTTTCACTTACAGACCAAAGGAAACTATAAAAAAGACACTGCATATGTGAGAACAACAAAATAGCAAAGATGCTGTGGGTATGGGAGTTAAGGTTATCAAAGAACTGATAAACGGATATAGATAGCCAATCATATCTAATCCAGTGAATGGGGATGGTTACCATCTGACCTGATATAAAGGCATTAGTGAAATGATTTGTTCGCTTGAGATCATTTCCTGGTAAACAAGATGGTCTTATCATAAATTATAAGATTTGATTACATATATTACCACAACGGCCTAAGAAAGGAGTGCTCAAAAACATCAGTTCAGAGAAATGTGTATACATGGTTTAGAATACTGATATCTGCTTTTATTTTGTTTCCTCAGACTATAGTCAACCAATTCTTTTGACTGGCAGTGATGACTAAAAGCAAAGTTTTTGGGAATACACATTTCAAGCAACATAAGGTTCTATTCAGTAATACTGTCTAGCTAGATCACTAGCTAGATTATGCAACAAGAAAATCTAACAATAAATAACTAAAGCACAGAATTCACCAGCTCTCTAGATGCTGAAATGGTATCTGAAGTACTGTCACATTAAAAATTTTAAAAATTAAAACAAATCTATGAGTAATCTTTGCACACCGAAAAAGGAGCTCCACTGGCCAAATAATTTGCAACAACCTTTTTTTTTAAGATAGTGCGATTACCCTTCCAGAATGACTAGTTTCTGAGACATTTTCCAAAAGATAAAAAAGTATAGAAAAATGGTTCGTTGGTTGATTTGCATTTGTTAGCCTACTCTGAAGCATCTGGTGACCAGAGAAGATTATACAGGGCATTATGGAGCTTCTTCCATCTTTAATATTAACAAAGAAAAAAAGAAACAAATCCATTCTACGAAAAGCTTTATCAATCTTTCTTTTGACTGAAAATTTGCATTCTGTTGTAGCGTTCCTAGTTATCAGTTTAGTACCATTGTTTAGTAACCACAATATAATCAGGTGGAAGGCAACTCAGATAGCAAGAGCATAGTAGAAATCTGTGAGAAGGAAAAAAGTTTTTGCAGATTCTGAGATTACATGCCTATCAGTTATTCTAAGTACTCAGTAAAGGTTACTACACCAGGGATTCATATATTTATCAGTTAATCTGTCCCAATGCCATGCAAGGTAATTAATGAAAGAGATAGGCAGGCATGACTTCAGGCAGTAATTCAATATTACTCCAAATCTCTGCATGAGCAAACCTATGAACCAAAGAGGAAATGCATACTGTACAAGGACACTTGTGTTCTGAAACGTGATCCCCCATGGAGTTTTCAGATGAAACACTTTTCCAGTGATTAACTCAGTACATTTGAATTTCATTAGTCACCTAATGTTGTAGGTGACTGCTTATTCGTACTGCACAGAGAAGAAAACAAGTTTTCCATGAATAAAATCAGAGTAAAAGTCAGATAACGGCTAAGTCATCTTAGGTCACTCACAGCCTCACTGCTCCTTGCTGATCCAGAAGAAAGTTCAGTATTTGTTCATATGAGTTTTTTAATAATTGTGCTGTACTTTCCTTGTTTTCTGGCAGAAAGAGATTCATGCTAGATAGATAGAACTTATTTCTCATACTGATATGTCCCTTCCTACAGGGTTAATCAAAGTTTAGAGGAGGGAGGAATTTTGGCTTACCAGAATTTGTTAGCATGCCCTGAAAATGCCCTGATTATACCGGCTTTCACAGTGCTAATAGCACACCTCCTCTTCCATGGCCCCTGCTTGGCTGATCAGGACTTGTGGAGAGGCAGGAGTGATAGGGCTTTTCTCTAGTCCACTCCTTAAAATACTTCTCAAACTATCAAATTCCTTGACATGAAATTGCATGTGCTTACTCACCTGACAAAGGAATGTGTCAAACGCTCTGGCGTATTTGAGCAGTGCAGTTGCTCCTGTGATGAGGGAGGGAGAGTGTACAAGGCTGCTACCCATGGAGTGTGTCCTAGGATAAAACTAAGTTAAAAGGTGGTCATGCACACAACTGCAGACTAGCTCATGCTCCAGGACCCTGCATGCTCAGTGCAGTTAGTTGATGGAGCCCTCAGCGATTTTTTAAAAGGTGCGAGCCCTCAAAGCTCTATTGCAGGTGGCTCAGGGGAATGTGGTTCATGCAAGTTCCTGTAGCACTTGGGGAGAGCATTATTTGACCCTCTGCCTATCTATTACTAAGCAAAAATCAACTAAGCTAGCCCTGTGGAGTTCACCAAATTAAAAGGTCTCTCCAAAGAAATCCATGCTGCAAAAGTGACCACTGGATATGCACATTCTTTGCCAAGAAGTGATTCTTTCTGCCATACTTCTGGGGAGAGAAAATATCAAAGACCAGATAACAAGACTAGACGTTCAATAAATTCAGTTAAGGTTTAGATAAGTATCCAAAGTAAAACCAAATTTCAAAACTTTGAAACTGTCCTGCTACCGCAGTGCAAGTCTTTCTGCTAAACTCACAGGGCCTTGGATTTTGTCTGATATACTATAGCAGAATGGAGTATTTTACTCCTTATCATAATGTGGTATTTTAAGCCTGTTCATGTTCTTTTAGCTCAGCAGCACTTTCATGGGCTGCCTTTTTCTTTCAGACATCAAAGAAAAAATTCAGACTGCACTGACAAACTCGATTCTGGATTACATATGGATAAGAAATGGTGTTTCTGTACCATGAAACTTTTTCAGCCTTCAAGCAAAAACTTTTCCTGTTCTCTGCTGGGATGAAAAACAAGTTCTTTTGAAGTTTATGTAAAAAACAAAAACTCAGGGGAGATCTATGCAGTCCCAGTTTAAAACCTGGTGGTCAGAGCTCTTGTCTGTCTGAATCAGACTAAAGGCTTGTGATTAAATTTCCATGAGCCCAGGGAAGATATCTGAATACAGGGCTACCAAAACCTCTGTCAGCCTTTGCCAGGAATAGAGATTTTTGGCAGAAATTCTCTCCTAGAGACGAAAACTCTTCTTGGTAGAAGTCACTTCAAAATCAGCAAATTTCAGTAAAAATGTGTGATGAAAAGAAGAAATTCTGTCAAACTATTGCAGTTTATATCCAGCTTCTGTCCAGAAGCAAATCACATATTAATCACAGATGATAAGGCACTTAAAAACAAAGTAATACTAAAGAAATCCCACTCAAACTCAGAAAAGTCTGTTACTTGCATTTCTGATACCTGTTCTGATGTTCTTCTCTACAACATCCTTAGCTTCCTAAATTAATAAATTAACAGATATCAATTGTTGCCTTCTCAAATGTTATTTATAAAGTATTTTAGATTTTGGTGGTGAACTTTTCAAAACACTATTAGCTTAGCTAAGAGTTTCCAAAGTCTGGCACTTAACATACTTATGGAAAAAGAAAAAAAATCTGGCCTTCTGACCCTTGTCTTGAGGTCAGGACTGGAGGAACACCTCTGCCCTGAATCTGTGGAGCCCCTACAGAAAGTCCCTACCAGAAGCTGCAGCTAGTTTTGCCACCACTGCATTAATGCAGTACAACAGAGATCTCTTTGTAAGATGCTGGTACCCAAGCAAATGAAGGTAAGACCTTACCTCCAGATAACAAGGCCCTCATAAGAGCAACATCTGTGTTTAATAAGGTGGTACACAGTGATGTTTTTATAAACTGCACTGCCAATATTATTTCAGGTGACTTGGAAACAGTCCTATACGGGGTTCCATGCAAGTGATCCTGGTACCTGTGCGAAGCCAAAAGGAAGCATATGGAGAAAGGTGCACTGCAAAGCCGTGCCAAAGCCACGGGGTCAGGAGGGCTTACTGGGTGTAGTTTGTTCCAAAATTGAGACTTCTGTGTCTTCAAGATTGGATTTCTTCCTCTGTTTTACAAGGTGAGTGTAACAGCGCTGAGTAGGCAGAAAGGAGAGTTTTGGGAAACTATGACTGTTTTTTTGTTTTGTTTCTAATCTTCAAGGTGATTTCTCCCTTCCTTTCTGTGTCCATTTCTGTTTCCCTTTCCTTTGCCCTTTCCCTCCTTCCTTCTTATTTTTCCTTTTTTTTCCCCTTCTCTCTGCACTAGATTTTCAAAGCTTTTCTTTGCAGACTACTGTAGAGAGACTGTTATAAGGTAAGTACAAATACTTTTTCCCTCTCGTTACATAAACAGCTGGTTTAGAAAGCTTGTGGAGAGTTGACATCAGCCACAAAAACTACATGGTGACTTTTAATTAACAAATGATACATATAGAGCTCTAAAAACCTTCAGGTTTTTTAATAGTATTTTTACTCCATAAATATTTTACTCAATATTTAAAAACCTTGCTATCTCACTTTTTGAATTCTGTGAAAATGTGTTCTTCCACACCATCCCAAAGTAAAATAAAAACTTTTTAGTTGCTGTTAGGAAATCTGTGACAGCAACACAGGCTAAAACTAGACCTTTTATCTCGCATACCTTTGGCTTGAACTTTTGATTCAGAAGTGCCGAAGACACCTGAAGGCTGCAGCGGGTTCTTGAACAGCATGAAATCACATCTTCTGTGGCCCAGCATGACACCTCTTCTATGCCACTCCTCGCCTGCAACAAGAGTCTTTGGGCCTCCTGGCTTTCGAAAGAAATAAGAATAGTATTATAGGTTATCTTTTTCCCTCGGTGCAGCTTCCTTTCTCCCAAAGACACAGCAATGCCTGTAAACATGCACTCGTATTTTTCCCTTGGACTCTTCACGTATTAGGTTACATGACCCTTCTGAAGACAAAATCTTTTGCTAGGGCTTTTATAAAGGAATTCTTCCATTGAATTGGATGGAATGGAAATTAGTTCACACCTCTCTCAGGTACTATTTCAGGCTCTCAGCAGACTCAGGAAGACACTTTTACTGTTGCATTTGGTTCATATTTTTAGCCTTTTTTTACCGTAAGAAGACTTTTGTCTTTTTGAATAAAAGTCATCACATGATGCCCTAGATTTAAGCTGTCTATGGCTTATTCCAGTCCTGGAGCGATTGTATAGAATCTTTTTTAATGGGCAAGTGATGATCAATTTCACACAATACCATTCCAACACTAAATAGACTAATTTAAACACTAAATGTTTAAAGGGAAAATTAAGTAAAAATGCTGCTATAATTTTAATAAAAGTACTGTTTTTGAATAAAAAAGCTAAATGTCAAAGTGTAATTTCTATGATGACTGTACAGTTTCCACATGATAAATAAAGTACATGTGTTTTAAAATAAAAACTAGAATAAGCTCCACATACTTCTTCAGCTGTTGCTTAATATATCTGGAATATATTAAAAAGTCATATTCAGTTATAACTCAAACAATGCACACGTCATAAAATATACAATCTTTGTACAGAGGACTAACGCATACTCTGAGTTAGTTTTTCAAAGGGGCACACTCCCAGTGTGAGTGCCACTGAACCCAGTATAGACACAGCAAATTGTGTATTTGACTTCTGTTTCAGAAGACGAAAATTCCTTCCCTAAATTCAACCTTCTTGGCTGCGCTGTCTTTCCAAATATTGTCCTTAAAGAGTAAGAGTTGCTACCAGCATAGCTTGCTTTTTCTGTTCTGTTATGACAGCTTTACTCTACCTGAGGTTAATGATGTAAAACTGGAACGACAAAATTTCTGTAAATTAATGACAGTAAGAGTTTCCCTTGTTCACAGGCAGTTCATTCATACCTTTCCAAGCCGATGACAAAGATTCCATTGACTTTGGTAATGGCAGACTTTTACCTATACAAAATCCAGATTTTTGACCCTATCTTTAAAGTGCACATATATTCTTGCAGTTAAATATTGCTCCATAAAACTTTGAAAAATAGGCTGTATAAAAACACAGAAAATATCTGTACTGTCTTTTTGGGGCAATTTATTCTTTTAGATGCAGACAGACACAAAGGGTATGGCTATTGGGTTTTGGTTATTTGAATGCAAAGATGTTTGGCCTCAATTCAAAGCACAGACCAAATCTAAAAGGCAGTGAGATACCCACATGATCAATCACACCTTGTTTATCTTTAGTGCAGCATGGGAACAAAGATCAATAATTTGTTCCCCTTAAGGCTTTATTCAGGTTCCTCTGAAAAACAGTGCAAAGATACACACAGAGCTGAATTTGAATACAGGATTTCTGAGATGCAGCTAGGAAGCTAGTGCCTCATATAAGGTTTATTTCTTAAATCTTCTTACTAATAAAAATCTTCCTTCCACTCTATGCATCTCCATTCATGCTAGGTTCACATTTAGGGTTCAATCTTGGAAATCTCTCTTTATACTAAACCAATATAATTCACCTACTCACCAATAAGATGTAGTAGAGAATAATTCTCTAATTGTTTATCAAGAAGAAGGAATAAAACTGGTACAGACTGTGAAAGTCTAGCATAAATATTTATTTGTTCCTTTCAACTGTTTTATTACTTCCTTGCTATTTAACTGCAAGTTTACTTAACAAAGGGAGCAAGTAATAAAGTGCTTTACTAATAACTGCAAACTCCTAACATTAAGTTGGCAGAAACAATCCATTTTTAATAACAGTCTGTCTTGGTAACCTTGTATTTTGACCCAAGGTGAAAGGTGAAGATTAAATCTCCTCCACCTTTCTGAATGCAGCTGCTGTGCACACAGACTTTAATTGATGTGAGACTTAGCTTTGTAACTCAAGACCATCTCCCGCCTGCAGCACTGAAAACGTGCAATTCAAGGCTCAGTTACTGCTGATAGCAGGTCCCTCTCAGCTGATGGTTTGGACAGGAGAATAAACTCTTTGTGATTAGCTATTCTCCATTAGCGTAACTTTTCTCTTCTTCATAACTCCAGTAGTCAGGTCAGGCCCGTAATGATGGCCTTTCAGCAGGAAACATTATAAAGGGAAACAAACTGAAAAATGTGATAAACAGCCCATGGGTGAACAAAGCTGTAACGCTGGAACAGAGATCTACTTGACACTCGCTAGACAATGTGTAGGTGTGAATTTTTCTGTGGGGAGAGGGATTTGTACAGATATAATTCCTTTTTTTTTCAATTCTGTTTTGCACTTGACTGAACATAGGGTAAGTCCCCAAATCCAGAGCAACTCCTTCATTTTCTCCCCATCTATTCTGCAAATATCCAGGAATTAATGTGATGGCCTTGGCAACATAGTAGGTCTGATTAGGTTTTTCTGAGAATATTAAACAAGGCCTTCAAGGTCTAAACTCATAGCCTCTATTGCTTGAACTAGTATTTTCAGTACTGGCCTAGAAACTTCTCTCTGAAATCAGGGACCAAATCAAGACCTAATATATAAAGCGATGGACGTGATAAGATTCTATGAGTGTCCTAGAAACTTACACCAAATCTGTTGATTGGTAAGAGTATCTGAAAGCATTAGGAGCTAAATCATTTTACATTTCTTATGTGAATTTGAATAAACAAGTAACAAAGACTTGGTGAACTGCACTGTGTAGTCTTCTCAGAAACTTAGACTTTGCCCTTCATGAAACTCTAGTCACAAAGCAGCATTTCTAACATATGACAACCAAATGCACGTGTTGAGGTTAGATGGAGGACCAGTATGTCATATACACATTGGACTTATTACTTCAAAACTAAAAGAAATTAATGTTTTGATCTGTACTGGCAATGATGAAAATTGTGCAAGAATATTCCCATAATACTGCACTAACTTTTTCATACAGAACTATAAAGTTAACATGTATTATATATGCATGATCTAAACAATCTGTGTTGTGTGCCCTGGAAAAAGACAGGAAAAAACAGCAAAACCAAGGAGCAGCATGTGTTTCCAACCTAGTCTTTCACTTCATATCTTTCTGGCAGGTCTACTTATTTTAGAGAAACCTGGCTTCTATGTGCTTGTGGTTTTAATTCCAATGCCTGGTAAAATTTAGACTTCCAATCAATGGCTGAGTTTAGAGATCCAGATTACCAAAGTGAAGACTTTTTTTTTTTCCCTACTGCCTGCCAAGATCAAGTGATAAGAATGGGTGTGCTCTGTGGTTTTTAGAATACTCAATAGTTTGTGTAATTAGATAGTATGATGTTTAAAGACTCGTGCAGTACAAACTATGCTTGAGCTACAGGGACATTTCTGATGAATCTCAAATCAGTCCAGTAATTCCTTGAGACTCCAGATGCTTTCACAGAGCAGCATTACCAAAGATTCACCAAGTATTATAGTCTTAATTCAGGCAATTCAGGGACTTTAGGAGTTTTTTTCCCCCCTTCACCCTGAATAGAACATTTTAATGTGAGAATTACAGACCTTTAAAAATAAACCATCCTCAGATTATCCTTTAAAATTTATTAGCATCTCCAAGGAGGGAAATTTAAAACTGACCTTCATAAATCTGAGAGTTAAACTCATGAAACAAGAAAATCAAGATACGTAATGATGATGAGCATGTGCTAAACATTGCTAGATTTGTCAATATTTTTAAGAGTTCTGAGCAATTAGTGCTGAGCAAAAAGTGCTCTAGAGGACGCTACTTGAGCAGGGAGGTTGAACTAGATGATCTCCAGAGGTCCCTTCCAACCTCAACCATTCTGTGATTCTGTGATTCTGTGAAGAGGGGTCTTCTGAATTGTTCTTTGCAGTGGAGATGATCTTGGGCAATTGACTTTCAGAATTTGGAAACTGCCCTCTAACTTCAGTTACTTCCATTTTTAAATGTCCATAGCTAAACAGGGATGTTGAACCCTAGGCTGCAGATTCACATCACCTCTGAATACCAGAGGCTAAGACTGTGCCTAAAACATTGGTATAATGAAAGAACAGTTTTGAAAATGGAGTCCTCTGCAGACTTCTGAGCCCCTTCTCTGAAGCAAGAATAAGTCTGCTTAACTACCTATACACAAGGAGGAAAAGCACCACCAGCCAGCATATTCTTAAACAGCTTAAGAGCCTCATCAGGAGCCTTTCTCAGAAGGGCATGTGATTCCACTTCCTAGTTATGTGTGTTGTACATAGCTTAGAAACATGAGTATTTGGACCTTACTGTTCATATATGCTACATTTGCACCATCAAAAACAGGAGACACTGAAAACAAGAGATCCAATGCCACCTGCTCTGTTGCTTTATTATACTGGCTGGTAGAGTGAAGTTAATAGGCCGTGCAGAAGAAGAGACTACTCACTTTAGAAGTGAGGGATAAGCGTGGTGATGAAGACATTTCAGACAGAGAAGTCTCCCAACAAAGTGACATGAAGGCAAGTGTGGAAAAAGTTGCCAAGTTAATTATGCAGCTTAGGGAGTTTTTACTGGGATTGATAGGCTAGAAGCAAATTTCAGGGTCCTTCCAACCCATTAAGCAATGTCTTACAAGGGGGCCTAATTGGATAAGATTTGAGCTTAGTATTGAAGGAGCGTCTACCGGACCTTACTGGCTCACAGGTTCTATGAGGGGTCAAAAGGACTCAGGAAAACTCCTCTCAAAGGAAGGCAAATGCAATTAAGAGTATTTACTAATGGTTGGAATAGCACAAGCAGACCATAAGGCTTGACTGGGATTCATAGGTACCTACGAAATAAAAACATAAATTTGACTTTATTTTGCAGATTCAAACAGTTACTTGTGAGGCAGATATAAATAAGCATGTGCCCTCTTTCCCAGGAACAAACAATCATTGGTGAACAAAAAGGGGAAGAAATGTAAAGACCAGATGTTGTCTATAAATGTGGCTCTGTATGAAATAAAACCTGTCAGTTTAACCTAATAAAAAAACTCTTTTCAGAGTTTCTTAACCCTGAGATTAAACATGTGTGATACAGAATTTGGAAACTTCCAGCCAATAAAGCATTAGTACAATTCTGGTATATCAAATTAATTTGGCTACGTAATTATTTACTATGCAAAGTGGTGTGAACTAAACCCTCTTTATTCATCTCATGGGCCCAAGTCCCCAGATTTATTCAGATGCTTGTCTCTCAGTGGGAGTTGTCTGTTTAAAGTACTTTTGAGGGTCTGGACTATGGCTCTCAGCTCTTCATTGACTTTAAAAATGTGGTGTGACTGCTTTATGCAGAGAGGGACTTTGACCCAAAACAGCATCTTTGTAAGAGGATTAGAAAAATTCCGTTCTTTTAATGACTGGCTGGATGTTTACTCTCCTTTACTTAATGCTCTTTGTCTGTTATTCTTAATTATAAGCATAAATGCTTTAAACCAACGTTGTAAGTAATCTGTCATTTTATCCAAGGTTTTGTTGAATGGTTCTTTTGAAATGATCTGATTATTGATTTCTTTAGGAGACCATTCAACTAAATTCCCATGCCTGGTAGTATAATGGCACCGCTACCATTTTGGGAAAGTTCGCCTAAGATTTGTGGTAATGAGTTTTCCATAGTGCTCGCCCAAAAGAATAAGGAACTTCACTGTGGGGTGAGGATGTGCATAATGTAGCCAGAAAAGGCTAGCACAAAAACTCTCTCCTAACATCATTAATGTTGCCTGGCAATTTGTGCCACGTTTTGTTGTTGTTCCAAACGCTGTTGTTTTTGTAGGGCACTAATAGAGATGGAAAATTTTTCAAAAATCCTGTGCACCAGTCAACTCCATTGGATCCTCAGTAATTCTGAAAGCACGCTCCCTATTTATGTACCTACAGATGGACTTGGCACCTAACATAGTTCCTTAACAATCCTGGTTAAGGACTAAATTTCAACCCACTAATATAGTTCCATGTTACAGGATAGTGTGTGATAACAGGCCTTTTAAAGCAGCCGAGATGAATTTTGTAATTTAGAAAATGACTCTGAGGAACCATTTGTCAGTTTAATGAAAATCTGAAACTACAGGTTTACATAATAGAATTAATTGTAATGGCTCTGCTGGAATGATTTCTTTCAGATGGGTTATTTGAAGGCTTGAAAGAGGGATTTCACAGCTGAAAGAAAGAAAGGATTTATCCTAAGACCCATGTAAGCAAAACACGTTTAAATTTCATAATACACTGCCTCTGACTCTGTGGGACTATTGTTTTCACATGTCTTGAGATCCAGGAGATACTTTTATTCACAAGTCTATTCAAGAATATCTTGAAAGAATTCAGTGCTCTCCTAATGCAGGTGTTCGTCATCTGCAGATGGCAAAGGACTTATTAAAATGTGACCTTATAGAGTTACAAAGAGCTACATGGGGTTGTGTAACATCCCCACAAAGGTGGAGCTATAAACACAAAAAGTGTTTCTAGCAAATGGAAAAGATTCAAGCTTTTAACAGGCGAGACTGATGGAAAAATTATAAAATATTGTATAGCTCAAAGTGAAGACTATCACTCAGGGAGCTGCAGAGAACGGTCAGCCTCTCTAAATCAAAACTTCATTTCCCAATGGAAGTGGTGACCTAATGAGAGTAAATAAGTCTGAATGTTCCTGTGAGCTAATTTACTGTTGACACTCTAAAATATTATCACTATCAGTTGTGCTTTCCACTCTTCATTTCTCTTCACTGCTTGATGTTAACTTCTGAGCAGTGTGTGTGTATACGTGTGTAGGATGTACAATACTTTGGGCTGTGGCTCCCCCTACCCACATGATCATTGCCCTTCTGTCCTTCAAAAAGAAGGTCATTTTTATTACTTGCTGGTTTTTTTCTCAGTGATTGGAATGATTCTTTCAGTCTCTTGGTGGGGAACAAAACAAAAATATTTTGTTTTCTAACAATTCTATCCTAACAGGACTGTTTCACACTTACTAGCATAAGAAGGGCAATGTTAATATCAGGCAGCAAAAAGAGTGTCTCAGCTAAACCCTTTTATGAAGTACAAAAACATACAAGTTTGATCCCATATGGCTACTGCTCTCACTGGTGACTTCTTGGCCAGTAAGCTGTGCTGGTGATTGGAGAGCTATACTTAACAGGCAGGAACAAATTACACGGCCACAGATGCAGCAGCACATCTGATGTACTGAGAAAAGGAGCAGGTGGGATGAAGGTCCCAAAGCTCTGACCAAAACTGCAACAAATAAACAGCAACAGTAGATAGTGTGACATGTGTGAAGGGCGAAAGGCAGTACAGTGTGACATCTTTGCCATAAGGACTAGCTAGGCCAACTGACAGCTCATATCCTTTTCTCTCACAGCTGTAGCTACCATATTGTACCTACATTTTTCCTTAAAATACTGCTGAGTATTCAATCTGCAAACACTGAAGTCTGTGATCGAGGCAAGTACTTTTTAGTGCATGAACTATGCAGGACATTAAAATACAAATCCTGATATTGTTACAAGACTAATTCCTCAATCCTTAGTTTGAAACCTCCCACATCTTCTCTAGGGCATTTATTAAAAAATGCATACATACTTTCCAGTATGTGCAACTGTTGCTCTGTGTCCTGCTATATTGCAAAAACCAAGATGTAAAGTAAGGTGTTTATTTGCCTTCTGCTTCTCAGGCTATAATTTGCTTTGGGGGAAAAAGAAAAAGGTTAAACCACATTTCTGAACTAGAAGCCTAAAGTGTTATTGTGGTCATAGCAACACTAGAACTGTAAGAGACATAGCCATCTCCACTGTGTGATTTAAAATAAAAAACATAATTATCATTGTCTTATGGTAGCAAGGTAGATAATTATGCATTGCATTTGCGCCACTACACAATTTGTTCCAAATCTGTTATTTGACAAGTGTAGGAAAGCAAAGCCAGCGGCTGGTATTTAAGGGAGTGTCTTGGGAACTGCCATAAGGTAAACAGAAGTTAGTGAATCTCTAACCCATAAGGCCAAACTACAGAAGCTGGGCAGTGTTAAATACATCCATTGCCAACCTGTGAGCCACCTGCAACTTCATCTCAGTGAAGCAAGCAGCAGTGCTTAGCAAACCTCAGTTTTATAGAAAGTATATTTCTGTCTAACCTTTTTTCCCCGAAGGGTACGAAATACTGCTTTGAAGCAGCATGACGATAAAGCAATGATAATAATAAGACATTAGCCTCTCTAGTATGGTTTTGCAGCTAGGGAGTGTATTTTTGGTTCAGCTGCCTTGTATAGGAAAAAATTTGCCTCTTAGATTACAATTTACCCTGTATTACTTTGTTTATAACATTTCTCCACCCTCCTTACCACCCAGAGTGAAAGAGAGTTCATGACACTTTTGATGTGTACTTTACAAAGAGTGCATTTTAAATAAGCCAGGGAGGTTAACTCAAGATCCTTTAATCCTAGTATATATCTTTGTTAAGGAGACATAGACCAAACCACTGAAAACCCAGCTAGAAAACAGGTTTGAGTAAATCCCTCACCCTGAAAGAAGCCCCCTCAGACCAAATTTAGTGATGTAAATTCAGTTTCTTTTTGCAAAGAGACCAGTCGGGTGGGGGAAGGCGATTCACTTGCATCCAAGTTTTTGCATAGCCTAGCCTTGCACTTTCAGTCACCAGATCTGGGGAGGGCTCATGCTACCTGCCCGTGAAATATGGAGGGGCTGCACTAAAGAAACATCATGCTTCCAGAAGTACAAGGAAAACTGGATTTTGTCTCCTGCACAATGGAGATGCAAGCCCAGTCAAGTCTCATCACGGCAAGGGGCAGGGGAGAAAGCAGAAGCTGGGGTAGCGCCTGGCTTGCTGCTCCATCAGCTGCAAGGCAGAGGGAAGGGGCTGAGGGTGATGATGATGACCACTGCTGAAGGCTGTGTGTCTCTCCAGCAGCAGCAGCAGCCTGGCGTAGCAGAATAGGAAGCTGTGCCATAGCTGTGCGCTGAGCCTTGTAGCTGGCTTGGGTGACTGCCCACCCTCCTTACGATGACAGCATGCTCTGAATATGCCTCCTTGCAAGGAGGAGGGTGCACAATCTGTGGAGGAGCAGAAGGTCTAACAGTGACAGTGGAACACCCTCCTCTCCATTAGGCAGATCTACTGACAGGAAAGTTCTCGAAGATGCATTGGTATATTTGAGCAGAATTGACTGAAAATAATTAGCCCTGTCCCTCTTCCCTATATCTTTATAATATAATGGTTTATTACTCAAGTTAAAGGACATCAATATTTATGCATACAAGTGCTGCACTGTAAACACTGCCCCAGTTGACCTTCTTTGATGTCTACAGTAAGCCTTGAGAAAATAAACCATTTTGGTTACAAATGACCTCTATTACCTTCAGTGACAGCTATATGTATGTCTTCTACTCATTAAGTGAAAATGAATGGGCTAATGGACTGTACTACTCTACCTGACATTGTTCTGTCTCCATCTGAACCAGTTTTAAAGCCACCAAGATTCCAGTACAGTTAAATTCACTTCAGTCCAGTTAAATCCATTCCAGTCAGACACTTAAAAATCTCACGTATTTTCTCCATCAGCATTTGCCTCTGGTTTGGAGCGACCAGTCCCAGGAAAGAGTATGGCATAACTGTACAGCAAGTTATAATATTTTGAGTCTGCAGTTCAGTTGTACCATATCATTTCAAAATTTCTTTTTTATAGAGCAAAGTATCATAAATACCATGATCAGAAGCAAACAATATAAAGGGGTAAATACCTACTTATACAAAGGACCATGTGAATTTAAGTTTAGCTCTATGAAAGAATGTTTTCTTTCTCAAAAAAGAAAGCAAACTGACTTGGGGAAGGTGGAGAAGAAAAGGGACTTTTTTTTCCTACTAAAACCTTAAACATTTCAACAGAAATAACAGTTTAATTGTAGAATGTTTGTCAGGCATAAAAAAGCCAAAACAAGTTTTACTATTGTTGATTTGTGATTTTTTTCCTCACATGGTCTCTGCACACTTTTCTCTGCATTATAATGAAAAGACATGCCAATTAAATTAAAAGCAAGTCACAACCCTGAACTGAATCTAGTGATCCAGCACAACCAAATTAGCATCTCATAAAAAGGTTTTTCAGTCTTTATTAAGATAAAAACCTTTTTTAAAGTGATGACATCTCCTCCGTGTTCTTTTACATCAACCTGAAAACCTAGCATTGGAGAAAGTAGTAAATATCTTCAGCAGCATATAAAATATGATAAAATAGCTGGTAGAGGAATTTATCAACCTTATGAATGTTTTTGGAAAGTAAGTTCAGCTAAAATGAACTGAAGTCTCTTCAGGCTAGAAAACGTTCATTCCTAGACATGTCATCATGCCTATAGGTGAGGGTCCTAATCCTGTGCACTTGGTTTGGTAATTTTCCAATAGCAACACATATGCTGTCAAGATAAGATAATAAATTTTCAAGATGTCCTTCTGTGAATTACTGATACAATCTCTGATTAATTAAAATGTTTTAATAACCCAATTAATATTTCACTAGGAATTTGGTTTGCCCTTTTTACATTTTTTTTCTCCTAGGTAAGTGTCACATTTTGCTGCGTCTTATTTTTGTGTCAGGACACAAATTCTAGTCAGTTTTGCTTCCCAGCAATTTTGCATTATTGTTATTTTGATGTTTTCCAGAACTGATGGGAAGTGTTTACGGTAAAGAGACACTACCCACTTAAAGCTGCTTCTCAGTCCAGAGGTTGTATGCCTCCTCATGTTACAAGCAGCACCTAAGATTAGCAAGGGCCAGACTCCTTGCAGAGCCAGGAAACCTCAAAGAAGCACAGAGTGATAACTCCTGCAGTGCTGCCCTCCTGCCAGGTGTGCACAGGGAGAAGGTCACGACAACCTTCTCCATGTTGCAGATTCCTTCCTGCTGTTTGCCAGAAGCATTTACGAATGGCATCTTAATTCCCCCTATAAACTGTAAACCTGCCTGGAAACAACTTACAGAAAGAGTTCAGATACACCAAGTACCAGAAATGTACAGAGGGACAGGGGACTTCAATTCTAATATACAAAAAATGCAAGAAGCGTGGACCCCACAAGCCTCAGCTAAGACACTGCCTTGCATCACCCTCTTCTCAGGTCCTGGTCAGACCATGGCAGAACACACAAACAGGGGAAAAGCAAGTAAAACAAACAAACAAAAGCCCCAGGAAGCCCTGTTTCGACAGCAGCTCTGCCCTGCTGCCAAACCACTAGTCTGAGGAACAGAGCACTCTGGTAAAGCTAAGTTCGAGGATTTTTGGATTCACGTCTGATACAGTTGGAGGACCTCCTGGCTGAGCTGTATAGGGCAGAACAGCTCTGGGAAGGAGAAGCAGCAGAGGTAGGGAACAGAGTACGTCCATTATGATTTTACCATGATTTTTGGTGGCCATTTCCACCAAAGTGGACTGAATTGCCTCTGATATAGCACTGTTAGGGGACAGCTCTCTGGGATGGTTTGAAAAAAACAAAACAAAAATTATATTGTCTACGTGTCTTGCCATAGTATCTGGATCTCACACAATTGCAGAGTCATGCCACGGCCTAGGATCCAGATATCCCTGGTCTATTGGCCTGTTACGTCTGTGGGTAGGCTGCCCAGGAACCGAACAAATCCTACTAAGAAAAGGCCTCCTTGACATCTGACCTACACCATTCTCACCTGACGCAGCGAACTGAACATACGTCTATATCCAATGACAAAGAAGTAACCCCAGATTCCAGACAATAGTTGTGGTTCCATGAGCCTCCTTAATTGGAAACAGAGGTGCCCAAAAGTCAAATATCCAAGACTGAAATCAAAGTTTTCAAAAGAGCACTTACCAGGAATATCTGCTTTCCTTACTATTAAGGCCTGCATGTGGCCTGCATGTAAGTTATACCTTTAGAGATGCAAATGAAATTTTAAATATTTGTTGGTTAATGGTCTCAACTGCATTTTTAAAATAAAAATACACATATCTTCTGAATAAAAATGACAAATTCATGTTAGCATCAATGATTTTTCTCCACACCTTCTCCCAGTCCTTCTCCTCCTCTTCTCCCAGTCCTTCAAGGAATATTGTCTAAATACTCTCCAGGGATAGTCTCTGCTCCTGGAATGCATATGAATCTCCTATTAGTGTCAGGGAGAGTTATGTCTGCATATCACAGAGAAGAGATACCTAAATAATTCATTAGACCCCCACCGAAGTATGTTTTCCTTGATGAACAGCTACTATCAACATTTGTGGAAAGGTCCATTTCTAAATATTTTTAGAAACTAAGCAACTGTTCCAGTTATTAAGACTCTGCTTACAATGCAAGTGATTTAAACCGGAGAAACGTGGACAGCACTGATTCTGGAAGATTTTCTACAGCAGCATCAGTTACTGATGCTGACACAGGAAAAATACTGGGAAAAGGCAATCAATAGGGCTACATTTTGACTTGATTTAATTCATTAATATTTGAAAACAAGTAGGACTGGTTTGCCCCAGGGACTGGTAACAGGATACAAGCCTTTCACCTCTAGGTCAGCAGTTCAAAGCCAGCTCTGGTCAGTACTGACTGAAAGTCATTACTATCTATCTGAACATGCAACAAGAATATATGTAAAATAAGTTGGTGGTCTCTGTTTATTTCCTAACGGCTAAGGCCCTGATTCAGCAAAGCTCTTAAGCATGCACTTAATGAGAAGCAGATGTTTAAATCCTTTTGAACATCTGATTACAGTTAAGCATGTTTTTAACAGCTTCACTACCATGGGTAGACTGGAGCATACACTTAGGAAGCTTTGCTGAACAAGTCTCTGTGCACACACAAACAGAGAGATCGAGCAAGCAAGCCCATTTCCCCTTCCCCCAAATAATATTACCCACATGCCGGCAATCTCAGCACAAATGCTAAGGATGGCATGGGCATAAGAAAAAGACTATCACCTACAGAAGAGTTCCCGTTTGATTGATACATTTTAGTGAAACAAGGCGGGAAAAATGCTTAAACTGCCATTATAAAGCAGAATATATATAAGGGCACAGAATTGTTTTGCCTTCCTTGTTCATCACTCTAGCAGCTTTCATGAGCATGGAATGTGCTTTAAAAACAAGTGGAACAGAAACGTGGCATTTGCATGGCCTTTCTTGCGCTTATTCATGCATGTGCTGTGCTAAAAACATTTGCAGATATGAATCTAGCCTGAGAAAGTGGAAGCCTCATGGCAAAACTGCAGTCAGTATTTACCTATACATGAAGCTAATTTGTTATAAGGTAAAGCATTTAAAGGGGAAAAAAGTCTCTTTGGGGACTTAATTTTTGAATTCTCATTTGTACTTCAAAACCACAAGGACTACCATATGGGCTAGAAGTCTTTAAATATTGCTACTGAAGCAGTCTTCTGTCCTGCTAGATTAAATAATTTTACCAATGGATTAGATTTTGTTTTGTTCCTTTTAAACAGAATTGTATTCTGGGACTTTTCCATGGTACCACTGCTCATTGTTTTGCATGATGAAGGTCAACTGCTGTGAAATGTAAGCTAGTGTTTCAAGCCACAGCAGGCTGAGAAAACCACCATTTTAATATCATGACTGTGATGTTAGCAAGACAAGTAGAATTTCATCAGTTGCAAGTGCTGTTCCCCATCCCTAAAGACCTACCCAACTGTGTTAGTTGTACAACCCAATACGTCCTCTCACAAGGAAGCACAACTGAGCATTATGGGCCATGTTCTGGTCCCAGTTTTGCTGTGCTTCAGTTGAAATCAGTGGAGTGAATTATATTAAGGAACTGAATGCAGTATTTGGTAAATTTTCTGGCAGATTTTCACTTGAAAGAGATAGCCAATGATCAAATTGGTTCATAATGAAAGGATCACACCCAATTTCCTGTGGCTTAAGCAAGAGTTTTCCAAGTATCTAATCTCAGAAGATTTCTATCTCATAGAATTTTGGGATGGTCTTGATAAACATCCTTTACTAAAATGAATGAAACCACTGACCTCTTTTAGATTTACCCGTTGCTAGTGGAAAATCAAGCTAAGTCAGTGTTAATTAAATGTTTGGCATGACTAATAACGCCTCAGACAGCAAGAATTCTCAGAAAACACTTCCTAGGCTTGACTGTTTGCTCTCCACTTGGAATAATCAAAAAAGGCTATTTCAGAGACTCTTTCCTCACTCAGTGAAAGGGAACTTCCAATACTGAGACCCGTTAGTGCCCTCCAAGATGGGCCTTAACCTCTTGTGTTTCAAATGCATGCACAACATTGAACTGATTGTATATAAATATTTAGCAAACATATAACTTCCTTGGAAGACTGCAGGTCATGGTAGGTGCCATGGAATTCATCTACTTTTTCTTCACTCAAAATACCTCCAGTTTTGATCATGGTGACTATATCTTAAAGCTATTTAAACCTCGTATATTTAAAACTCTGAATGGTTTTGAAACAATTTATATTGGCCATTTCTTTGACTATCTCAAATTCATTATAAGCTTTTGTTTTTGCAGGCCATGATTAACCACTGCTCTTCATAAAAGACTAGCATAGTATTTAAGTAGAATCCACATAGGAGTCTGTCATCATGGCTGAACTGTGAAACAAATCACTGTTCAGCCAAATGATGCAACAATCTTCCTTACATTTCACATAGCTCTGTGCAGTTAACTAGGGAGCTCTATAACTTTGTAAAAGGAATTCAGCTTTAACTGGGATACCAATGCTATGCTCTGGGGTCAGAGCTATGCTCCTGCTCCTTTATCTGGGAACTTTTTTATTAGTCACAGTAACCACAGGAAATTGCAAGTACCACTAAGACATAATGATGATAAATAAAAGTTTGGTGCTGCCTTTCCTTTTCCCCCATTTGTGGGAGAGCTTTATCTATTACGACAGTAACCAGTAGGAGAACCTACTTCATTCCATTCCTCTAGCGTACACTAGACTTTTCTGAAAACAAAGAGGAGATCCTGATTCATTATTTAAAATGCTGTGACTGTAACTCAGAAGAGAAAAGAACATAACAGTAGATGCTTGATAAAGGAAACACCGGCTTTTTATTTTCCTGTAGTGTTTAAATGAAGTAAATTAAATGATAAACTAATTGAGGACAAAAGTTTAAATCCAGGTTAGCAACTAGAGCCACATTAAACTACCCTGGACTGACAAGTAGGGTTCAATTCAATTTAACGTTGAATGCTTCTGAATTAAGAACTTGAATGGAAAGCGTGCTATTACCTATTCCACGATATTCTATCCCACGACAGAATTTCTAGTGTCTCATTGTAAGTATATCATACTGAGGTGTTTTATTATTTGTATGACAGAACTGCCCCTTAGACAAGATGGGGGACTTACTGGGTAAAGTCTTCTACTTGCAGGTCTATGTGGCACAGTGTAGTGTTGCAAGAGACACTCAAGCAGATTGAGAGATGATAGAAGTGTAGGTATATGATTTTGGGACACTGGCCTAACCAGCCATGCTGAAAAACATGTGCACTAGCTTGTGGCACTCACACAGACAAGCAGCTTCTGGCCTGCAAGCAGGCTCCCTGGGAATAAGCTCTTTTTTTTTTTTTTGGCATGGTTGCATTGCACCAAGTAGAAGGCCTTCAGTAAAATGTAAGAAAGATCCTTGCCTCTGAGAACTCCACCATCCTTAAACGCTTACAAACACCTAACAATGCTGAAATACCTCTGAGTCTTCAAAACAGAAGTGAATAAAACAGTTAAAGCCTGAGATGAAAATTCACTCAAGCAAATTCACAGGAGCTAAGAGGCAGAAAAAAAGAATGAGCCATGCTTCCTGACTTCCAAGCCAATACTTGGCCCACCGGAACAATTGGGCTCTGCTGGTATTTCTCTCAACTATATTGAGCCCCTACCCTACAGTGAGTCACTGGGCTGGAGAGAGAGAAAAGTTTGCACACATGAACCCTCGTGCTGTGGCGCAAAATTGGGGTTCCTCTGCATCTGGCCACAGCACTTCTGAAACAGCAGCAGTGAAACAACAGCAATGATCAATGAATTAACGTGGCAGTTCTCCACTTGTCTCCCCAGCAGTCTGACCCCACACAAAACAAGCACTGCTGCAGTGACCCAGGGCTTTGTAGGGCTGCAGGGGGAGATGGGAAGGCTGCTCAAACCATGCAGAGTAGAATGCTGACTCCTTTTCCCCTGCAACTGAGAAAAAAGGGGCAAACTGAAGAAGGATACCATGGACTTGTGCAAACTCCACACAATTTTCTTGCAAAATGTAGCTTGCAACACAATTTGCAAGCTACATTTTTTCAAAGCTGCACAGTGAGAAAGTTATACGTGTTTATGAGCTAACCCTTTGCCATTTGGTGATGCGGTTTCATGCTCTCCACATTTTCCTTTATGCTAAATATTGGGGGTTGGCAGTAGGGGGGCAACAAACTACTTTTCACAACAGTGAGGTGCATTTCTACATGTTTACGAGGGGACACCCTAAGCTGGCCAATCTCCAGTTAAGAATTTGTGTACTTCAGCAGTTCTCCTCCCCCTTCTTCATAAAAATTGGACCATTTTCAAACTTATAATGAAATGTGGAAAACATTTAATTGTGAGCAGTTTTGCCTTTCAATAGGAATATTTTGCATGACATTAGTTGGAAATAACCCAGGTCTGTCTGTTTTTCTTGGAAGGCCTAAGTTCAATTAGTCCAGACCTCTGAAGACAACACCTGTGCACTCTCCCATCTCGTTCCTTTCCTTTGACTTCCTCCAAAAGTCTCCAGGCCCCAAATTCTTATGTCAGATGTTTTCAGCAGGGTTTCTGGGGCCTGCTTAGAGAGGGACTTCCCTTGCGAGAAGTCCTTTCGGGATCTGCAGAAGGTTGGCTGGTGTGCAGGGACTCCAGCCAAGGTGTTAAGAAAACATCAAGCCAGTGTTGCAAGAACAAAATTGTTATCCGATAAGAACCCATTTTTTGTTAAGCAGGAGGACATTTATGAAAAAGAGACTTTCTATGCAAGTTTTCTTTTCTGTTTGAACTCTTAAGCACTTTAACCAACAATATTTTACAGATAGGCACTTGTACGTTAAGCTGACAGCCAAAGCTTGGAATGAAATGCAAGGCTTCTCTTTCATCTGTTTCTTCCAGTCTTCCAAGTCATATCTGCAAATGCAGCATGGAGAAAACATATATCTAAAGGTTTTATTTCAAAGCTCTTGCCTTCCTTCTATCTGTTGGATAGTCTTTGCTAATAAAACAGACAGTATGTAACAAGAACTATCAGAACTGAGAGTCAGACAGTCACTATATTTGCCCATAAACCTGATTTTTTCTGTCATTAGAGTATAACACTAAAGAATGGTAACTCCATTACACAAAAGGAATAAAACACTAATACGAAACCAGTGAAAACACAGTATTAGAGTCCATTTTCTAGGTTCTCAGAAATCAACAACTTACTTGGATGCCTTAACAAATTCAAAGATTCACATCAGGACTACTTCCCGTTAAACATTTTCAGATATGTCTACATATCACAGCTCTAGGGCTGGAATCAACTCAAGGGATATAAGAAGGTATGATTGCACAAGATTTCCAATTTGACTTTGAAGATTCAATAAGGACCTGATCCAAACCCTACTGAAGTAAATGGAAAGAAAGGGTCTCATATTTTAGTTTAGACATATTCTGTTTGGATATGGTTCAGAAAAGTACTTGTACTTGGCAGCCGATGTAAACTAAACATATTAACCTATCATTAGAAAAAAATGTGCCAGGATAGATCTATATAAGGATAAATCTATGAAGTATTGTTTTATGACATCTGTCTAGCCGTTCCAGGATTCCAACGCCTTAACAGAGAGAAATATGGTTTTGTAAAACAAACTGTTGGTCAATTTATATATAGAGAGAGCTTTTATAATGGCAATTGAAATCTGAATAATGATCTGATCCTTTCCTTTTTTTATTTATTGTCACAGCTTAAAAAGTGAGTAGTGAGTTTTATGAAATTACTTAGCAAAGTTACACACAGTGCCAGCCCCAACACTGTTTTCCCTTAAGTGCTATTCCATGACACTTTTCTTCTGTTTGTAAAGGAACAAAGAATGTATCACCTTAATAAGACCAAACTCTATGAATAATCATTCATAGCTTACTTGAAAATCTGTACTTTAATGACAAACATAACAGAACAATGACTCTTAAACCATAGCACAGTATTAATTGCTAATTAGTTTACCATTATGGCTGGAATGCCTTCTAGCATTCTAAGTCAGTTTTAATCCACATAAACAGCCAAGGAATGCTCTATCTCAAAACATGTAATTATGGGGGATTATATTACACCTCCAGCATTTTGGCCAAAGTTCTCAGTGGCCAAAAGATAAAAAATAATACCAGTCTTTTTTCTGATTTCATATGACCACAAAAATGGTTAATTATCACTACAGTACATTTACTGTTTAGTGGCTCCCACTATTTTAGATTCAGAGATACAGGCTTTAAACTTCGAAAAAAATTATTCTGCTACATTCTCCTTTACTCCGCTCATACCAGTCCTGAAACAGAGAATTTAACAGCGTCAATACTTATTCTGAAAATTTCTGAAAGAATTCTTTCAGGAGCAACACAAGATACACTACAAACCACTATCATATGCACTACTTGTACTTTAAATCAGGTTACAGTTAAAAAAAACCCCAAACTTTCTGTTTTTGCCAAGAACTAAGTGGTTGTTACGTGCATTGTCTGCTGGCTAAATGACAGCAGTTTTAAGTACTAATCATGCTTACAAATGCTGTAGTTCTTTCAAACCAAGATCAATTTAAATTAAAGAAGCTAGCTCATGGGCGTTCACCTTCATTTTGAAGAGAAACAACTGTCTGAAGCATTTATCATATGAGCTCTTAGTCACAGAGATATAAACAAGCAGGAAACTAACTTCATTTTCCTTTTTCAAAAAATGTACTGGTTTTGGATAGACAGATCTCCTCAAATATCCTATATTTGTAGGCCCTATTCTGCAGCCTTCATGCAGGGAAATTCCCCCTGTGGTCTGTGGAAGATCTGCCCGCAGAAGGGGGCGAAATGTCGGGCCAGGGAGCTTTGCCCAGCTCTGCAGCTGGCCTGACAAAGCTGTAAGGCTCCCAAGAGCCTTGCTTCCCACACACCAGTGTTATTCAGAAATAATGCTCATGAGGTCAATGAAGTCACAAGAGTTTCATACCGTTCTGGGGGGGAATTGTGCCCTCTCAACCTAGGACTGCATGGAGAGATTTCCTCTGCAGCAACTCTTTCTTTACCTACAGGCTTCCACTGAGCCTTTTTCAGCAAGGGCAGGTGGCCACAATTAGGAGCCCTGGAGGAGAAGAATGAACAAGAGAAGGGAAACTCGCCACTGAAGGACAGTAAAAAGAAGAACTTCCCTTCCCTTTTGTCCTACAGCAATTCAACCGCTTGCTTTGTTTTAACGTTTTAACAAGGCAATTTCCCTTCAATCCAAGCTCTGGATTTGCCTAAGCACACTGTGAATCTATGAGTTAATGATCATGCTGAAAGACAATTCAGTCAGCTCCTTCCTTGCCCTGGTGGCTGGCTCTAACTACTAGCTGCGCCCCACATCATTCAATGCTTTGCTTTTATCGGGCTGTCCTCTTTTGCATACTTGGAGCTAGACAACCTTTCACCCTTCTCCCACTGGCCCAGTGCTCACACTGTTTGTTTACTCTGTTTCATGCCTGCGGCTTTTTGCGAGCTCTTGCTTTTTCCAAAAGAGTAACAACCCTATTTTCAAGGAAACATAGGCTCAGACTACATCTGTATTAATAGGCTCTACTATCCTTTGATTCCTGCTAGCTGCTCCTGTAGGCCCACAAAAGTCTTCTTTACTTCCCATTTCCATTCACTGCTGTATTTGGGCTTTCTTGAAATTAAATGATAAACTACTTTTCACCTGCCCTTCTCCCCAGATGAATCTCAGGCTTTTTATTGAGCCTACCAAAGCCTAGATTTCCAGCATCCACAATTGGATCAACGTTTTTCCAGAAGTCCTTCTTTCCTTTGAGCGCTTAAATAGGGGTGTAGTTCACAAGATAGGTCAATATTTACCAATAAACAGATACAGCCACATATTTCTGAGACCTCAACAAGGAATGAGCTGAGCTCTTCTGAATTTTAGGCCCTATTCTCTGCTTTTCATTTTGATCAAAACCAAGAAAAAAGAAAAACTTCCACACTAATGGTTTGAAATGCAGATTTCCC
Organism: Struthio camelus; assembly: GCF_040807025.1. Taxonomy (NCBI): domain Eukaryota; kingdom Metazoa; phylum Chordata; class Aves; order Struthioniformes; family Struthionidae; genus Struthio; species Struthio camelus. The sequence goes on from NC_090944.1 coordinate 111,237,666, forward strand.
GTGGAGATGTTTTAAATCCAAGCCTTTTGTACTTTGGCAAACATATTGTCATTTTCACTTAATTTTCCTGACAACCTGCCAATAAAGCCATAGATGTATTTAGCAAAAGTGAATTAAAATGCACCTTTCTCATCTGAAAAAATGACATCTGCTGTTCTAAAGATAACATGGTATTTCCGACAGAAACAAGATATTAAATATCCCACTCTTTTTTGGTGCCATCAAAACTTGGGAAAATAACAATAAGCTGACTTATTCGGAAAAAACACTTTGGTTTTGAAGCTTATGCTTCGAGAAATGCACGATCCTGCCCTCTCTGCTCTGCGTGCCACAGAAGTTTTAATTTTAAATGTAAGCTTAATTCTAGTGCTAAACATGGTAAATTTGATTCTGTGCTTAGGAAAAGAAAGTACCTCGGTCCCATGAGTCATTCAGCTTCTCTGTTAAAAGCAGGTTTACTGATTTCAGATTTTTCTGTTTGATAAACAAGCCCACAATTTTTCGGTTAAAAGTCATCACCTTACAAATGGATCATGCAAGAAGGCCTACATGCCAGCTGACTCACATCCTGAGAAAAAGATTACAATTGTTTAGGTGAATTTTTTTAAATCCGTTCAGTTAAACCAAAAAAAAAAAATCCTTGCAGCTTAAAACAGCTGAGATTTAGAGTAAGTCTGTGAATTTAGTTGGAAAGTATTTTTTAAACATTTGAATGGATTAAATTTCTCAGTATAAACTAACTCTTAATATCAAATACGTCCTGGAAATAGGGTTTATTTGTCTTATGGACATCTTTCTAGCTCTCTCCCAAGCACTGGATTTCATTCTTTGTTAAACTGGTGTCTTATGCAGCGCTGAGTGGATAACAAGGCATGCACTTAATACATAAAAATCAGAGTCATGAGACACTGAAAGTTAATTATAATGCAGCAGAGTTTAAGGGTCAGGATTAGTAGGCTAGGATTACTTGTCAGTAGGAGTTAAAAAAAATGAAGAAGGAGAGGCCTATCGCAATAAGGTAATAAAAGACAGCATTAAAAGGACATCTATGGACACTGTGTTTCTTCTACCTTTTTTTAATAAAAAGAAAAAATCCTATTTTGGAACTTGGTCCCAGGTATTTAAAATCAGACAAAGTTGCATTATTTGATTTTTGCACTTTTAGCTTCATGTTCTTTAACTTAAAAGCTTTAACTTTGTATACTTTTCTTTTTGGCATTTGCAAAGCACACTTTCCCTCTGATATTAGTTCTATTCCAGCCTTGTGCTATGAAAGGAAAAACTTTATGGAAAGAACACAGTGCCTTGATTGTCTCTATATACTACAAATGAAAAAAACCGAGAAAAGCTGAGCAGCAACTGGGACTAGATATGAACTAAATATGTTGCAAAGAGAAACAAACTCAACCACCTATAGACTGAAGTCACATATCTTTTTCAGATATACTTAATTTCCATGCTGCTTTAGTGGAATTTATCTAACGAATTACTAAAAATTTTGCCAGCAAAGAAAAAAAATCAGAAGAAAGGTATTTGTCTTGGCTTATTCAGAAACCTTCAGCTGTTTGTGTTCAGGGAGTAGAACTATTTTATGTGGGCCTGGTCCTCAAGACTTTCTTCAGCTTTATATTCACTCCCTGCTTAGGAAAACTTTCCAGTTGACTTCAGTGGGTATTTCTGCTGAATTTGAAGTTTAACTAAGAGCCAGTGCTGAAAATCCTGCACATGATTACCGTTAGTAACATGAATGACCTCCTTAAAGTCAATGAGACTATTTACTTGAGTTGTCCTAACTTTTCTTTGTACCCTTGAACAAAGCTATAACCTTGAGGTCAAAAGCCTTTGATAATTCATCATTGAAGAGCAGGGGAAAAGATATTCTTTAGAAACCTTCAAACACAACTAAAAATCCTAGATTTTTTTTTTTTTTAAGAAGTGTAAGTGGCCATGAACTGACTACTTAATAGAGCTGCCATGGTAACTTTGAGATATACAGGACCAATCATGGCCTTAAAAAAAATCCCCACTTGCCTACATGAGAAATGCAGAATTTCTGTAATTTGTTGTAATTTTGCCAAACCATTCTCTAAAGTGCACATATGTTGCTATTTCTATTCCTAGCCTTTGTGGTTAGACTGCCACTAGCCAAGTTTCCAAAATAAAATACAAAGTTCCTACAACACAGAAAAGTGTCCAGTAACAAAGTGCAGTATAGTTGGAGATTAAGCCAGTCAATAAATAAAATAATGCATTGCTTATTAGTTATAAGGAGGGTGAAGCCAAGCCCAGGAGGTAGATAGGGTCAGAGAACTGCTGCCAGAGACTGTTTGAATCCTAACATAGCTAAGTTAGCATACAGCGCTAAGTAGCACAGCAGCAACTAAAATCAAAAGTTCACAAATTGGCAGGACACATGTTCTTTTGTTCCACACTGTCACTGGTGGTCAAAGAGTGAAATCCAAGCCTTGTTGAAATCACAAGGAAAAGTCTCACTGAGCCAGGATTTCACCTTAATAGAAAATAATTAACCTCGCTATTCCTGCCAAGAGTTTGGGTCTCTGGGCACCAACCCCTTAAGACATAAAACTTGCCTATGTTACAGGGTAGCAGTTGCAAAAATGTGCACAGCATGGCAGGAAGAGGGGTTGCCTTGGAGATGTTTGGAAGCTGTGGTGTTTGGATGATTATATAGGAGAGCGTCTCCTTTTCCAGCCAGTGTCAGTGATAATCAGCAGTGATGTGAAAAGAGATGAAGAAAAACACAAGATGGCATTTCAAACTTAGTTTTGGTGGTAGGCAACGTTCCCAGCTCCCAGAACTTCAAACAACGGTGTGGAAATTGGCTCAACTAGAGCCCTCAGCTCTGAGCATAGGTTTGAAACCTGTGCCCCAGTGTCACAGCTGATTCATTTAAAAAGTCTTTTTCCCATATGCAGACACTCATGAAGTTTGGGGAGAGTCTAAGACAGGATTACTTCAGGGAAACCTCTAGTTTAGAGCTGCCCACAGCTTGGCCACCAGATTTCTCCCCTCCCCTTCATATCTATGCGCTTGCATAACTCCATTCCTCCCACCCTCCTTGATGGTTAGAACAGTGGTGGCTGAAGTAGGAGAAAGGAGTAATGGCAAGTTATACCTTGCGGTTAGCAGACAGAAAAAATAGTAAAGGTAACTTACTATGTTGAACATCATGTTTATTTCAGGATCATGTTACTCTCTGTGAGGACAGTAACCTTTCAACCTTGATACACATAAACCAAAGGTCTATGGTACCCACAACATCATCTAACAAAGATATCCTGAACACTCTTATAGACCATTACTTAATATTAAGACTTTTTTATACCAAGCTAGGCCAGAAAAACTAAGGTGGGTAACAGAAATTCATTCTGGAAGGAAGATCTCTTTGAATCACATTGGCCCAGGAAAGACTGAAGTCATGCTGATTGAAAATGGCAAATATTCTCAAGCGTCAGTCAAGATGTTGTCTTCTCTGCCACTGAAGGACATCTTTCAAAAGAGTGATTTGAAGCCTTAATTTGGATAACTGGGTAGCAACAGTATTTCAAAAAGATGCTTTTTACTTCTAACTTACCAGAAAACATTGTCAGTTCCTGTCAGATGAACACCTGGCCAGAGCAACCCAAACATTCACTGATTACCGTAATTGACTCTGTCTAGAGCTGAATATGAAAATGATACGTGCTTTAGCTGGTAGAAAATGCCTTTGCTCACTCCCCTGCAGAGACCACCAGGTCTCCACCAGGCCCACATGCCCCTGGCATTTATTCAGCTCCATAACGTCAGTGCAACTATGCAGTGTTGCATTTCAGTGCAACTATCAGACTGCTATTTATCTTAGAGGCACACTTTGCTCAAGGGCACTATGAAACCTGAACTCCTGTGGTACACACTGGATCACAGAACCCAGACGAGTACACAAGACCATTAGAGAGAGCTTTTCTGAGTCAGTGAAGCCAGTTTCTGATCACTCTGAGGAGACTGCAAAATATTTTTTCTAAGATGCTTTTCAACCCAAATCCGCTCCCAAAGTTCACTTTGGGACACAAAGTCATAACTGAATTGCTACAAAACACCCCAATCAAACACCTCCCTGCTCAATAGAATTTTAATGCTGAGGACATTGATGTATTAAAAGCCCAAACAAATATGCCAATAAATTTGTTAGTAACGTAAGCAAGATGTAAATATGACATAAGCAAAGAGGGCAGATAGCTGTCACAGTGGGGGCTTCAGTATGGTTCTAGTTTTGGAATCACAGTCACTATTGACTCAGTCTGGTATAAGGATGACACAGAAAACTCTCTGAAGTCAGTAGAGTCTAACACAACGTTGAAAGCCACGAGGCCATCATCATAGCCTTGTTGTCAATATTATCATGAATCTGTTCAACTCTCAAAATGTCCCTTACTTTGGAAAAATATCCTACAAACTGTTTTCTCTGAAGAGGATTTGTGAAAATGCTTTTATTCACATTCCCAGCTTGAGTATCTAATATGTTAGGATGCAGTTACTAGAAATGATACACTATTTTGTAACAGATTTTTCTGGTTCAATAACTTCAGATTATACAGTACATAGTCAAATGAACATTACTGAAACTGGCCTGATATTAGATACCCGAAGCATATGTCTGCAGACTAGTTAGTTGGCTCTGATCGTAAATATGTTTGTCTTCCTTTTTAACTACAGTTCACTTCCAGGGAGCAATTTCTACTGTTTTAAAATCAGTCTGTACATGTTGTACCTAAAAGTAGATGAAGAATATTTAGAGAAGGGAAGTAGTGTGTGTATTTTTCCAGAAAAAACAGCCATTTCATCAGTAAACGGTGCTTGACAGTAAATACTTAACCATAAGCAGCCTGGTGGCAGAAAGCAGAGATGTTACACGGCACAGGGGCGCATCTCATAAAAATTAACCTGATTCATAAAAACTAAACTAATAATCTTATTTTTATTTATGATTATGGGTAGTGTCAGAGCTTGTAAATCCTCTCCATCTTGCAAATCGAAAAACTGAAATCAAGAGACGTTTTCTCTGAGTAAGCTAGCCTTAGATAGGCTACATGTTTTCACATGGCTTTGGAGTAGTGGAACAAAAATTATTTTAAATGTTCTTTTCTAAATGCCTTCTATATGACTCTGTAAGAACAGATAGCTCAGTCCTGTATTTGCTGGGTCACACATGTCAGGGTTACAATATTCCAATTCCACCTGTTTTGTAACTTACTGACACTTCTTTTATCCATAACAAGGGTGCAACGCCTACCTGAGACTTGATCTGTTCATTCTCTCTTTGATGTTCTTCACTCTGCGCCAGGGGTCATAGTGCTGGCAGACGTGCCGTGGGGTATGAATGATTTAAAGCAACAGGTGAAAGTCTTTAAGCGAGTGTATTTACTACCACCTTTCAAGGACTGTGTATCAGCTCTGCTTGATCGTATTCCATAAGTGTTCTCAGATGCACTTTCCATTGTGTGGCTGTTTAGTGGGACGGTCAAATTTCATGTAAGTTAGCTATTGGGTGAATTTCACATGCTCATCCTGTAAAGCTGGTCTTCTGTGGATGGTCAATCTCCTGAGCTTTCATCACTCAATAAGGGACAGATGCACCTCAGTGTTAGACAAACTAATAATACCTACATAATACTAATAATTCCTACATCCTTAGGAAAGTACTTCAGCCTGTATCTCATTTAATGATACTTTCTTTAACTTACACCTCTGCCTCCTCTCCTCTCACTGAAAGAGTCTGCAACTGCTCCTCTGCTTTAAACAACTTGCCTTTCCAAAGTGACTTAATTTTCCTTCCTTCAAATCTTGTTCTTAAGGACTACTTCTTCTAGAGTCATTTTATTCCACAAAGCTTTGGAAGCTCAGTACACCTGAGACATGAGATTGGCTTTGGCTAGAATTCCAGCACCGGTCTCTGATCAGACGCTTCTTGCCTGCACACTTGTAAATTAAAATACCCACTCTTATCTTCAGCCATCTCTCAAGATGTTACAACTGCATGATAACTGTAACAACTGCAACCCCAATTGTGCAAAAAAAACCCACCCAAACAAATAACAAGCAAAAACTGCAAACTCTCCTAACCAAGGAAAAAACCTAGAGGACTATGGCAGAGAATGTGATCGTAGGCCATCTGTAAATATTATCCTACTCATAAAAAATAACAAACTCAAATCAACAGTGAGAATGTGAAATTAATCTATCTGATTTGGTCTTCCAGTACTGACAATTTATATATTCTGCTAGGAAACTAACATTCTTCCTTTTGCTTCTCTGCTCCCCCTATTTATTACATAGCAAAATGAATGGATTTACCAATCAGAGTATAGGCTAAACGAAGAGAAAACACTTATAGGCATTAATCATTCCCAGATAAGAGAAGACAGGTCAGAATCTCCTTGGTAGGCTATGTGGCATGTAGTGCACACGGAATCACGAGATAGGTTCCTCACGTTGGTAATAGAAGGCACTGGAGATAAATGGCTAGAGAATGGATCAGGAGTTAGGAGACCTCAAGTCTAATCCCGGCTGCGCCACTACTTAGTTATGAGATTGCTCAAATTACTTCACAATTCAATGCCTCTCTTCCCACTACAATGTGTTTTTACTATGTACCAATTTAAATGCTGTAAATATTTTTCTGATGGTTCCAGGAGCCTCAATAAAGATCATGAGAGCACCCAAGTGCATCCTTGACTTCATGGTAATATCCCATAGCATGTCAAAAATGTAACATATTTAGATGTTTATATACACCTAAATGGCTACACATTAAATTAAATAATAATATTAAATAATTAAAAGCCTCGGAAATTAAATACATACTCCTGGCTTCAGACTGCATTTGTAAATTGATAACGATCAGTACCCATAAATCCTCATGGGCAGTAAAACACTGGAAGGGAGAGAGAGTGTTTTCAACAATAGCTGATGTCTGCATCAGCAACAAAAACAGTCTCTGGGCACTAGCATCAAGGAACATTTGATGTGAACAAAGTGACATCTTGTTTCATCAAAGGTTAATGAGTACAGCAGCTCTGTCAGCAATACATTAAGACAGCAATGTCACTGTTCATAATACTTGCTGAGTTCAAGGCAGACTGCAAGCATCTCTGTTTGTGAATTTGTTGGGGTTTCTTTTCCTTCTTGGTTCAGTAAGTTTAATGTGACAAGTTAGTATTTCACTATAAGCGACTCTTTACACTGCTTTTCTGCAAAGCGAAAGTGCTTTTGTAAGCCTGGAACTTGTGCTGACTGGAAAACTAGAGGCCTTTTACAGTAAAATCTGTTTGCTTAACTAGAAAGCAAACCAGAAAATGTCATAAAACATCATTAAACATTTGTCTGATTTTCAGTTTTCTGATAAAAACGTATCTATTGTTTTTTGAGGAAAATAAACACAATATTGCTTACTAAAGGCTTATTTTTCAGGCACTTTTTTGGATAAAACTTTCAGTTTAGATATTTATCCACAGCTGTCTATTAAAATCACTGGAAAAACGTGCTGTAACATCAACAGGGAGACAATGAAACTGTGAAATGCTGTGCAACCTAAGTTCAGCATACAGTGCTAAGTGCACAAATTGTGCTGCTAAATTCAGTGCCACTGAAGAGTGTTTAAAAAGGTATTATAACCAGCTTCGGAGCTGCTAGATTCTTTTGTCAGTATCTCAGGAAATTATTAAGGGGCTGAACAAGCACCTGACTCCAGAACAGATTAAATAAGGACTGGAAGTATGAGTAAGAGTATGGGATCTGGACCTTAGATGTCCAGCACTTAGATGTCCAGCACTACAGATGTCCAGAACTAGCCATGTTCTATTGTCCAAGTTCATACTGAATAGTAGCTCACTAGGCAACACCTTATTTTATCTAACTGGGGACAGGCTAGGGACGGTACTTCATCATCTCACATGGCATTGGGTTCAAGGATTCATGATGGAAGCCAAGGAAGGGAAACTTCTTTCTGCTTGAGAGCCACCTGAGTGAGGTAAAAGGCTCTGGAGAATTTAGCATATCAGACTTGGCTGGTGTTTACCGCCCTAGCATTTAGGAACGGTACTGATACCGCTTTCAAGTCCTGCTGCTATTGGCAAACTTTGGCAAATTTTCAAAGACTTAAGTTCTCCCTCCTCTGAGGGCTCAGCAATATGTCTGGGACATTTTATTTCCATTTCCTTTTTAATTTTTCAGAAACTAAATTTTCAGCTCAGTCAGTTTCCAGCTAACCAAAACTTAACTGCTACAGCCTATTGCAAAAAAGGGCTTATTTATATTATTACATAGCTGTACTTCACATGGGCTTTATAAAAGAATTATGGTTTTAAGAACCACTCGTTCAAGAAAAGGTGGTATGAATAGAGCTCAAGAAGTCTCTTAGTCCATCAGATATTCCTATGCCCTTTCTGAAAGATATTTGTGTAATCCTGTTCTTAAAAACATGAAATGACAAAGGTTCTACTTGTTCCCTGTACAATCCATTGGACCTTTGCATTAAAAAGGTTCTCTCTCTCCTAAAAAGTTTGCCTTAACTCTTTCCTGTTGCACCCTAAGACTTGTTCTAATCACCATGAAGAGGGAAAATAGAATTCCTCTCCTTTTTGTGGCCCCCTCTAAGGCTTACCATATATTCTTTCAGTCTTCTCTGGATAGCTAGAGTCTGTTTGAATCCAGGAGTGGTGTGTGTAACTTTCCCTTGCTTCCTCTGCAACAAGAAGTTGTACTGAATCAGACTATGCAGTGACGAAGACCCTAATTAGTATCTTTCCTACCATATCTATGCACAAAGCAGTCCCATTCGTGTTGTGAATTTTATTCCTTCACCCTTTTGGCCAGCAGCCTATCCAATTTTCTAGGAGAAAGATAGCTTCAAGTTTGGAGATACTGTCTTGGTAATTCCATTCACTGATCTTCAAAGCACACGGAATGAAGCATAGCATGACTTTTGCCCTGGTTTCCTAAAGGAACAAGTCCTACATAATTGCACTACATAAGACTTTCTGTCCATCCATCCCACCCCCATAGCAACTTTTGAACTTGGAGGTCAATCTCAACCTGAGCTGACAGGAATGAAGAGTTCAAAGACTACATTTCTACAAGATTTGTGAAAAAAGGCAGCCAACCAAGAACAGAGACTCTATCTGAGTCAGAATAAGCAAATAATATACCAGACATTCAGAATCCTTTTAGGAATTTTCCTTTTAGGAAGTGTCTATCTTGCAGGAAAAACTTCAGCTGAGGCTTGTTCCTTCTTAAAACCTAACTAGCCTCAAAGCAGAAATCGGACTTACTGGTTCCAGAACTCCTGGATCTATTTGTATTCACCTTGAAAATAAGCTGCTATGATAGGAAATTCTCAGTGAATAGGGTTGTTATTAGCTTCTGTGAAGCTCCTTTCATCAGAAGATCTGAAAGCATGTGACAAAGAAGGTCTTGAGTGTTATCTCTGTTTCATGAATTGAAGAATAGAGAGGAGAAGCACCTTGCCTGAGGTCAATAGATTAATGGCAAACCCAGGTGTCCCTCAAGTAGTTCAAGCAGTTGTCCATGCTGCTTCAGGTACATTTTAAATAGAATCAGGTAACTTATTTTGTTGTCCCATTTTTAACCCTATAGACTTGACACTCACTTGCAGTACTGGTCTAAGGTACTTCTGTTTGTGCCTGATAGACTTGAACCAACAGAAAAGAGCCTGTTTTGGCAGAAAACAGCATATCCCTAGATCTTTAAAAGTGTTTTCAGCTGAGTACCCAAATGCTAAGGTATTCCTACAAACCAGAAGTTAGCTGCTTTTAAGAATTAAATTGTCTTTGTCTTTCAGATAAAAAAGGGAATTCAAGAATCATTTCTAGCTACAGCACTTCTCATGCAGCTGGAAGGCAGGAACTCTTGTAGAAGTCTGTGCTGGGTTTACTATAATTGTGCAGAAAAGTTTCATTTGCTCCCACTTAAGTATCATGCAACCTCTGTGCATTCAGAATCTCAATATATAATTTCCTTACCTTAAATACATTCTAAGAGACTATGTAGCCTTAACTGCTGTATTCAGCTACACTAAATAAATCTATGCCATAATCAGTGTCTGTAGCCAAAAGCAGTTTCTAAAATCAACCTGCCCAAAAGATTCTCACACTGAAAATCAAATTTCATGGTGAATATATGGTCATTTTAACAGAATCATCTTTATTATTCCAGACAAATCCATTCAGTGTCAATGACCAAGGGTGAAACCACAAAACAGCATTCCCTCTGCTAAATATTAGCAACAAACTATGATTCATTTGAAGACTTCCAACTGTAATTCTATCCCAATAACTTAATAAATGAGGTGCTAAAAGCACTGAATCCCAGTGATCTCACTAAGATGACAAAGGCTGAATAGGGGAGGAAAAAAAGCAAGCTCTTACTATACAACTGCATTTAAAATTAAATTATCCAACAGCCTCCCTCACTACCACAAGTGGTCCTTCTGATGTCTTCACTTCAGTAGTACAGATTTACAGGGCCTTAAATTGTAGGATACCACCTCTGAAAAGTGTTGAGAATAATAAGTGGGTTTTAAATCTAGTTTCAGATACTTCCTCTGGTTGTACCAAACTCTTGACCTTTCTGCACCTTCAGCAAACCAGGTACCAAAATGCTAATATTAGGATCATTCCTTGGAGTCCCAGTGAAGTAGGTGGCCCTCCTCTCTGAGTGAAGTATTAACGTGATCGGCAGGCCTACATGTCTAAGCAGAATCTTGGCTATAAATGCGATGCTGAATCGTTCCTATTCTGAATATATTTTAAACCTAAACACTTATCTATTTCTACTTTGATATTTTGTTTGACTTTTTTTCATTGTAGTTTTAGGCACTGCTTCAATGAAACACTTTAGCAAATGTTTAATTTTAATCATATGACTAAACTAAGCCCTCTTCTACAAAGCAGTTAAGCACAGTCTTTTTCCACTATAAGTGCAAAGAGGATTTAAGCACATGCCTACACCTTGCGCTGATCTGAAAACCTTGTGCTAGCGACAGAAGCAGAGCCATTGGTAGCAGTCACCTTCCCTATACGGCTGCGCTGCATCGTTGTCACTCACACCTCATCTGAAAAAGGCATTTAATCTCAATGCCCATTCAAGTCTTGGACTCTCTGCTGAGGGTGTCACCACTGGTTTTGAAAGTGATGCTTCTAGGAAACTGGAGCGCAGGCAACCAATCACATACAGTTTTTAAAGCAGTATAATTATACTAGACAGAAAAGAGGAGAAAATTAAGGCTCTGCTTTCTGTGATGTCAGAAGAGTCTCTAGTGTAATTTGAAGCGTCCTAAAATTAAGGATTGCAGAGACATGGACAAGAACAGTATTCTGAAAATGACAGCACACGACAAATATCTGTTCTGACACAGAATACGCAGAAATGCTCTGATTTCAATAAAGAACATACAATGTTAATTAGGTCTGAGTTGAAAGTAATATCCAACACTGGGGATCAGAGCAAAGTCTATGGGCTTGCACTTACACTGAGGGTGATTTTAGTGATTTGTTTTTTTTTTCTGTGTAAAATAATAAAAGGAGAGAAAGAGCCAATGGAATGAGTAGAAACTAAATTATTTAATTAGCCCAAGTAATTTTTAAATGTATAATCAATTTCAGAGCTTAATACTTACTGCTTTCAACAGCTAATTAAAACACAATTGAGTACGTTGAAGGTTATACATGTGCTCGAATGAAAGTAAGAATTTAGGATTTGGATAACTTCTTTGATCATATAAGGTATGGCACTGCAACCTCTTATGAATATATCTAAAGGGGTTGGCTTACATTAATTAGTAAGGTTATCTATATTCATGTGTGATGGCCAAAGTCTTCAAAAACATAGCAAGGAACTTTATAGCACAAAGAACAAGTCAACATATGAGGCTTAAGAGTGAGACTCCCAGGCTGAGAATTATTGTGAGTCAGATGATCAGTCAATCAGGCGTGGAGTCGACATAACTAAATAGCGGGTTACACAGCTTTGCAAGGTTGTGCTTTTAATGTGAGCAGTAGATATGCCCACATACAGAAAAGCTTAGGGCTGAATATTCAGTTTTTATTTGCAGGCTAGGGCCCCACTCTGAAGACCGTTTGATTTCTGTAAATCAGTGGCGATGGCTGTTATTTCAAAGGAGGTGTACAAGCTACAGAAGTTAGTATTTACATCAAATCTTTTGTCCCACCTGTTTTCATGGAATTGAAAAGGTTTGGTCAATTTAAAGATTCAATTGATCCACAGCTAAAGAAAAGTTTTCACACCACTATAATATGTACATATACAAAAGCCACACATACAGCATCTAGAATGTCTAAACATCCACTAAAAATCATGTAAGCACACCCAGCCTCTGGTCTAATACCTGTGCATTTTCTGCATATTCAAGTCTTAGGGAGTTATTTAAAATATGAGCATTGTTTTGAAGAATATAACCTAAGATTTTATTTGGGAAAACAATTTGCATGTGACTGTTTACATCCTTAACTTCTCTGTAAGCTGCCTTCCAGACTTTCAGATGTCAGAAAGACCATAGCACCATATATGTTTCAAACTCTCCGACTTGTCCAAGAATGTATTCATCTATGCTATTCAGACATCCCTAGCTAATACATACACCCCTAAAATGATGAATAACTGTGTCTTCAAATGTCTTAATCTGTCTTCCTAGCAATAAGTAGGAAGCTCTTCACTGGCAGTCTTCACCTTTTCAGTCATATATTGCCAATGTGAACAGATAGAGTTCCCTTGTCCCCACTAACATGGAAAAGCTAGAGATAGGATGGCTCTTTAAACCTAGCTGATGCCTCCCTATATTTACTTCTGTATAGCAGAAACGGATAAATAAATCCTTGTAAAAAGCTGTTTTCCCTGTCAGTTTGAAACGACAGCAAAGGCACAATAAACGTTATGTGGTTAACCTGTCAAGTAAACAATAAAATATTTGTGTTCTTATTTATCTCAGGATTCCTGTACCTTGTAGATCATGCCGCACAGTCACAAAACCGTTCACAGTCTTTTAAATACAAAACAGAGGCTGAACAGTAACACCTGCTGTGTAGTCATTGTGTGTGTACAAGCTCAACACGTTCCTCTCAGATCACCAAATCCTGAATGAAACTAGAAAAAATGCACAACTAAAACAGAAGAATGCATAAAGCCAACAGAGCGGCCTGCAGAAATGTGCAGCAGGTGTTACAAGGCCATGTGATCTTGCTTCTAGATCTGGTTATGACTTTGAATGCTGAAGTTTATACAGAGACTAAAGATGTTTTACTAATATTACATTCTCATGTGAATTCTTTCCAAATATAGTGGGGTAATACTACATTTCTAGTTCTCTTTGAAAGTCTGATGGGACACCAAGCTTGTAAGTTGTGTGCAATGAGGCTAGGGACAACCTGAGACACTCATTTTGTTTGTAGGGATGATTGAAGGAAAACTGCAACGAGTCAAATTCAATAACTGCAGTTTAATTGGCATGAACTTACTCAGGCTTCTTCATCTCAAGAACAGTCAACATCACCAAGAAAACCTTTGATCTCATATACTCAAGGGATGTCCTTTTAGGAAATAGCATGCTGTTGAGAGGAGAATTTAGGGCCAAATTCTGATTTACTGCTTATCTTACGGACTACTGTTGACTTCTGGGTTTTCCTGTGCTTTCTTGTCTGTCTGTCTCTATTGCCTGCCTCCTGTCACACGTTTTGACTATAAACTGCACTGGGACACGATTATCTTGCTTATACAATGATTAGCACAACTGAGTCCTGACCCATGATGAGGCATCTGAGTGCTAAATATCAGAAGTCAGCGTCAAAAACTTCTGTGTGTCACTCCTTCGCCACTGATTTGCTGTAAAGGATCAGGCAAGTCACTTAGGCGAGTCACTTCATTTCTCCTTCTAAAATGGGATAAAATCCACCCTCTTTAAGGTAATGACAATTAATTATAGTTGTTTGATACTCCATATGTTGGACCTGTGAAGCTGGATTGGAGTAGTCAATTCTGATATTAAAAGAAAGACTTTTCCTTCTCTGTGGGTGCCAAGGAAAATAAACACTGACTAAGAAAGAGCTAAAATAGATTTTTTAAGTAAGACAGATGTCTCCAGTTCAGCAAGGCTTCATGAAATCTAGTCCTGACTGCTGCAGGAACTAGTAGTCAAAATAGTCTTTGAATCATTGGAAATCATCTTTGAGAACTTATGGAGGACAGAGAGAAAAAGGAGAGGGAGAAGGAAGAGGTGGAGGAGGAGAAGAAGAAGGGAGAGGAGAAGGAGAAGAAAGAGAAGGGAAGAGATAAAATCGTGAAGTGATTGAGGAAGCTGCAAACCACTCTTAATTCCTGGAAAGGTTCTGGAACAAATGACTAAGCAATCAATTTTGAAGAATTGGAATACAACAGTGATTAACAGTAGCTGAACAAAGCAAATCAGCCGAATTTCCTTCTTTGAAGGGCAACAGGCTTAGCAGATAACAGTAAAGTGGTGCATATATTTCAGCTTGAATAAGATTTCTGACATGCTGTTTATGACTTTATCAAAAATTTATGAAAGAAATAGTTGAAATGTATACACCATAGAACATGTTCATAGTGGACTGAAAAAGAACACTGTGAAATTGCATCTATTACTGATTTACTGTCAAACCACTTGTTACAGAGTCCTTCAAGTACCTGTTCTGAAATACTTCTTATTTAATAATTTAATGAATGATTTGAGCAGCCGAGTAGAAAAGACAGGTAAAAAATGCGCAGATAGCAATCAAGCAAGCAGATTTTGCAAGCATAGATTCAGGCGTAATCCCGTCCTCCAGGACTCTTGACAAATATGCAAATAGTGGATTATAATTAGGTCATTAAAAATAGCTAGAACAATTAATGCATCCAAAACCAGAGGCTAAACTTTATTAAGGATGACTGTGAAGTATTACACTTAGAAGAAGAAATCAAATAACAGGTACTCACAGAAGAATAGGTAATGAGGCTGTAGTACGGTAGAAAAAGATCACAAACTAAACAGGAATGTACAATGTGACAATATTTAAAACAAAAGAAAACATCTTTTTCAGGTGTTAAAAGGATTGCTCTGGGACGCAGGGACTGCAGGTGAGACATTAGCTGATTATTTCACTGAAGTCACCTCAAATTACTTGGCACTTATTCACATACAGAGATTAACTTCAGAGTAACTTGTTTACTTGTCCAAACTTCATGTTTGTTTGGGACCCAGCCTGGTGCCAGGCTCTGCTGGGTTCTAGACGTTTGTGCAGTAACAGTGATAACAACAGCCACCGTGGTCTGTTATACGAAACCCCAGCGAGGTAAAAAAGAAGGTCCAAATAGCTAATTTTCACTTAGGAAATGGGAAGTGGAAGAGCGTAAGTTCCATTAGTTAAATATGGGTAGAAACTAAATTCTGGTGCCTAAATGTACCTGAACAGAGTGTCTCCTAGACTAAACAAATTTGCTATGAATATCTTCAATGCTACTACTAATAGCAAAGAAAAAGCCTCTTCTGTTAAAGTCATTAAAAATTACTTACTCATGGCATGGTCAACATCACAGCAGTGATACAGTTTGTAAAGTGGATTTTTAAAAAGCTGTAATATGCTGCCTGTCTACACTGGGGAGGTTTCTCATACCGGCTTTAGCAGGGAGGAATCTGGGGGATCAGAGAAGTTCCCAAACTCAGTGCAAGTGAGGCTCGTAACAGAATGCGCAAGTGTTATGCCAAACACAGCTCCTGCTATCTTTGCTCAAGCTGTGCCATCAGAAGTACAAACCACTAGTTTTCATCATGAAGGCAGAAGCTATGAGAGTTGGCAGAGCAATAAATGTCACATGCTTATTTCCCCAGATTAATTACTTCCTCATTTCTCCTCCCCAGAGAGCAGACTGTGCTTGTATATTAGGGCATCACTGACTCTGAAGACAACTAGGTTGTTAACTGCAAGAGAGAGAGAGACAGTAAAGCATCTTTATCCCTACTGACCATTATAAGCAACAGTGTTAATGATATTTACAAATAAGTGGCTAAATGACACACATAACATCGACAGTCTGTTGGCCTCCCATAGTTTGGAGCTATACACACAGCATACAAGATATCTCCACAGTCCTCCTTAGCCAACAAAGTGTAATGTCAGCATACTGGCTTAGAAAGCACTTTCCTAGCTCCATTCCCCCTTCACGCTCCCCATAAAAGCATGAAATAAAGACAGATAACTGAGATAACCAGTGAGACATGTCGAAATCAAGTTTTTCCAAAGCAGTTAAATTAATTCAAGTACAGGCCCACTTTACTCCGTAAGGAAGAAAAACAAACCAAAAAACTAAAACTTGCTACACAATTAGGGTTTGTTTCCTCTGTTTGGATATTCAATCTGCCCTCATAACATCTTTGAAACCTTGTTTACAATTAAAGCAGGTTACAATGGAGCAAGTGAGATAAAAGTTGGTGACAGACAAGACCCAGAAAGGATTTTTATAAGCTGGAAGCAATTTTATCTAGGAAATCAGTGAAGAATCACACTAAAAATTCAAGCCATATGTATATTTTTTTCAAATATTCTGAATGTTTATTAAAAGAGAATAAAACTGGGCATTCATACAACTAAACTGAAATTCTAGTCAGAAGTCACAGGAATACTCAAAATTATTTCTCTTGTTATTTACTGAACTCTTCTCAGATATACATTGCCATGTGGTAGGAGAAGGGTCAAGACAACACAGGCTGACTGAAGGTTTGAACACAAGCCTGTTTGTGATGCCACATCTGAGAACTATAAGTTACACTATACTTTGCTTTTGGCATCTAACAATCTTGTTTGAGTGAAAATACCTGCCAAAAATTACATTAACAACTAGGTATCTTGTGTCTGTGCCAACACATCTCCCTTCAACATAGAAATAACTTACCCCACGTGTCTGGCCTTCCCTGAGGTCTTGAAAGCTGAGACATATCTGTTGCAAAGTAATTTGAGTTTTTGCTTTGGATGAAGGGACTAGCCTGCTAACTTGATGGGATTTGGAACACATAACATAAGAGGAGAGGCAGAGAGAACTGAGGTTGTTCAGTCTTAAGAAGAGAAGGTGAAGGGAGATCTTATGCTTTTCTTCACCTACTTAATGGGTAGCTTTAAATAAGACACAGCCAGACTTTTTTCTACAGGTGCACAGTGAAAGGAAAGAAGCACAAGCTGCAGCAAAGGAAATTCCGACTAGACGTTAGGAAAAAATTTTCACCATGAGGGTGGTCACAGGCTGCAACAGGCACCCAGAGAGCTTGTGGAGTCTCCACCTTTGGAGATGTTCAAAACTCAGCTGGACACAGCCCTGTGCAATGTGAGTTATCTCTGAAGTTGGATCTATCTTCAAAGTTAGTGCTGCTCTAAGCATAGCTCCAAGTTGGCTGATCCAACAATCAGGCGGTCTCCACCTCCAGAGGCCCCCTCTAGGTTCATGACTCTCTGAAAGAGCTGCAGCGAGGTTGCCATCCTAGAAAAGTGTCTCTGCAAGAGACAGGGACTGATCCTAACAACAGCAATACCAACATTTTAGATCAGCATTTAGATGATTCTATCTGGGCCACATCTATCGTGGGGTAATAATAAGTATTACTGGATTGAAGATGTGCCCCAGAATTCATTGCCTATGTTGTCAATGTATACAAAATTTCCTTAGTTTCACTGTCTCAAATGGGACGAGTTGTTCCACTGCGGGATACTATTGAAGAGAAGGAAACACTTTATAGGCAAAGAAACATGCTGCCTTCCACTTTTCTCCTTGTAATGATATAACATAGTTCCCCTCTTTATCCTTGCACTGGCATGGTATAATTCTTCTTTTTTTCTTTTTTTTTTTTTTTTTAATTATCCCTAAAAGCGTTCTGGTGTTAGAATTAAAAACAAACAAACAAAAAACCCAAACAGGATCTTAGCGTCATGTTACATTTGCATCTACTGTAAATGCAATCAACTGTAATCCAATCTCAACAAAATACAGTTTTCATATAGAATTAATTTGAATGCTAAACAAACAAGTGAAGATTTGGAAGATACTTTTAAAGCAAATACAAACAGTGCATTAAATAAGCACTAGACTGGACTCGGTTGCTTTAGCACCTAGTTCTGCACAGATATTCTGCAGGACCTTGGTCAAGTCATTTCACTTGACTCAGTTCTCCCCTTCCATAAAAGGAAATTGATGTCACCTTTTTGCTACTCTTTCCCTGTCTAAAAATATGCCGGACTGAAAATTCTACAGGAAAGAAGCTGTAAAATATTACAGTACGAACCACAATACAGTCAATTTATCAAAACCCTGAAAGTAGTGCTAGCATATAATGAATAGAAACAGAAAGAAATAAAAAGAGCAAGTATTCTCTTGCAAATATTTTCTTGATTGTGCTTAACTGAAAAGTAGGTAACTTCTGGATGGCCATGACTTTTCTGACATTCTTCTGTAGCACTGTCTTTCTCTTATTTGTGCCATGTAGATTCTGTCCCTGAGCATACAAAAACGGTCTCCCTCCTTCAAGGTAGCTTCTAGTTTCTGTTATCAGAAACAATAATTTCTCTCTGTCTCACTGAGATCCAGATTTAGAAACATGATCCCAAATGATCTGTGTCAGGAACCTGATGCAATCTAAGCTAGTGGCACTGAGAGCAGAAATCTGACACATTCGGACAGGGCATGGTATTGTGTAGCGCCACATCACCTGTCTGAAAAAAACACTGCCTCTTCACCGTTTGCATAGATCTGCAAAGCCGGTTTTGTATAATAATACCCATGGTGTGGTATGCCTTAAGATACCACATATAAATACTCTTTGCAGCATGTAAAACTAACCATTTAAATAAAGGTGAAAGGTAGAGCAGGTACCTCATGAAAGGGAAGAATTTTCTTAATATTATTTTAATCTCTAGTGTTATATTTTAGCATATTCATATTCAGGCCTTAAGCTGAAGAGATTTCCCCCTCCCCTTTTAAAGCAAGCTTTTTCCTTACTTTTGTCTGTACATTCCTAGACATTTTATAATCCAAGCTATGACACATGCTATCCGGAAGCAATGGCCACAGAAAGGGCCTGCCTGCCAATGTGTCCTGACTAATGTAAAGGAACAAACCCCCCATTGTTGCCCAAGCACCATATGTCAATACAATAAAATCACTGTCTTCTGTATTCAAGGTTACATTTGTTTATGATTACAGTGTTTATTTCTTGCTGTGAGACTATAACTGTGCATGTTCTTTCTTCTGTTAAAATACATTTTCCACCCCCACCCTTTTAATACTTTTCCTGCCCCCCACCTACTTCTCAACAGAATACATGGCCAGAGGAAAAAAATTATCTTGTATATACATAAAATAATCTCATTTTTCTTTCCTAGAAATATGAATAGTTGGGTTATAGTGGCATGTGTGTTGACACCTAGATACAAGAATGTATTAAAGTACCTGCTTAACTTTTAGCAAGTGGGTATTTCTACTGAAGCCAATTCGAATAACGCATAATTTGATGGGCTGAGATGCTACTGAAAGCAGCACAAAGATCAGGAGACTTGGATTTCATTCCAGCTTCTCCCACTTACCCTGTAACACTGCAACAAGTTCACAGGAATACATTGTTCGCGTAGATAAATCTGACTATGATACTGCAAAGTTTGCAGAATGCTGGCCTTTCCTCTTGAAGGAAAGGGTCTCTGTACAGGAGAACAGCGCTACTTTCAGGTTTCTGTCACGCAAGAGTCTTTTTACAATTCTGTGACACTCACAAGAACTCTGCGGACAGACACACCTGAAGAGGAAGATACAGAAACCTCCTGCATGGACTGCTGTGCCCAGCTCTCAGGTCCTGTCTTGCCTCCTGAGTTTTACACCAGACAGAGGATGTGGCTGCATTCTTGCTGCTTACTAGGCACAGGTTGCCTTTAGATAGTGCATTGCAGTAATACAAACATGAGGCAAATCAGACTCCCCAGTGCTTATAACAGACTTAATCCCATAACAAGTGCTCTGTAGTGCAATCAGCTGCTCCAGAAAGGACGCAGGATGCAGTACTGTCAACACCTGTCTCAGTGAAAATCTACCCTCCAATCGACTCCTGCCAGAACAAAAATAAAAAGTTTTCTGTAGTTCCCCATGAAAGTGATAAGTCTTGCCTCCATGGAGTAGTTATTGATAAAAGTCTGACTGGGGTCAGGATGAATGAAGGTAGCCGCCAAGTTCCACCCACTCACACAATATATACTTTGTCTAATGTTCTGTAGAGCAATTCAGGCTACAATATATTTAAGGTAAATATTTGGCTAGTTAAGTAATTATGCTGAAAGGTTCCCTATCTTCATTACACCAGACTGAAATGCATAAATCACCTGATGTTATATCTCTGAAGAAATTTCCTCTAGCTGGGGCAGTGGGAAGTGCTTTCAGTTTGAGAAGTGCAGTAAAGGGAAGGAAGGCAAAGCACCGTCTTTTTTACCAGGCAACAGCATTAATTATTTGCTGATGCTACAAAGATTTCTACCAGGTCAAATTCAGCTGCATACAAAAGGACAGGTGCACTGCTGCCCTGACTGATGTTTTAACAAAGATAAAATCTTTACTGTAAAGGAACAAAGTTCTTCATTTCCTGCTATAGATGCCCATGCAATACCAGTACAATTTAAATAATCATAGCTAAATATTGACTATTTGTGGAACGGTTTTCATTCTTGAACTCTGCACTTGAAGCATTCATATAATACACGTCTGTGCTGCACCAACTGCCAGGCGCAAGTCTTTATGCAGAAGGAGGATAAAGTTATGAGCCTTTGTCTGTCCTGGCTTTCTCTACCTCTGTCTGTCCTGGCTTTCTCTACCTCTGTTACAAGGAAAAATTTCAAAAAAAGACTATATTCTGAGAACAGATTGCCTGGATATGGGCAAGAAAATAACCAGCAGCTAAATTTCTATTTTTCCCGTCTACCTCCTGACATAAATTATTAACTATCTAGGAAGGGCAAATGGGACCAAAAGACAACAAGGAAACACAAAAGACTGACCCAAACAACTCAAAGGCTTTGTGAGTAATAAAACATCTGATATTTACTTTTACAGATGACAAATTTCTGACTGGCTGAGGGAGGAACTGTGATTTATCTAAGATGTCACCATTAATTTCCGCCACCTTGTCTTCTATCTGATCCTGTACTGATCATGAAGTTAAATTCACATGTAGAAAGATAGGAAGCTAGAAAGAGAAAAAAAGATATGAAGCTAGATTTAAAAGAAGTTGAAATACATAACCTTATTGCCCTAGTAATCAAAACAAGCATGGCACACTAAGTATTGCTCTTTCAGTTCCCAGTCACAAACAGTAAGATCTATAGTTGGTGTTATCTCTTAATTTACCAGGCTGGCTTTCTCATTTTCAGATGTCATTGCCCTTCATGCTGCCTGCTGTTCTGGTTTTCAAAACTGTGTTTGAGATTAGAGCTTCTCTGTAATTGATGTTCATTACTCATTTATTATCTATATATAGGCTATTTCTGCTTTTTTTTTTTTTATTCTACATTGACACTTACTTATTTATCACCTCATGGTCACTCTAGAGCCATCCTATGCTCTGTGTCTTCTTGTCCTGCCTCGTGCAGGACTGTAGTTTCCCTATCGGATCATACTGCTTTATGTTGTTTATTTTTCATGGTGAGGTAAACTCACAGTCAAAAAGTATGAATAGTGAACTTCATCTTCAATTTGCATTTTTGTTGTTTGCATAGGATATTCTCTTAGATTTCAGTCTAGCGTCATATAAATCATTGAAATAACTGTACAGTACACATTTATTAATCAAACAACCCTGGAAAAAAAAAAAACTCCTCTATAGGAAATTGTATCAGAGCTACATACTGGACTATGCTCAGCGTTTGCTCTGCTGCACAGACACAGAGATTACATGACTTAGTCAAAAAAGGGAAGTGTGAGCCTGTATAATACTGCAGGTTAATGCTGCAGAGATGTTCAGTATTAGAAAGTACTATGTTAATATCCATTTTTGTACTACTAGATCTTTGGGAAATATACCTTGTAAGTATTATGGTTGGATCACAACTGTTAAAAGATGAGTTTGTAGGCATTAGTGAAAGGCAGTGAAAAGAAAAAACTATGAAGTCTTGCTTGTACCTTATTTTAGAGAGTGTGAACGAATGAATCAGTATAAGATAATGGTAAACAAAGTCATCATGCATGCAGAAATTAAGACCAGAGATACAGGCAATAGACAACACCTTTACAGCCATTCAAGCATCAAGTTGTAACACACAAGCAGAGAACTGGGTCAGAGGCTTTTGTGGTCCGTTTATTCATTAACTATTCTGTCCCTAAAAGAAAGAAATATAGGTAGAAGATGGGTACAAACAAATGGAAAAACAGGAAATATGACTTTATTTTGAAGTACAGAAAGTACAGAACACAAATTCTTTTGCTCTACTGAATATCAGTTCATTCATACTACCATATAAGAATTCACCATTAAACAGCTAAGACCATAGTGGGATCTATTGACTGCTGTGCTCAAAACATAGCCTGTTTGTGTGTGTGTGCAGTACATCAAAGCTGTGGACAGGTAAATGGTGCCATTGAAGAGGGTTTCAACATATATATAAGGATTGTTCCCATATAAAAAAGAGAATAATTAGTCTGAAAAGCTGGAGAAAAAAAAGTCCCTTTAATTTCCCAACATGATCTAAGAGGTACCCTGCAACCCTCATTAGACTACACTCAGGGGCATGTAACTGCAGAGCATTTACAAAATCACTGAGTCAGGAGCTTTGTTACAAAAGAAACAACATTATAACTGAAAATAATTACAGTTTATGAACTTTATTCAATCTTCTCTATTTTGGAAAAAAAAAATATATATATATATATATGGAAATGCATTAACCATGAATACCTGATCCCTTGTCTTGCCTTTTCTATGCAGGTAAACCACAACGATTGGTTTACAGTTTTGGAAAGGACTCCTAAATCATTTACTCACAGCATATTGTCAGGAGGAGCTGAGGAAGCTCTTAATCAGATGGAAATTTCTTAACACTGCATAAGAGTGCTTGTCTTTGCTTATCTCACTGAAGCCAAGAATTGAGTTAAAAAACTCAAGATACAAAGACTAATGTTCCTAATAACAACATTTAAGTTCATGAACCATAAGGAAAAAATTTGATTAGTGGTGACTTTGCTGAGCAGAAAAACACATTTGAAGTCTCATATCAAAATAATCTCATATCACACCATAGTCAGGTGCTCTGCTTATCTTCCTGTTACAGTTAATAAATGTAGGACTTTTTTGAGGTTTCAGAATGCTCAACAGTTTTCATTATTAGCACAGCCAGTAATTAGGAAACAATTACAAAAGCAAACAACAACATAAAAGAGCAAGAGTATTACTGTCAGTTCCAAAGACATGATTTTAATGTTTACCCTCAAGTCTGTTCCCAGAACACTCATGCACTTGACATATCTATTGGGAATTTATCAAGCTGATGAATTATTACTTTCTGAAGTTGAAACAATTGATTATTTTCTCCACAGAACGTACTGTTACTACATAATTTTGCCACCATCTAATAAGGCACAGTACTTACTAAAACACATTAACATTTTCACAGTGTTGTTAGGTAGTAAGAATGACTTTATAAAGTTTATGGGAAAAAGATTAGCTATGCGCTGATTTCCATAGAAGTCCCTTGTCCATAACAGAACAAGGTAGTCAGTGGAGACTAAACAGAAGAAGAGCCAAATTCTACTGTTATTGACCTCACTGTAAATTGGTCCCCTGACTTAGGGTCAACTACTTCATATCTATGCTCCATGCCATTGTGTACTTGAGAGCCATAAAATACAGAAACTAAGCTAATCCTGCTTTAGGGATCTGTTCTTCTGAATCCAAAAATGCATGGACATACAGGTATGACTAGTTTTGATTATTTCCTCACCTAGAATACAATATACTTCTCACAATGCACTCATCGTATTTTTTCAGGTACCGCAAAGAAAAGAGTTGAGAGGGGACCAATGCAGCGGCTATGAATAATTTCAGGATAGTTCACTCCCGAAGTTCAAAAGCCTTGGATTAAATTTCAAAGGTAGGTACTAAAACTGTTTCCAACACGTATTCATGACTGTGACCAAAAAATGAGTGTTTTGCTTTCACTTGTTAACATCTCTCTGCTTCTTTAATACAACCTTCACCCTTGGTCCATATACCTGAGATATAATGTTGGGGTTCACATATGAGTACTACAGAGAGGAAAAAAATGATTCGTCAGAAAAAAATTAATTGCTCATGTAACTGAAATTAGCAGCAATTCACAAAGGATAAACTGAGCCTCTGCTTCAATTACCTTCAAGGTAGTTATAAAAAAACTCTTGCTATTGTTTAAATCGCCTTTTATAGAGAATACATTACATGCGATACCTAACTTTGCATGAGCCAAAGCAGCTGTCCCCAGCAGAATATAGGGAAGCTCCTACCGCTGGAAACTGAAGTGCAGATGTAAATGATCAGAGCAAAAGCTGATCAAGCTATTCTCAAGGCATCAATACATTTCTTAAGTAGGACGTTGCTTCCAATATAATTGAATGCCTTACCTCTACATAAGCAGGTCTAATATCAACTTTCACGTCTCATTAGAAATTCTGACAGAGCCTTGCTCACCTCCCTAAAATACATGAGTTATCAAACACATTAGGCCTGTTTCAGTTAAATGCTCACCTAGTAATTTTATTTCCCCATATTGCAACAACAAGTTTGCTTTGCAAAATTTAGTCGCAGCAAAATTGCCCACAAAACTACACCCAGCGTGCTCTACTCCTTATTCCCACGCTTTTTAATACTCATCATATTTCATCTTTTAATGCAGTCCTAATGAGAGCATATTGGAACACCACAGAACCAGGCTCATAGGAATGCGGTCTTGAAATAAAATATAGAACAGAAGGAGCATTGTATTACAGCCTCCATTAATGTTTTAATGGTTGAGAGATTTCCAACATGTTGGCAGTGTCAGGACAAACCAATTTAATAAATTATTAACACTAATCAAACATTTTTATGATGGCAGTCAAAACTTCCTTGGCAGTTAAGGTTAATTCTGTTGAAGCTTGACAAAGATGTTACTGTTAGATGGAAACCATGTTTAAAAGTACAGTCTACTTCAAATCAAAACCTTGCACTGCACTGAGAATAAATGGTTAAGCAACATCTTGAAGTACATAAAGAAATAGTGAATGCAGGATTATACTGTTCATAGGCAGAGCAAGAGCTGATGAATAGTAGTGAAAAATAAATTGATTATAGCATATATAGCATGCCTGCCACTTTTTGGAAAAGGATAGAGAAAGATTGGAAAGGGATAGAGAAAGACTGTTATCGGGAGGAGATAAAGCTCAGGCTGTCAAGGGAAGAATGCTAAATCAATATACAAATAACGTCTAGGAATTTCAGACATTTGACAACAGGGATGGAGAGGAAAATAGAAAGTCCTTCTATTTTTGATGTATTAAACTTTGGAGAAAGAGGGTATTTTAAGGCATCCTTTCATTCAAAAGGCAAGTAACAATAACAACAGCAGACAACACAACATTCTCCCTCCAATTCATCTAGCCCTGCCAGTTAGTTTAAATCCAGCACAGCAGAAGCTAATGAGGGGTATGGATTAACAATACAAAGTTTCTTAGGCCTTTCTTAGGCCTCCCCTGGGGCATCCAAAGTCTATACATCATCAATCCACTGCTAATTGATCTAGTCAGCCTGTGACAAGGGTCAGGTTTCCAGGACCAGCTAAAAGGCATGATCTAGTCATTCTGAGTTACCAAGACAAAACTCTGTTCTACTGAGCTCCAGTTATATAAAATACACAGTTCCCCAGGCTTGTAGTGAGCTCGAATCAAACCACAGAGACCTCTCTGTTCTCCTCTGCACTCACTTAGAAATCAGCTCACCCTTCTGCAATGACATTATTATTATTATTTTGCTCTCTCTTACAGATGATGCCATCCTGGAAACTTCAGGCTCACAACCAAGAAAAACATGTACTAGCCAGACAGTTCATACCAAACCACTGCTAATTATTTCAGTCAAATAAAAATAGTGACAAGAAGAAACATTCATATTTATTTGCAATATATGAGAGCAGTAAGGGAGAGAAAAAGGCACTCAGTAATGCAGGTTTCTAAATAAGAAATAAGTTTTATTGAGGTATCACAAACTTTTGTTGGACTGCAAATTCTTTACTAAATAATAGCATGTAGGATCTTGCTTTTATACAACAACCTACATGCCACAGCTTTTCCAAACGCTTTATGAGCTCCCCAGTCCGTTTGTTCAATATATGTGTACTTCAGCTGCCGTCTCTCAGCATCCTTGAAACCCAGTGGATTTCCAGGCAAGTTTCACGGTAAGTGTGCCTTTGCTTACAGCACTGGGGCCTACTCGGCTGCACAGAAATGCTTCCATTAAGATGGGAAGGGACACAGGTCACCCAGCATGCAACACACTGCAAAAACTGGGATGTTGCATTGATAAGACATGCGTAGCCTACACTACAGTGACTTAAGTCACCGGAAAGGCCTCTGTTGATTTCAATGGTTTTGATGACATCCATACCTTCACAGAAACTGTAGCAAATAAGATTTAGGCAATTTGAATTAGCACCATTTACTTTTACAACTAACAGTCCCTCCTGAAGGTAATTTTCATGGGAGTCAACAATCTACCTCAGAACAATTAAAAGACTATGCTGCCATATGGAAAAAAAATGGATCATAGGATCCCAGCTACCTGAAATATGGCAGGTTCCTGAGGCATCTGGTATACTCAGGTCAACTCTTAATCCTCATAGCTAACTGTAATCCAGCACAGAGGTGTGAACTACCAGCAGCAAACAGACTTTTTGATTCATGAACAAACTTAGTAAAAAGTCAAAGTATTTATTATTCATAATATTTCTACGAACATTTCCCAGAAATTATTTTAGAATGTGTATTTTCCACCAAAAAAAAAAAACAACCTTGCAACCTGAACTCCAGGGTTCATTAACAAAAAAGTAGATCCTCAAATTCACACAGTATTGTGTTACCTCCAAATGGATGACAAGCCTTCAAAAACAGGCAAAAGAACTGAGCAAGGCACTGGTGGTATGAACATCCGATGAACATTTGCTCATGTTTATTCATGCAAGCGTTCTGGAATTTCTCTGTCACGGACACTCTTCCAAACACAACGTCACGCATATGAATGTGCATGAAAAGCAAGTAAAAAGATGCACTAATATCTTTGAAGTAAGTTTGTGGCTTTTATCTGATGGATGCTTGTGAATACTTTGTTTCATTATTCACTCAAGTTTTTCACACTGCCAGCAAACCTCTACAGAGGAAAAAACTCTAAATTGCCAAACAAACCCAATTCTCAATTTCCACTAGCCCCTTTGGGCAATGATGTGGTTTGAATAAGTTCCCAAAAGATAACTGCATGTATGTTTTTGAAAAATTAAGCTTGTGCCTGAGAGATTTCCGTGATTTCTCAAGATTCAAAGAGTTCCTGTCACTGGACTGGTCAGCAATGACAAGTTCTTCTCTTTATTGTATTAGTGAACTTTTTACATTGATTTGGATGCAAGCAAGATTGTGATATTTTTGCAAAAGGTTGCAAAAATATGAAAGGGATTTCAGGAACGCAAATATGAATATTTAGAAACATTAACATGGGGGAGATGGAAGAATACAGACAAAGTAGAAAGGAGAGACCTGCTGCTTTTCCACTGTCTTTCCAACCTGCAAAAAGTGCTTGAATACCTTTGATACACTAGCATCCACAACACTTTGGACCAGCCTACTTCAACCAGTAAATTTGAGGAAAAATAAGCAAAGCTGTGTGCACGTACCTGTGCGCTTAAAGGAAGTTTGAAGGAACTGTAAGAGGATGCTGGAGGAACTAAGTTCAATCTATGTTTTGTAGCAGGTAGCCATTTCATACAACCCCTTTTTGAAGAAATAATATTTAAGCCTTTTGAGGTTTCTCACATGCTCATTTACCCTACATGTATTTACCTTAATTTTTAAATATGTTTATCTGTGTGGGTGTGTTCGCGTTCACCAATAAGTGCCTGTGTAGTGCTTTGGGCACATATCTCACTACTTAGAAGCAAAATCTCAATATAAGTGAATATGAGTGGAAATTTAGACAAAGGATGATTGCAGCTCTTTGTTTTAGCATATTATTACCCATAAATGTCTTTACCTAATCATTTTCTACATCTGTTGATATATCTGGTGCTAAAGACAGGACGTGCATCTGTATTATTATAACTGATTACTATTACTGGCATTATGTGGAATAGACTTTTTTTTTTTAAGAATGAGCAATATTAGATATAGTAGACATGTTTGGAAAGAGTATCAACCCTTTATAAAGATGCAGGTCCACCATAAGTGCTGTGTAAGTTTAAGTTGCCTTCTACTTGTTTTTTCAGCTGTATTTAAAATCTACAGGGAGCAAATTTTCACTTTAGTAGCAATATATAAGACTTCAACAAAGATGTGCTCACAAAAAAGGAAAAAATCTTTACAAATTGCTTGTGGAAATCATGCTAGTTATCTATATGAATACTTGGCAGTGTGTATATCATTAGGAAATACAGGAAGAAAGAAGTATGCATGTGTGTTTCACTTTGTGGATACAATTTGTGCTTGTTCAAATTCTGCTCGTAAATGGAAGCCCACAGAAAGTAAGGCCCCCAAACGGGTCTGCTCTGCTGACCTCCGTTTCAAATCAATGCCTCAGGTTCACCACTGCTGAGAGCATTTGTTAGGTCTGATGAGTTTCCTCTTTGTAGGGAAGGGTCCAGGCTAAAATCCTGAATCACAGGTGGAGGAAATTTAAATCATCATCTAGCTGCCAAATTTTACCTATTGTACCTGGTAACGGAGCACATAAGCACCAATCGTCTACCCCCACTCTCTCCTCCACATTCATGTCCACCCCTCCTCACAAATGCAACTACAGAGGAGTGGGGAAAGAGGCTACTTCCCCAGGCGAAAACTACTAAAAATCTAGCCTCTGACCCCAAAGCATACTGCTACAGCACAGGCCAAAGAGCAGCTCTGATCTGACTGCTCTGCAGCACCTAAAGCTCCTTCTACAGAGCTGCTACTGCTGTCAGCTCAGCAAATAAAAGTCTCTCCTTCCTATGCTAAAGCTAAAAACAAATGCTGCTCAGTGTAAATCAGCTTTCAAGTAAGAGTAAATCAGACTGGTTTGTCTGTACAGTACACGAGAGAGAGCTTCTAACTCTGTTTCCGTGAAAGTTCACGATTCCCCTTCCGAGAACAATGCTGTGCCTTTCCTTACTTTAAAGGTTCCTGCCCTCCTTTGCGTCTCTTCCCACCTATCTTTATTTGGCTGCTTGTCCAAGGGCAGACAAGAACTCTGCGCAATTGCCTGAATCTCTTATTTTCAGAGAACAAAATACTCTCCCTGCCGTCTAAGAGAGCTGATGCACTCTGCTGGCTTGGAACTTTAAAAATATCTCTCTCTACCAAAATAGCTATTGAATAATTTATATTTCTTAGAACTGAGCTGAGTATATGCATATTTCTCTTTGAAATATATGGTACAATTGTTTTCCCTTCCTTTCCAATGCCATCTTGGTTTTCACTTAAAATTTCAAGGTAGGAAATTCTGAAAAGCATTAAAAAGAGTTTAGGGTCTGGGAAAACAATTGGGGTTCTTAGAGAGAGAGAGAGAAGGGGATTGCAATTTGTTTGTGACTTTTTTTTTTTTAAATGAAAGGAAAAAAAGATTCTGAACAGCTTATAATTAGCAGCTCTGAAAAGTTATAGTTTCTGCAATGGCACACAGCATGCCAAGTAAATGTACAAGAGATTCCTTAACTTCACATGCCTGAAGCAGGGTACAGTTTCTGCGAATTAAAGCACAGCTCACCCTAACAGTTGCATATGTTGGTGGCTGGATGGTTACTTTATGAAGAATTATAAAGTGACACAGCAGTCTGGCTGGAAAAAAAAATCATCCTTTGATGTTTTAACCACTAACTTCAAGAGGACCAAGAGAGACCTTCCTGTTTTTATTGCAGCCTTTCTATCATTCCTCGCCCCTGCTCCCTCCCGCCTCTCCCTCTGTTAGATGCAGGACTGTTATCTTTCCGTCACTTTGTAAGGTTGACTTGTTTACAGACTGAATGTCTCTGTTTATAGGCCTATATCAGAGAACAAACAGGGCAAGTGTGACTTCCTAGGATCTGAAACGTGATTCTTCCTCTTGGGCAAACAGGGGGCAAAGCGTGGGGGGAGGAAAAGGGAGAAGAGAACTCCTGTAATCGTCTTTCTCCTCCTCAGGCCTCCCTCCAGGTTAAACGTACACACCTGTACCATACCAAGCTATTTTGAATGGGCCCACGGCTTAAACATTGGCTTAGGAAAAGCTCTCACAAAACGAATAGCAATTATCTCAGTAAAAACTACATCCACTTCAGTATCTGGTCCACCAATAGTAAAATCAAGGATAAACAAAGGCTGCTCTTTTGCATCCTGCCACCTCCCTTCCCCCTCCCCCCCTCCCCCCCCCGCGATACACACACTATTTTTTTTGAAGTTTCTACATCATAGTTTCATTCAGATGTTCATTTGGAGAAAGTTAAAAGCTTGTATCACATTTTACTACAGACATTTAAAGGGTGTCAGTGGTGTCATTATAAAAGCATATAAACTGTAATGATGAAATTTTAGAAACTATTAATAGCATAAATTTAGTTATTCCTTCTTGTCTTGAATAATATTTTGCCTCAGGCATAACCCCAGCCCAATCAATAAGAACAGTCCTTAATAAGGTACTCAAATGACAAGATGGATGGTTTGCTTATGTTACTAATGGCACAGCGTTTTATAAGGAAGTGGAATTAAAACAATCAGCGTTCCAATCACAAACAGTCCCCTTTTTATGTTTTGCTTTTCATTGAATTTGGACAATGCCAATTTCTTTTTTTAGGTTCTCCATACTGTTTGGGTTATAAATACCCTAGATGAGGTATGGATTTGTCCTTACTAGAAGTGTCTTACTTTTATGCTGATATTTTTTATTTTAATTGTAGGATCCATTTTTATGGGTCTCTAGTTTCAAAAGGTTTGTTTTTGGACAATAAACACTTTGGAGCACAATGGAGTTTTAAAGGGGTACAAAAAGGCATATTCTGTTAATTCTTATAAAAACTTACAACAAGATACCAGGCCAGCCAGTTATGAGCTAGATCTACCTAGGTTTTCTCTTGTAGGTAGCTCCGCAAAAGGGATTGAAAGACTACTGAACTCAAAAAAAAGGGCCAGATTTTATTAGAATAAAAACTAGAAAGTTAACTCTTTAAGCACAATCCCTTCCAAATACATAGATTACACAGAACAGAAAAGGGAAGGTTTTAAACCCAGCTCTTCCCTCAACTGCCACGTCTATTCAGGTGGGGCCTTAGGGCGCTGGGTCTTGGTTAGACATAGCCTACTTACTTCCGGAGCAGCGGCAGTGCCCAGTTCCTGCAGGTGCCTAGCCAGGTCCTTTCCATCCCCTGTGAGGCCAGCCTGCTCCTTGTCCCCCACCGCAGTCTCTCTTCGGGACAGAGTTGGCCACACTCATGTTGTGACTCTCATGCACAGCAGTGTCTGGTCCTTGTCCCCTTCAACACGCTTGGTAGCTCCCCTGTGGAAGAATGCAGTCCTCTCCCTCCAGGAACACCACTGTGCCTTGCCACTTCTTAGTGACATGTCATACTCTTTTTTGAACCAAGAACTAAAACAAATACCATCTGCTTCTAACTATCACGCACCTATGCTGTGCAAGGAGACAGACAGTCTCCTTGAGGTGAGTCAGCTGCAGTGACCATTTGAACTAGAGTTCAAAAGTGAACTTCTGAAATTAAGATGAGAATTTGGTCTCTGTTAAGAGTTTGGGTACAGACTGATTAAGCAGTTTAAACACAGCACCCAAATGGACTTCATCTAAACTCTATGACTACTGTATCTGTCCTAATGATCCTCTGCACTGTTTCCTGTGCTTGCTGGTCACAGCGGTTCCTCCATAGCCAGCCTGGCTTGAATAAAGCCAGAATTTACTGGCCTTTTTCTTCTCTCCCAGAGCAGCAGAACTGTCCCAGCTGTGTCTTCACAACACTGCAGCCTTCCCCAGGAATTTGACATTTTCTCCTACCATTTTCAGGGCCTGCCTTGTAGGAGGCATTGGCTTCTGCTCTTATCTGGAATTTCACACCTATGGGGCTTCCTCAGCGCAGACTGCACAGTTCACTATGTGAGATGTGGGCTTTTCCCTCTGCGGTCTCATTACTCCAGAAGCTGCGGATAACACTGAGCTCAGTACACTCCACTCCTGCCAACAGGCAAGCAGCTAGCAAAGAGACAAACTAACCTTTCACAGAGCACCAAAGCCTTCCACCAACTCAGTTTAGTGCAAAGGGCATACAAAGACTTGTGGCCTCTCTGTTCTGTTGTATTTTAAACTAAACTGTTTGGTCCAGCTGTACCCCTTTCAGTTTTTGGTCTCATTCGATGGAAGGAGGAGGAAATTAAACCATATGAGTAGAAGGTGATTTCTACCACGACCACTTTTTCCCTAGAGACAAAAAGCATATGCTGAAATCAATGAACTCTTCCCACTAATCACAGAGAGCCCAGGATAGATGTATAAGGGGTTAGGTTTTCCTCATTTTACATACTCAACTGCCTCCAGCTCTGTTCAGCAAAGTTTTACGTGGGGATGGATGAAGACATTCATTCTAACAAAAGAATTGGCTTGACTCCTGGACCAGAATTCACATACACATTAATTTATGTTTTTGGCATTCAGATATCTTTGATGAACTCTTCTTCTGTTCATTTTTTGACATGCTTCTCCTTCATGAATGGCTGAAAAAACACTTTAATGTTCAGTTCTAAGTTCAGAGGAGGGCAAAATTTGAAACACATGCTTCTCTTCAGCATGTCCCACTGGAAACTGTAAATGACTCCTTCCTCCATACCCTAATACAGTTCGATCCTGTTCTGATGCATCTAAAGTCTGTCTCTACATTATAGACACCAAATTATATGTTATGAATTCTATTATGTAGCAAAAAACCTAGACACAAGTGACAGAATGCTTAGCTCCTTTGGCAGATCTGGTCAGTACCCTGGAAATCTGTGGTAAATCAGACAATTAAAATCTGCTTCTCCCATGTATGAAAGTAAAAGCTTCATTCATAACCCTAAAGGAGATGATCACATTGTATTCCTCATTGGTCTGAGAATAATGAAGACTGACCTCCTCACAAAAGGTATCTAATTTCATGAATACACCTATCTAATTTTCAGAATAAAGAGAATGAATGTTCAAGTCAACAGTCTCTAAACAGACAGTATTCAATCAGCATTTTTCTTGCAGCTAGTAAGAGCTCAGGACAACACACAGATAGCTACTGAAATTCACACACAAGTCTTCATCTTTCACACTCATTCTGTCAAATTCTACCTGAATTTCCTCTCCAAAGGAACCCTCACAGGCTAGTCCTTGTGGGCATTACTCCCTCTCTGAAAATGCTAATACCCAAGTATCAGTATTAGTATCCACTGAAGAATGAGAGAAGTGCCAGGGCTTGTATACCTTACCCTGGGTAAAAGCATATATGAGTCAGGACTGAACACAGCCTTCCTGAGCTCTGTTCCTGTTAACAGATACCATAAAATATCAGGTTTTTCCTTTTCAAAGCTACTCCTGTATGCTTGAGAAATATGCACCACGAAGTAGGGCTCGTGGGCAAACATGTTTCCAGAGCATATAATAATGTAACAAAAAGTATAATTTTCTGTATTGTATGATTTCCTGAGTTACTTTGCACTGTGAAATTCAGCACAGAGAAAACCTATGACTTCAGAGTTTCTCTGAGAGCTCAGATGCCAGCTGTTATTTGTGTTCCTATGTGCAGATTTATAGTGATATTCAAGATTACTAAGAGGATCAAAGTTTTGACTCCACTAGTGGGAAAGAGCTGACAGGGCACTGGGCATCAGGGCTCCAAGCTCCTTTCCAAATTCTGATGCTTACCTGTCCTTAGACCTTTAAGGGCATACTGAACCCTGCAAAAATGATTTGTTTCCATGCCACGTGTGCCGAAGTGGTCTGAGCTCTAGGGCAGGGACCTTCCCTAACTAGAGCTCTGTACAGAGACCGGGTCTCCATGGCTCTATTATAATATGAGCACTAATTAAGAGCCCAAGCAGGCTCTGTGCGATGGTTGCCAAGCCAAGTTCTTTGCCTTGTGCTGAATCCTTTGCCTTGCTTAGCTTTTTTAAGTTCACCATTTACTGCAATGTACTAAGCTATAGCGTAGACATTTTAGAGGGGTAACTCGCCTCCACAAGTCACTTTTGAACACTAACAAGTCATCATATACTTGGTCATGCTCTGATGAGCTTTGAACTTTAATAAATGATCAATCCTATTTAAAAGTAACTTAACACTGCCTTAGCTGCACCTTTCCATGAAGCGTCACTTTGACATCTTCTGTTGTGTGCATTCACTGCAACTTTCACACGCTGTAAATTAAGAACATTTACACATGCAATTAGTGTTAAATAAATGCCTGAAGAACTCCTTGGGGATTAAGCAATTAGATGGCATCATGGAGTAGCCTTTGTATTTAACGCTTATGAAGAAAATCATCTACCCGTTTTGCGCAAATTGCATACTGGGGTAACCATTGTACTGGCAGGAAGTACTTGGCTGAATTGCAAAATGCAGCTTTGAGTTCATAAAACGTCTTCTTTTCCCCAGTTCTCCCACCCCTCCCCCACTTATTTAAAAGAGAAATTAATGTGGGCTACGTAGTGGGGACTAATTTGTGAACAGGATAGCACTTTAAATTATTATTAAATGACTGTCTTTATACAATAAATCTAGGATTTAAAATGAACTTAATTTTTCAATGCTCTAGTTAAACTACAAAAAAGTCTGCTTAGAAAAAAAAACTCAGATATGTACACATAGGCCATTTGCATGGCCTCTCTGACAAAAGACTTTAACTCTTTCATCTCCTATACTTAAATTTATGATGCATGAAAACCATAGTCAGTATTTGTGGCAGAGTATGCAAACAATAATCTTAGAAGGAGAAACGCTTGACACACTAGAGCTCCTTGCAAGAGAAAGCATGCATTTTATTAATATGAAATACACCATGCACACCTAAGGCATACTGAAAATAAAACGAACAGTCATTTGCCCTGCAAAGTGTATGGACAGTGCTCACCAGAACGACTACTTACAAACAACTGAGAGGGTGGAGGAGTAACGGACGCTGAATTTTTACGATTTAAAGTTCAAGATTAAAGTGAATCCAATTCGTTGTCATTAACACCCATCATTTACAGGCAGCTTAGAAAAGAAGGGGCACCTTAGCTTGATAGACCTATGCCTAACACATCAATTTAGACATAAAGCAGCAAGAGGTGGGCACAAAAAAGGGGTCTGGGAACAAAGCGAGGTTCAGAGTTACACACTGAGCTCATTAATCAGCAAAACTAAGAAGGCAAGTGCTGATACCAGCACAGGGGTCCCCTCGCACAGCCCTGCGCCCTGCTCTCTGCCGGAGGGGACCACTGCGCTGGGGTCACCACCAAAGCCACGCGCGCCTCTCACAAAGCAGCTCATTGTAACCAAAAGCTTCCCCAGGCTAGTTCGTGGCGGGACACAACGAAGGTGGTGTGAGAAGTGAACTAGCTGAGGCAGCATTTCACAGGAGAAGAGAGGAGCCTTTTTGCAAGGGAGAAAGTTCCTAAGTGCCAAGTGTTAGGGGAAAAAAGAGAGAAAAAAAATCGGAGCAAAACAAAACAACATCACAACATAAAACAGCTGCAGGGAAGTTGTTTTTCACTTGATGCAGCCTACAGAGGTTGTTTAAAAGGTACCCCTGCGGATCTGAAGCCACCAAACTGCAAGAAATCCCAGTCTCGGAGTGCCAGCGCCACCTTCTTGTCAAGGAATTAATCGCAGGCTCTGGAGACGCTGCCGTGTAACAACGATTTATATAGTGTTTGCCTGCGTCCAAACCAGCACGGGTTTTTGGCTAATACCCACAAGAAGACACCCAGTTTGCACGGCCGGGTCCCTCACTGTGCCTAGCAGCCCTCCTCACTTCGTGCGGGGCAAGGCAGAGGTGCAGAGAGGAGTGTGTCAGCCTCTCCTTCTCCGCAGCGTGCCTGATGTCCAGCGCCTGTCCTCTTCAGCAAACAGCAAGCAAAAAAAATGCTTCGACAAAGAAAATGCTTTATAACTCATGGGGAATCATTTAAAATTCGATTTCACCCAACTCCTTCTGAAAGGAGTATTATTTTTCTTAATGCTTTAAGACAGCCTTTCTATTTCTACTAGGAAAAAAAAAAAGTTTACTTCTGTTGTTTTCTTTGGTGTTAGGAAATTAATTTTCCCAATAATTTTATTCAATCAGAGGAAAACTGTTTCTCATATACGAGTAATTTTTCCATAGGCAAATATTTCTACAACAAGACTTTAGAAAACAAGACTTTAGTAGGTACTAAAAGGATGTTGGTCATATTTAGATGTGGTACAATGTCACATTTGGGGGATTTAAAATGTTAAAATCTTCCCCACTCAGTTCAATGCTCTGTTAAATCAGTGAGGAGAAGACTAAAACAGCCATGAGCTCACTGGAAGAGAGGCTAAGCTCCTCACTAAACAACTCTTCAATCTACTAAGGAACACAACTGACAAGAGCCCAATGGGAAACCCATCTCTTTATCCTGCACTGAAAGACTCATGGCTGTGACTGGTGAATTTGTCTGTGTGAAACGAAACAGCAACATATAAAAATTGCATCCGTCTAACAATTTTGCAGTTATAAAGTGTGCCAAACTGATGTCCTTGGAGCTAAAATGTTCTAGTTAGTTACAGACATAGTGCAGAGCAGTAATCAACAGAGAAAAATATTCTGTTTTATTGTCTCAGTGTGCCTTAAATATGACATGAAAAGACTTATACTACTTGGGATGTGAAAATAAATTCTGAGCCTCTCCAGTTTACTTCTCTGAAGCAACTGTCACCAAGGGGATCTTATGACGCCACCTGCCATAACAAATCTAGTCCAATGAGCCAGCTTAGGCCCTTAGACGAGTCATTTATTCCATATGCCACCAACATCATTTCACATCAGGCACCAGGTAGCATAAGTAATAGCCTACACATCTTCATACATCTTCTTTTTTCCAGCTTCTAGCTGGGAGGGATGTGGAAACAACAAAGTCCCAAGACAAATCATGAAATATTTCTATTCTGAGTGTAACTGTAACAAAGAAATATATTCTGAAGGCATTTTCTTTTCCAATACAGTTTTGCGGACAGCAGAGCATCAGATGATTGAGATAAATATTGCTGGACATTGATCAAAAAAATACCCACCTGAACATTTCAGGACTTGTTCTGCCCTGCAGTTCCGAGGTTAGAAATGGAATAGCAACAACTGCAAAAGGATGTGACCTTTTAATTGCATCCAGGAATCTGGAACTCGCCTGTCCTCACTACAGGGATTAAAGACATGGGACTAGTGAGGAAGAGAAGAGAAGAAGCAGAACTGGAAAGAATGTGCATGCTTAACTGACCCATCCTTGTAGATATACACAAAAAAATATATTGTCCAGGGTAGATAAAGGAGTTTGTATTGTATTTCAGAGTAGAACTGGCTGCATGTGGTGTTAAAATCTGTATCTCACCTACTCAGCTCACACAGTGCCCCTATGAATTTAAGTGACTTCAGTAAAACTATTAGAGTAAGTAAGTGACCTGTAACTAGCTGTGGACTACGGGGAGAGAAAAAAATCGTATATGGAAAAGTAATAAGGGGAAGACAAAGGACAAACAAAAACAAAAATAACAACAG
Source organism: Struthio camelus (assembly GCF_040807025.1). Lineage (NCBI taxonomy): Eukaryota > Metazoa > Chordata > Aves > Struthioniformes > Struthionidae > Struthio > Struthio camelus. The sequence continues at coordinate 111,275,714 of NC_090944.1, forward strand.
CATGAGAATTTGTCAAGTAAAAAATGAACATTTTCAACACTTGAAAACTCTTGAAAATGACAATTATTTGTGCACAAGTCAGAAATATGACTATATTTCACGTCCACTGCTTCCATCCCCACAACCTTCAGCCCTAACACACTTAACTGCTAAAGCAGAAATATAAATTTAAGCTCCTGTGAGAGTGCACATATGCCTTCACTGAGATTACTCAGCAACTGACTGCAATACGAGTTTTACTTGCATAATGTGGACTAGGAGTAGTCACAATACGATGGCCAAAGTAAATTCATAGAGGACTAACTGGAATGTCATAAGGAGGTGCAAGGTTACTTAGAAAGCAGATCAGCACTGGCGCTCCTGAATGACTGGAATGACTGGTAGAGCGCTAGGGGAAGGCTCCAGCCTTCCTCTCCCTGCGCCCTCCTGGCCTTTCCCTGCTCATTCAAAATTGCCATTTCTATGTCTCTGGGTGACTTCCCTGGAAGCAGTACAGTACTGGGGAACTCCTTCTCTCTGCTTGGCGATGGCTCTAATGGCTAAAGCTGAAGCCTGCCTCACCCTGCCCATTTCCTGTTAAGAGTGTGTGAGTGCGCGTGCATGTGTGTGGATGCATACATACGTATATATGTATGTATATAAAAATGTATATATATGTATAATACAAATATATTTAATATCAATTACAGGGAAAACAAGGCAGTCTTTCAAATTTCAAATATGTCAACATATTGTACAAACAGGAAGTGGCACTGCAGCAACAGGTCATTAAAAAGTCTGTGGACCAACCAAGAATTAGGAGAGTCATCTGAAAAATGAAAGAAAAAAAAAAATCAAGCCTTTTCCACCATAGTTGGCATATCCCAAATCTCGCATAGTTCTACGCTCTCACAAAAGGGCGATGTGTGTTTCACGGAACTACCTGAGCGAGCAGCGTTATAAATAATCACATATTTTCACACTGCCTTTTCCTATAACACCCTCCCTATCACTTAATCGCCTGCTCTTTTGCTCTCTCGTCAACACAGAAAATGCTTCGGAAGGGTGGGGAGAGAACAGGGTCTGAAGAGAGAGTCCATTCAGAAGGCAGTCTCAAGTATTCTCTTACTGGTTAGGAATCTTTCCATTGCAGAGGCATCCTGACATTAACAATCTGTTTTCCTCTGCTTGAAGGCTTTAATTCCTTCCCTCTCCCTGCCTTGCACCTTGAAATGACATTATGAGGAAAGTCATGACTGATTCATTTCTCAAGAAGCTGATCTGGAATCATAAGGCTAGGCTGCCAGCTAGAGGTAATCCAAGGGAAAAAAATAACTCTGACCGACCAAAGTTCTTGTTCATGACAAAAGTATGCGGTAGAGAGAGAAAATACCTGCATTTGCAGTATCACTGTGAGTGCCCTCATCTAAAAAGGACCCTCAGTAATATTTCCCTATCATACAAACCAGTTGAAGGTGGCAGATTCGAGGTTATCAGAAACATCTGAATGGCAGCTCTATTTCATTTTTACTTTTTTTTTAAAGTGAAATTTAAAAACACCCTCCCTCCTCTGAGTATTCACCATTTTATAATCCAAGCTGTCCCAGCGTAGCATACGTATGCACACAACTGGCTATGTTTTTTAACATCTGCTTTTCATTTTCTTAACAGGAAACCAACACAATTTCCATGACAAAGGAGGATTCTGGTGTTATACTCTCATTTATCTGTCATGTGTACACTTGGCAGCATTTGATCTTTATTCTCCAGACACTTAAGAAATAATCTAAGAATTATTGCTTCTTGACAATACAAACAAATAAGGATATCTATAAATAAACCACAGAAAGGACAGAGTGGAGGTTCGCTTAGCACCCGCAGGGGGACTGCCTAGGGGCTAGTTCTCATTTATTTTTTGGCCATAGCTCCAGATCAGAAGGTCACTTTCCTTTCTGAGCGATGTGAGTGCCCTTTTATGCGAGTCGGAGCAAGGGGAACACAGGCTCTCACACAAAGCACCTCTGAAGAAATTTGCTGACTTCTTTTTTTTGCCCCCCCCCCCCCCCACTCCCCACCCCCTTCTGAGAGCATATTGTCCGGCATCACAAAGAAGAATGGCCACTGATTTAAGAAGTATGGTGGCAGGGCCAGACCACATGAACCGCACTCTTGTCAATCTTGCTGAATGTGCATTGAGAGGGAAAGCAGCATTTCGGTGACATCGTACAATAAGGAGGTCTAAAAGCGGGAGATAATAGCCCAGCATGCGTTACAGCAGTGGCAGCTCTGAATAACTTCTGCATTGACAGTCAGGGTTCACTTTCAAACCAGTTGCCAGCTGAGGGAAGAAAAGGTTTTCTGTAAGCTATTTGTACTAATCTTGACTCACTAGGAATTTGAAAATCCAGGAAACTTAATATTTTTAAATAAATTGCAGGCACAAAAGCATTGCTTTAAATTTTATGCTGTGATCCTGCAGGGCAATCTCACTAGCACCCACAAGAAGCTGTTTGATTGGGGGGGGGGGGGGGGGTCGGGGAGAGAGCGAGAAACTTCATCGTTTGTAGCATTTCCCCATGGCTACTCTTGCTCACTTTGGGTCCAATCCAAACAGCCGTTGAAGGATAGAGCAAGAATTCCTACTGACTTCTGTAAAAGCTGCATCAAGGCCATGGGAAGTAACAGATACTAGCCACTAAGCCTTGTCTGAAGGCCCTGAAATGAATATCAGCCCCTTGATTTACATGTCACTAATGTGATAAGCATATTTTAAAAGGGACAGTCCTTTTTCTCCTGACTTTCACTCTTTCCTTCTCTGTGAAAAAGCTGATGGTTAAAGAAAGAAATGTTTGTAAGGAATCTTCAGATTCTACGGGGGAGAAGATTTTTCAGGAAATCTTATCAAGGTAAAAAATTAAAGATACCTGTTAGAACTGTGCCAGTCTGAGTATCTTCACTGCCACATTATGAGGCTAACCCTGCAAATTCTTCGTCGTGGCTGGGATTTTCTTGGAAGTGAAGAGCACAGATCAGTTCAGTGTACGTTCCAAAGTTATTTATGGCCAGATCCAACTAAAATAAAATGGCATACAGCCTACCTCCCTGTGGCATCCAGATTCTTTAGGTGTCTCAGTTTTCTATACAGTTAACGAGAGTAAGGAGCCTCCGTATGGGAGCTAAAGCAGCTTTTCTACAAGGAGACACAACTCATACAGGACTGTTCAGCATGTAGCTACTTGAACCCTCCCAAAAGGAAACACTGAGCACAAAGCAGGGCCCCCGATCTTATCCCTCCTAGGGTCTGAGACCTTCATTCTTGGCTGCAGTGAGGCTGCGGTGATCAACAGTCTGGGGTGCCTCTTCACAAAAAGCGTATGCCCTATTTTTCAAAGAATCAAGCAGAGGTTATACATTCAAATGATGTGGGTACTTGGTCTTTTTCACCCTGGGGTAGTTCAAACATGTGAGCCATCAAAAATCGGCCAGAGAGATTAAGTGTCCAAATGAGAGTACTATCCAGACATAGACCAACAATAGCTCTATTTTTATATACGAGCTTATTTATATTCATCTTACTTCAGTTCATTTCCTTGCTGAAAATAAAAGCTGTTTGTGTCCAAACAGACCTGCTCGAGGTTTGCCAAACTATAACAATTGAAATTCTTTTAAAAGCAGAGATTTGATGACAGAGGTGGTCTTTAGAAAAATAAAATTGAAATTACAAGAAACCCCTCATTTTGTAGCCACTCTAAAAATAGAGAAACAAAAGGTTTAATCAACTTGAGCCATTTTTAGAAGAGAAATGTGTGCCTTGGCTCAAGGAGTCAACTTCACCCTTCAAGGGTGAAAGCATCATCATTCAGGACCTGTACTTAGACTTCAGTTATTAAAGAAGGAACAAAGAACAGGAAAGAGAAGTTTAAGAAGCTATACTTTTCCTCTATTGATGGCTGTTACTTACAGGAACAACCTCACTAAATCTTAAGAATGTTTCTTTTAGTAAGTGCCCAATACTGTGAATAAATGATACAGAGTTTGGCCTACAGACTGCATAACAGAGAAAATCTGGAGAAAAAATATCCTTGTAAGTGTACCTGTGTCCTCATCAGCATGTCTATGCGCCTTTAAAATATAATCAAGCAACCAGTCACTGCCATGTAAGCAGAGCAGCAAAGAAGACCTACAAGGGATTAGAAAGGCAGGATCAGTGAAAAAATTCCTTTTAATCTCTTCCAGCATTATTTCAATATACTTTCTATTAGTTAATATATTCAGCAATTTAAATATCCCATGCAAAAAAGAACTGGATAGAATAGGTGGAAAATGGCATTACCCTAGAGTCAGACAGAGCCACTCAGTTTTCCATTAAACCATTATTATTTATGGGCACTATTATGTTTTTGACTGTCCACTGGGAAAATTTTAACAGCATATTTGGTTTTAAGTGAATACAAGTCAAAATATTTCAGCTGTCAAGAAGCAATAATTTATTTGGGGTCAGTTCAGAAATAATTTGTGCCTAACTGAGATGCCACAATGATTCATGGAAAACTATAGGTTGGATGTCTCTTTCTGTTCTCCTCTATGGGCTGGCTCCATACTACATTTCACCTCTAGTGACCTCCAAAGTCTTCCCTTTAGCTAAATCAAAAATAGTGGATCATGGAAGTCCTACAGACATAGTATATTATGGGAAATGCAGTTCACCTGTGAAGATTGAACCACAGAAAACAACTCTAGTATTCTCCAGTCTTCAAGCTTATTTTTCCTTCTCTCAAGCCTCACATATCTCAATGCAATTTTTCACTGGATTAAATGAAGCGATTTTTGCCCTATGAGTAAAATTATTTACTTACCTGACTGATTTAAAAATGCGTCTCTTCTAACCCAAACTATACCTTTCTCCCATGGCCACTTTTAGCTGATCTGTGCAAATGGAACACAGCTGGGGATCCTGGTCTGGGGAACACAAAAATGGCACCTTATACCATTATTTCTCTCCTACTCTAGCCTTATAAAGTCTGTGTTCATTGGCTTGATACAAGTGCTGCTGTTAGCAACAGTTCCGCAGTAGTTATACCTCAGGACTTTTGAGGTCTAACGAGAACACTGCTGACAATTGGGGCTACTAATTGAAGGGGAAGCAACAGGAATGGAGGATCCATTCAATATGTTCCTCCAGGTCCAAATATATGCACTTTTATTACCTGGATAAATTGCACTAGGTCTGCTCTAACAGACTGAAACCCGGAATAAAACTGGAATTAGAATATCATTCCATTATCCTGTCTCTGTCCACTGCCAAAGCAAGTATTACATCAGTTATTATAGGTGTATGTGTGTACACACACTATCCACACACATTTACAAATGCACCTTTATATAGAGAATGTATGAACATATGCATGTCTGTATAGAAAACCAACTCATCGAGCATGTGGCTCACAGACAGCCTTTCCTGCCATCTAAATACAGCTATAAATGAATCATAACTCCAGCAAAAATTTCTGCTTTCAGACTCATGGAAAATGCTATGTTATTTTTGGCTTATGTCAAAGAAAAGCAGGGTGATAAAAGAGTGGGTACAGTAAGGTCCAAGTTCATCTGCATTTTCATCTGTACCTGCCTTTTGAGAGCTCTCACTAGAAGGTTCTGTTTACTTTCACAGATTCAAGTAGTATATTTTATGTTTATATTTATTCTATTTTATCACATTGCAGATGTAAAGAACCCATTTAGGAGCGTGCATTATATAGTCTACGTACACAGAGTATGCATAATGATCTATGATTTGGTTCTATAAGATGATCTGCATAAATGTGAATATATTTTAATATATACATTATATGTTATATATATACACATTATGATATATACAAATATAAATCTGCATAAATATCAGAGGCTTAGACTATAAAAGCAGTAAGTTTTCACAAGTTACACAGAAACCGTAATATTTTACTCTATTTTTGCACCATTCTTCATCCGTACACAAAGAAGAGAACTTAACTCTTAAAGAAAACTTATGTGAAGGGAGAATTACCCATAGCTCTTCACTTTGCTGACATGAGAATGAATTCCAACAATTAACAGAAATAGCTTTCTAATCTATCCTGTCACCCATACGCCTACCCAAAGATACACCTAAGTAGTGCTGTCACCCAGAGGAGACAAAGACATGTAAAGGGGAGACAACTAATTGAGAAGACTTGCCCTCAAGATCTTTGCGCACAGTGATGCTTCCTCTAAAACAAGTTCAAAAGAAAATCCAGTACAATGTTTTTGTTACTGATTTATATGCCACTCCCTCCAGCAATGTAGCCAGACTGCACATTCAGAGCTGGCTATCTCTGCTATCCTTCTGCAGATCCAAAACACTAAAGACAAAAGTTTGGCAAGAATGAAAAAACAGATCCAAACACTCCAGAATTTGGGTGAAACAAAAATATGAGATTTGTACTTCATACCATGGGCTATTGCACTCTTCTGTAATCAACTTGCTTGTTTAAGAACACTCTGCTTTCATAAATGCACTTCCTCCTCCTCCAGTCAAAAAGTCCTAGGACAAGAGCCTACAGCTATGCCAGGCTTTCTTTATTGCTGCTAAATACTAGCAGCAAACTGAAGGTACAATGAAGTGACTAAGTCTCAGCTGTTGTCACATCCTGCCCTAGCTCTCAACCTCTCAACTGCATGTGCTTGATGTCACTCCATGCCATATTACTCTCCCACCCAAGAAAGGCTATTGATATTTACAGATGGATCGTGTCATCCTGTGAGCACCTGAGAGGGGTGCAAATGCACACTCAAACCAGCTGGATCCCTTCCTCAGGTCCCTGAACATACCTATTTAGATCCGCACTCATGCAGGAGGAAAATGCATGTATTTCAGAGGAAAGGGAGACAGCTGAGGAAAGCAAATAGCATGGAGCTAAGAAATATTTTCTTTGGCTACAAAGTTACTGCTTGAAACAGGGTATGTGCTGGCTTACATTGGAGCATCTTTAGTCCTGCTGTCGGCTCAAGATTGATAGAAGCTTCTCTTCCCTGATAGATGCTCCTCTTCTCTGCAACCCAGCTCCTTCCTAACATCCTCCTGAATGCCGCTGAACTGCAAATTCAATAATTCTACAGTAAGGTACGTTACAGCTAAGCAGTTCATGTGAGGATGTAAAATTTCCTCAAAGTTTCAGACATCTCTCCAGTCCATGAGAGTTGTTTCAGCGAAAGTGGTGTGTGTGACTATAAGTGTTTCTGAGACTTTAGCAGCAGAAAACGATAAATATGCCATGCTAGCACCTTCTCCTTCATCCACAGACTTCTACGTATAACACATCTTTGATACTCTTTGTGGTTAAGTCACCTATATGCATTTCTACACCTTCTAGCCCCTAGGCATACTATAGCAAGGTCACCAAATTTTCAGCATTGAACTCCCTTATGAGTGTCTACATTTATAAGCCACTGATGCAAAATCAACCGGCTTGTTGCTTGTAGTATGGAGTATGTGTAGAGAAACAGATGGCCCAATAACCTGATCAGCACTGACCTTCCTGCTAAGTCCTTTATGTGAAAGATGCTAAGGAAGATTTGTTGTGATCCTTGGCAAAGAAGAATGCTTTGATTAATCAACTTCAACAAAGGAGACACTGACTTTTAGTCTTAAGTAAGATATCCCTGCTTGTGGGCTAAGGTTTGGGCAACAAATGTATTTCTCTCTCTCTCTCTCTCTCACCCCTATGGTTAGGGCAAAAAAAAATGCTTCCACAATTGGGCACCATTCCTAACATTTTCAGTAGAATTTCAGTCTCCTTACCACAGAGCTGAATTTGGCCCACAAAGTGCAAAAATAAATCTGCTCTGCTGTTTTCAGTGGTGTACTAGCCACCAACAAAAGCAGTTCCTATTAATGATTAAATGGGAAACTTTACAGTTCCTCTCCCACACAGGTCTTTGCAGACCTTTTTGGCATGTCATTGAAAAAAATTGCATAACTGCAGCTGCTTTTACTTTAGACTGAGAACTGAATTTCCAGCAAGTTATGTTTTCATGATTGGACTGGAAAAAAGTTCAAATAGAGTTTCACTCCAGCAATTGAGTCAACATACAACATGCTCCTGCTTGTATGGGAGAAATAAGCATGCAGAAAGGTACAATGTGAGCTTGTAGGGGTAATAAATGTTTGCTTGTAGAATCTGTCAGGGGGTGAATAGTGGCATAACAGAGCTCACCTGCAAGCTACCTTGTAGGTTAGTTGTATTATTTTAATCTTTGGATCATACGCTGACTAAGCCTGTATCCTGAGCTGCAGCAGTCTATTGGTATAGGAACGTGGCACTCTAAAATAGGTTACAGCATAGACAGTTTATAAAGCTGTTCATTGTTTTGATAAAACTAAACAAGCTACACTGTTATAGAATAATTTGACAGCATAACTGCATCTCTATTTGACACTTCTGGGACTGCAGTTCTGGTCAGGAATGACACCTATTTGTATGTGGACTGACGTAGCTGTGCTGGCAGACTTCTCTAGCACAGAGTTGGCCTCAAAGGAGATGAGGACAACTGAGGAAAATTTGGCTCATGCTGAACAGTTTTCAAGTACAAAGTGATTTTACACAGCAAAATCCAAAGTGTTTTGTCTAATTTTATTCTACTGAAGGAGTCTCGAGGCTACAGAAGGTCCTGGGGGCAAGTGGCACGGCACAGTTCACTTTCCTTACAGCTACACTTTCTCTCACCCTAAAATGTGTGTCTCTGTCTTATTGTCTGTTGGGTGCAGTCCCTAGCCTATGCTGTTCCTTGAAGCTTTCCAAGGAAATTGCTGGTTGGCATGGATCAAAGTCATGCCAGGAAGCATGCTAACAATTAAAATAGTATAGGGCACCTGCAAAAGAGTCCTCAAGGCTGTGAGCAGGACCTGTTGAGTGTCCTGGTATAGATTTAGCCCTGTTACGCACCACTGTAATAAATAAACAAGCATTACATAGTATATATTTTTTCTAGGAGCTCTGTAGAAAGTGCAGCCCATTCTTAGACATCTCTGCATCTGAAGTAGCTCAAATGTCTGTGAGCACTTTTCTGGAATTCTAATTTCACACCGTGCTGACCTGCTTTGAGGTTTTTCTGCTGTTGTACAGACACTGAGAGATAAAATACACAAAAAATAGTAGCGAATAGCATATTGTCTGAGAGATCACAATAATAATTAATTTTTCTTGGACGTAATGTTTTAAACCACATACTGATTCAGCTGCTACAAAAAATGCAGCGTATCAGCTTTAGTTTCTCCACAAGAAATGTTTTTCAAAAAGACCCACTACAAGCGATTTTTCCTTTCATTTAGCTAATGAATTATTATATAATTATGTATATTTCATTAAGTAACATGATTTGGAATAAATAATTTTCAGGGTTAGGAAGATTTCTTTTTTAGATGAATACGGTCCTAGGCAATACTGAAAGTTACAAGTAGGGTGAGAATTTTCACAGAATTAGGCTGGATGGGGAAGAGGCCAGTCAGCCGCTCACATGCAAGAAATAGTCTAAGTTCAGAATTACATACAGTTCTCTGCATTCAGTCCTTGGCCTCTTGTATGACAGCACCACCAAAACACACCAGCTACATATAGTAGCACAGACATGTCAGCACACAGTTACCTGCTGAAGTCATCTATCTACTCATTTAAACATACACCACTGAAGAATCATTACCACCTAGACATTAAAGCTTTTGAACTATCCTCCTTTGAGCCAAAAGATGAGCCTGTGACTTAAGAGGCAGTGCACATTTAGAAATCATAAAATCAGAACAGCTTAGGTTGGGAGGGTCCTCTGGTCAGCTGGTTCAAACCCTCAGTGAAAGCAGGACCAGCTCCAAAGTTAGATCAGCTTGCCAAGGCACCAGTTAAGACTTCCAAGGATCGAGACTTCATAGCATTTCCGGGCAACTACTTTAATGCTTAACCATCCCCTTAAGTCCCAATTACCCTACTTGCTTATTCTCTACCAAGCGACAGAACTTCTGATTAACCATCAGTGTTCAAAGATCCTTCTTCACAAGATTTTTCCAGATAGCTTCTGTAGGTAGGTTTTTATCATGAACAACAGAGTATAGAATTATTGTCTCATTGTATTTCCACAAATAGGATTTGAATTATATTAAAATGCTTTGATCCTAACAAATCGAGAGGAAGGAGATAATTAGTAACAGGAAACAGTCTGCATTAGTAGCACAGGTCTGTGAATGTGATAAACATGAAATGTATAAAAACACAGGCATACTGTAAGACAGAAGCAGAGGATAAAGTCAGGATACTATATTGACCACAGAGTCTACCCAAACACAGCAGTATACTGTTATTGTCTATTTACACACTGAACTAACCAAGATCTTTCAGCCCAGTTGTGCTCCAAAGAGATACTGCAAAAACGAGATTGTGCACTTGTGTGTTAATATCAGATTTGTCAACAAAAAAAAACCCAAGAAAACAAAACAACTCCAAAAGCAACATTACTTAGTTTATCGGTTGCCAGGATGTGAAAGCCACAAACTCAGTTTTCAGTTCTGTAGCCATCTATGCTTTTCCAATGTCAGAGATAACAAAGAGGGGAAAATAAGCAATGTGCTTTACTAGACAGCAGTACTGTGCTCCTTTTCCCTTTACCCCACAACACCTAGCAAGACGCTTTAGAAATTAAGCTTAGAAACAAGAGTAACATACAGACGCACTGTGAAGAATCTTGATTTATAATCCCCTTCGCCATACTGCAGTTTTTTTCAGCAATTACCAGTTATTGTAAGTAAATACAAAACATCATACAATCCTATGGGGTAGCCTAACTTTCCTCCATTTTCCCTGAGCCCTCTGGCATGGTCAATACCTTCCATAAACACTGGAGCAAGAAAGAACCTCTTAAACTGGAAGAAGAAACAGGTACTACAGTTTACAAGAGGTCTTTTTTAAAAAGTGTAATGGATTTTCCCCAGACAACAGGGATGAGATGCCTGCTTTTTTCTACAGTACTGCAGCCTGTACAGTCATTTACACCTTTGTAAAACATTACCAGTTGAAGAGGCAGCATTTTGCACCCACTTTGCACTCGCTTTGAACAACTGCAAATGATTATGCAAGGTACAATATTTTGGAGGAGGAGGTTCAAGGCGTTTCAAAAGCTTAATTACTACACTGCTAAAATTTAGGTGTTTCTAAAGAAAGGATCACAGCTATTAGAAAACAGTTTTGACAGTCAAACTCAGATGAGACATTACCTGCAACACACAGATTTTGAAGTACCAAATAGCAGAGAAATATTTATTAAAAAATGTACTAAGGCACATTCCAACTCTTATCTCTATTAGCACAGTGCCTAGGAGTCTTAATGACTGCATAAAAGCACTGGAATCTGAAAAAGGATGGTCCAAAAAGAGACCAATAAAAGATGATCCCTGACCAAAAGAAGATGGTCCCTGCTCTAAGCAGCATGCAGGCTGACGTCATGTTTAGATGAGACGGACTGATCTGCAACCGTTCAATGCTACAAAATGGTAAATTCTGTCCACTCTTCTCCTGTTTTATAGTTCTATCTTTTCCTTGCATTGGCTCTGATATTCATCAAGTCCTTAGAAATGGCCCAGGACACTAATTCAGCAGACAAGTAACACGCCCCCACCCTCCCACCTCCCTACAAGTGTATGGTTTTCTTCTGGATCACCAAACTGCATCAGCTCATCAAGGATCAGAGGAAAATCGGAGCAGGCCAACGGGAGTGCGAGGCTGAGCAGTGGGCATAAGGGTAGCCAAAAGGGAAAACAGCAGAAGTGTGTCACCAGATCTGCTGTCTCAAAGCACACTTGAAGCACAAGAGAAGAGCTAATAGGTGAGAAGCAAGAAAGAAGAGTAAAAAAGAGCACTGAGATGCTGAAGGCATCACAATAGGCAGTTCTTTGTATAACAATGATTTCATCCCAAATTTCCAATCTGAGATTCATTTATTTATTTATAACTCAGGTTCAGAGATGCAGGTCTCTCACTGCTAGAGTACAGCACTAGTTTTGTGCACTTTAATATCTTAAGTGATGCATAGAAGAAAAATGTACTGAGGGAACTGGAAGTCTGAAGTACACACATACAGAGCTATATGCATGCTTTGTTAATTAAAATTAATTTTTAATTACGACTTTTCTTATTTAAAATATAAAAGTATAAGCAATAGTAGTTCTGAATATGAAAGCATAGAAAATGTACTTACTGAACATACTTTAAATGATAATTTGTTCAAGCTGAGCTTTAAAATTTTAATTTGTCCAAGCTGCACTTCTGTTGTCAATCAGTGCTTTGATAGTTTCACCTTCTACGGCTGGTGTTTCACCTACAATTAGTTTATCCCAGCACTTGCGCTGAAAGAGATGATTCCAGGCCACCCCTGTTGCTGGCTGCTTCGCCCCATCACTGTGTCCTTTGCGTCACCCTGGCTGTTTGAGCAGCGTTTGTGGTAAACTTTGTGGCAGAAGACAGAGGACAGGGTGCGGGCTGAGGAAAGGACAGATTGCTTCTTTGGAAAGTCATGCTATCTCATGCCAGTTTAAGGTGTATTTGAAACGGTAGTTTAGATGCCATGCACCGGTAATCCTCCAAAGATACTCACGACCTACTCTGTGAAGCTGGTTATCCATTGCTTTTCAACTTGGGGACTCAGTTACATCAGCACTTGGATGAAATACAAGCTTAATCAGAATTTGAATGTCATCAATTTGCACCCAGTTAGCACAGCTGCAAATAACTCAAGTGTGAGCAAGATAATGGAAAATATGATTCAATGAGTTTCATGTTTTGTTCTTTAAATCTTTAGAGCTCTGGGCCTGCAAAGCTTTTAAAGCAATGACTATTTTCCTGTGAAGTCAGCAGGATCAGGCCCTGCTTCTGATCACGATTTCTGAATCTTATTTCAATGTTACTACTACTGCAAAGGACATGCAGAGGGACTTTTCTTCAGGGAAGTGTAAACTTTATCCATGGCCTTGTACGAAATATGAAGTTCATATGGAGCTTCTTTGGACTAACAGCTACACTGCTGAACCTCTTTTCAGTCAGAATGGAGACATTTACTTTGAATTACTGTTTTTAGTGTTTTTTCATTTGTCCATAAAAATTCACTTAGACTGAAACTTGGCACTTAAAGATATGACACAGGAGTGTTAAGGGATTCATCAAAATCCTATCAATAAATAAATAAATAAAAATCTGTTGTGCTTAATTTTAAGTTAAACATACACAAAGAAAAACAAATAAGCTTCCCTGTTTAAACTGTTTTTTTTCTCCCTTTTGCTTGTGTAACTTAAACAAGCTTTTATTTAAAACATGATATTTTCCAGACCTTAAGACCTTTGCTTGAACTAGGCATTTCTGGAATTTCTTATTTAAAATTGCAATGGCCAAGTGACAAATACACCGGAATCAGAAAGCAAACCCCGCGCTTTGACAATAACTTATTGTTTATAGCATATTTTATTACATGTATCAATATTAAAATCTCCCTATAAAGTTTAACTGAGGATTGAAATAATACTACTGATAAGATTACATTCCCATTAAAGCATTCTGTTGTTTTCAGGTTATGGCACATCACAAGCCTAATGTTCCATTTTATCATTAAACAACTAGAGTATTTCTTTGGGCTACGATTTATTTAAGTGTGTGGCTAACTTCAAGTATGCAAGTAATTCCACTAGTTTCAACAGGACTATTCACTTGCTTTATATTAGACAAGTGCTCAAACACTTCACTGAACTTGAGCCAAGCTCAGCTCTAAACAGAACCCCTTCTTTAACTCACTGTCTGATCTACAGTATCAGGAGAATACTGGGAATCCTAGTGAATGCCAAAGGACATAGGCAGATCTTATTAAAATATGTTAGAAAAAGAGAAAAGGTAAAGACTGAGAGACTGCCTTTTCAAAAAGGAAAAATGTATACACCACCAATCATTTTTACTAAAATATCTTGGATAAATATCTTGGTCCATTGACCACTGGCCTTAAATTTGAGTTTCCTGGCTTTTGTGGGAGTGTGGTACAAATCTAGCTTTACTTAAACACAGAGAGGTTTTTTTCTCTTTCTTTCTTTTAATTCATTTAACATGTACTCCCTTTAGTTTCGTTCTGGAGCAAATTTTGAACCGATATAAATCCTGGGAGTTTTACTACCTAATTAAAAACATGTTCCTGTTCCACGCATTGATGGGAAACTCATGTCTCAAAGGGTTAATTAACAGTCTTTACACATTCTGTATTTAGCTCAGGGTACAAAGCCAAAAACATAAATAACGTCTTAGACGGAAACAGGAGGTGCAGATGGTTTTTAACTTTAGTTCTCAGTGCATTTTACACTAGCCAGAAATATGCACTGTATAAAACCGAAACAATGACTCAGTAGCCATACTTAATGCACAGTTATATTTAAAGCATTCTCCTCCTTTGCAACTTTATAACTTTTAGGTTTATAAAATAATAATTGCAAACTTGCTGCAGTCAGATGTCTGTAAGGAAGAAGCCTTGAGACAGGAGCACAACACACATCTTATAATTGAGAGAGACAAATTACAAGTATGAAATTATACGGTTGCATACATAACAGATAATCATCTGATAAAATGAAAATCACATAGTGAGGTGACAACAGAAATCAGCACACTGATTTACCAGCTCTTCATTTACAAAACAAACACCCCATAAAATAGCACTAATTTGGCATTAGCTTTAAATGATACAGAATTATTAACTGAGAATACCAGCTTAAAAAAAAGTGAGAGAGATCTCAGTCTTTCTGAGAAGCAAATGTTTAAAAATTATATTTTAAAGGCATAAAATAGAATATCAACCCAAGTGAGTCCTGCTATTCCCTCACTAACATCACCATTTCTCACTTACATAAATATTCTATTGAATCCAAAAGGCAAAGGAACCTGGTAAAAGCCGACATTGAGACGGCTGAATGAGACCATTGACTGAGGGGCTGCTAATTGGGTAAAAGTGTTTGCAGGTTTGAACTCACATACAAACTTCTACAGGACAGTGGAAATGAAAGAAACATGAGACGGACACAGAAGACAGCCAGACCATCTCCTTCCTTGTTACTAGTTATTCTGTTCCAAAAAATAAGTGGCCTTGGACATGTCATGACATTTGTGACTCATTCTAATGTTTCTTAATGGGACTTAAACTTTAACTAACCTGCTAGGGTGCCATGAAAGTGAGTTAATGTTTAACAGACATTTCATAAGAGATCCGTTTTGTGTAAATTTACAGATTTGTGAAATGCCAGTTACACATGTTCTTGAAATAAAAACCACAGTTTAGGATTGCACTGGCCTTGAACATAAAATACCACTATTCCTACAAATGACCTATAGCTAAACAATATATTCAATTTTGGAACCAGAATTCAAGCTAAAATGCCTGTCTTCTCATGTCACAGCATCTGCATTTAAAAGAAAACTCCAGGCTGTGGTTTCATAGCAGAGGTAAACAATTCTCTATAGCCTTGAATTAAGATTGAAGAGCTCAGTATTTTTTATTGGCTGACTATAAGCTGTTTTGCTGCTGCTAAGGGATTCCTTGCTCAGTACACTGGCTGGAAGCATCTAACTACCTATCTGAAGCCTTAAAGTCCTTTTGTAAAGAAGAAACCTTGATATCTTGGTGTTCAGTATCTAAAAGTTAAGATCTGTAGGCCACCCAGGTACTTATTTCAGTATCTGTTTCTACTTTGGCAAAAAGGCTCCTGGCTTCTATACCACTCAGGTATCATCAAACATTTTTTCTACCTAGAAAACTTGGCACATCTGCTACCCGACACTTTAGAGGACAAGATGGTATGGCTATTTCTTTAGATGATAATGGTGACTACAGTCACTTTCTTGGGCATTTCCAATTTTGCTGCAAGACATTATAAAATAACACCATTTGCTAACTCTTTAGACCGCCAACATAAAACACCTTAGCAACACCTTACAAATAGCTGACTTCAGGAAGTCCAGACCCACTAAATGCCATGTAGCTCGTGCCAAGTACTGTATGTTCCAGCATTAAAGACACATCTGTCAACAAGAGACATGCTTCTCTGCTACTCTAAACACTAGTCTCTTCTTCTCTCTGCTTTATCCGGAAATGGATAAAAAGGATGGGTTGTCCCCTAGCTGGAGGCAGTAGCGCTCACTGAACAAAAAAGTGTGTGCTCCTACTTCTTCCTAGAGCAGGACGGCGCTCTGGCTGGACACAGAGGGTAGCTTCAGAGCCCTGCACATCAGGTGGAAGGCCAAGGCCTTTAGGGCTGCGATGTGAAGAGTGGCACTATCTCTGCAGGGTCTGTATGCTGGATGACTACCTGCTATCACCCGTCTCTTTCCTCCATCCACTTCTGGGTTAGGGTGAGAGCCATCCCCAGCAGAAGCTCAGTTCCCTGCCAGCCCTGAGATGGTAAAGTTGCCCTACTTGCAAAAAATAATGATGCAGCACTGTAGCAGCAATGTAGCAAATCTCCAAGCAAGACTGGACAGAAGGGGATTTTCTTTGTAAACAAAACTGATTTCACTCACACTTTCATACCCATACACTCGCAAGCACTGAGATACTTGGTGTGCCTGAGTGATCTGCCCAGCATGCAGGCACTCGGACACTTGCATCCAGGTGACCTGTCTGGAATTCTCTGCAGTGACACAGAGAAACAGGGACTCTGGTTATCGACTCTTCCTTCTGTCTCCTGTTCTTCTTCAGTTGGTGGCCATGTGCTAGTTTTGGATATGCCCTATAGTACCCCCAGGAGATGACAGAGATTAATCACTCCATCATGTTCCACCTCTGTGAGTCACAGAATCACAGAATTACAGAACGATTGAGGTTGGAAGAGACCTCTGGAGATCATCTAGTCAGGGTCCTCTAGAGCACGTTTCCCAGGATGGCATCCAGGTGGGTTTTGAGTATCTCCAGTGAAGGAGACTCCGCAAGTTCTCTGGGCAACCTGTTCCAGTGCTCTGTTACCCTCACAGGAAAGAAGTTTTTCCTCATGTTCAGATGGAACTTCCTGTGTTTCAGTTTGTGCCTGTTGCCTCTTGTCCTGTCACTGGGCATTGCAGAGAAGAGTCTGGCCCCATCTTCTGGGCACCTTCCCTTCAGATACTTATACACATTGAGCCTTCTCTTCTCCAGGCTGAACAGTCCCAGCTCCCTCAGTCTTTCCTCATAGGAGAGACGCTCCAGTCCCTTAATCATTTCAGTCATCAGGATCATCAGGAGTCATCAGGATTTACTCAGTGTACTTTGTCTCCTAATCTGGGTGATCTGAAGAGCTGCACACAGATGTGTGCTAGGATCCTGATGACCTGCTAATCCAGCTGCAATCAACATATGCCATTCTTGTAGCCCTTCTCCAGTTATTTACTCTTACTGGGGTTTCCACAGTCAGACATTTCCATTTATTCTCCCAAGATACTAATGTAAATGTTTCTAGTACAGTTTTCCTCAGCAGCTTTGATGGGTCATTTGCAGGTAGCATGTGGAACCTATTCTGTTGCAGCCTCTGTGTAATCAGCTTGGATCAGCAAGCACCTGCTTTTTTGGTTACATAACAGGAAAGGACCCTATCTTATACCCTGGAAAGTAAAGTACACCACCAAGGGATCCAGTCCCAGTGAATGATATCAGCTGAAGATGCTGAACATAAAGTTAATGCACTGGATGGAGCAACGCTTCATAGCCAGAGCAAGAAAACGTGAAGAGATCAGAGGTAATGAGTACGAGAAGAAAAATGGGTAGAAAGAACCTCCCACCACCACAGACGCACAGTACAGAAAAGGAATTCTTCCTTTTCTTCTTAGCCTCTGGAGAAGATAAAAGAAAAAAGGAAAGAGGTAGGAGGAGGTGGAGAACAACGTGTGGATGAAGGAGAGCCCCTTCGTGCATTTTAACACCTGAAAGCAGAAATGTCTGTGAACACTCTGGAGAGAAGCTGCTGAACTTCTCAGTAAGGGGAGGGCAAGGCTGAAATAGAAAAAGACTAGGAACAATGTTTGTGGCAGATAGGCATAAGCTATTGCATGGCCTGCATATGGCATTATCTCATACAATTGTTCTCAGTGAGAATACCACAATAATAGAGACAGAACCACCAGCCCAGCACTCGGCCCAAAGGGATTCCCAGAAGGAGGCCTGCTGGAGGCATTTATTTAGGCTGCCATTCAGTATTCCTTCCATATTCACAAAACCCTTATTCATGTTCTTGTCTGGCAGTAAATACCTTAGGGCTCCACATGGGACCGCACTGTGCACCTGAAATTTAGCACAAGAATTTCTCTGAATAGTTATGGCCTTCAGCACAAGTTGAAGTCCTCTGTGGTAATGTACAGAGGAATATGCAGGTTTAATTTGGGGCTAAAGGCTGCTGTAAGATATATAGAAATAGAATGTATAGTGTTAGTCAAGTGAGATTGTTGGTAAGAAAAAGAAAAAAGGAAAAGGGAAATATGGTCAAAAATATGAATGCACAATAATGCAGGACAAAGGTAAGGAATGGAGAGTATAAAGAGAACCAGATAGATAGAAAAGCAATACCTATAAACCCTCTGATATTAATCTGATATTCTAACCCTGTCAAGACATCTCTCAAGTGTCTTGCTCAGTTTTCCCCTTATTACTCTCCTCACTCTCCAACCAGAGTCAAATAACTGCTTTTCTCTCCCCTCACCTAGTTAGTCTGAGTAGATTTCAACTTTTCCCAGCCTGTTTTGCTCTCTTGAACCCTTCCAACATAAATATAGGCATATTTATCCAAGATAATACAGACATTTCAGTAAGAAACGGGCTTAATTTTAGGGTTCACTACTGCTGCCTGCCAAACCTTACGCATTTCATACTTTAATAACTGAACCATGAAAATTACAGCTAATTTTGAAGCACTGCTGGGGACAGGAGGGAGGAGGAAAAGAACCCTGGAATTACAAAATTACTAGCAGAATCTGGTTTTAAGATGGAAAATGGATGATTTTCCACATCTTGCTTTCTACAAAGAATACAAATGAATAGAGTCAATGAGGTTTTTTTAGGTGTCCACTCCGGACTGCTGACCTTACTCCTTTGTTTCTTCTTTTCTTTTAATGTTTTAGGAACATCTCACAGCCTGGGCAGAGGTAGACAGAAATCTGCAACTCTTGTGTCACAAGAGCAAAAATTATCTGTTTTCTGCAGTTTACTAACCATTTTTTTCCGTCTAGGGCATGAATCCAAAAGATAGAAAGAACCTTCCTGACTCTAGTTGGTCTCCATCGTCACCTATATTGAGGACACTCTGCTCTTGACAGAAAGAGGAAGACAGTTACGCAAATTGAACTGTTTTTAAAATTGTCTATATAGAAGAATAAATGCAAAATTCTAAGGTAAAAGAGGATGTTTACTTTGTAGGTACGTAAGTGAGGATAAAAAGGGCAGGAAATACATGGTGTCAAACAGGCACATTGCTTGAGTTACTCGCATTATTTAACTATTCCCTCCTTTTTTACAAAGAAAATTATCAGACATGTCTTCCAAGAAGTGACCTTTTTGTACCTGGAACTAATAGACCAAATCCTGCCTGTACCCCTCTCCACTATTTCCAAGGCAGACCTGCCTGAATAACAATTGAGTATATTCCTAGAAGGGTGAGTTATGAGCTCATAGTGCAGGGAGCTGTGTCACAAGTTCTCTTTAGCAAGGGAACGCCTAACAAGCCCTGTAAATTAGGCTTTGTCATACTGGGAAAGCTTAAATTCTGTCCTTTACTTGCTGTGGGTAAAATTAGCTTCACCTTCTAAAAGCTCAGATAGTCTCATTTCTTGTGCATGTAAGAAAGACAAACAGATGTCCTAAAAAACAACAACAACAACAAATGAAACAAAAGAAAAAATAACCTGGGAGTAAATTTTAGCTCGTCTGGACAGATAATCTGAGGCTGGTCTAAAGATCAATAAAATAAAAGAAAAACTTCCTTTCTGTTCCGGTTAGCCTTGAATCCAGTCCTCTGACACTATGTATAACCCAAGTCCACCACCAGCTTTGCCCCATGCATTGTCTAACCCATATGCTGTCTCAGCTCCATGTGATGCAAAACTGAAGGGAAAAACCCCTGTAAAGTGGTGGTGGAGCTATCCCCAGGCAAACACTGTAAAACTGAGTTTCTG
Organism: Struthio camelus; assembly: GCF_040807025.1. NCBI lineage: Eukaryota > Metazoa > Chordata > Aves > Struthioniformes > Struthionidae > Struthio > Struthio camelus. Next base: position 111,295,900 of record NC_090944.1, read on the forward strand.
TGCAACGCTGGCCTCTGTCCCCAGGTGAATTTCACCCCTATATTTATATCAGGATCAAAACCTGAAATCAACACTGCTGTGATGAAATCACTTTTTGTTTTCTCAAATATCTAGATTTTTTAAGATTTTTGAACTGGTTGAAAAGTCAATGAGTAACATCTGCAAAGTGATGGAAATATCACTTAAGTAAGCTTTTGGTCTAGAGTCTTGGGACTAGGTCCAAAGGAAAATAAGATTTTGTATCTCAGTCTTGAAAAAAAAAAAAGAAAATTAAGTTCAAAATGGATTGTGCTTCATTTCTTGGCGTACCAATCAAAAAACAAACAAAAATCAGCTAGTCCATTCAAGCGCACGTTATGTACTGATTCTGAGTAGTGACTGTGCGCCAAGAACATTTTCTACTATACAATTCTCTTACTATGTATAACTGTATATTTCATTTTGCCTAGAAATAACCTCACAGCATTCACAGAGTAGAAAAACAATGGGCAAGAAAATTAACCACCCACAAATCAACATTGCTACATGGGCATGCAAGCCAGCACTTCAGATGACTGGGAAATCCAAGCCTATTTTTAATGTCATATTTGTCCCCCAACTGTTGCTTCATCAGCATGATAAACATTATAATTTGTGGCTCCAAAAAAATAAAAAAGAAACTTATCCTGGCAGTCCTATTTATGCAATTCTATAAGCATGCAGAGTGGAACATGTGTATTCATGAATTTAAACAGAACAGTAATGAACAAATGAGTTGCCTTCAGTGTTTTCATTTATATTATGCTGTGATACATTTTTTGGTACTTAGTGCAACTACAGGACACAGGAATCAAAGCTTTTTAGTTAGTTTGTAAACTCCCACTCATTATCATGCACCATGTAAGTGATACTGTTGTCTGCCCAACGTATTTATTTCTTCTATAACAAAATACACTGTGTGAGTTGTTGAAGAGGCAATCTGTAGTACATTTCACTACTAGTACATGTAATGCTTACCTCAGACTTTCCTAGTCAAAAAAAATAGGCAATACTGAGAGATAAATTTGAAACACTGTTGATCCAAGGTTATATGCTTCATCAGCTTATATAACCACCAAAAATAAACCCAAAGCAGACAGAATAAGGAAATGGAATTGATGAATGGATGGAATATGCAATAGAAACGGCTACACAGAAATATGGTCCAAGGGTTACCAGGGAGGTGAAATCGCAGCAAATAAGTATGAAGATCCTGAATCTTGGGTGCAGAATATTTACCTGCTCCTTGTCGCTAGGATCAGCTTGTTGTTAACTATGATCTGCTTTTGTATGATATTCAGACTTTTCATGCAGACATTAGCATCCATTGTCTATGAGACTCACATATTGGATCAAGTCTATGCTGACCATGAGCAAGTTTTATGTTTCCTAGTCTAGCTTTCTGGTAGAGAAGGATTCAGCAATAGCAAGTTTAGACATTTTCTTACTATGACCTTGCACCTCTGCTGTTATGTTTCTTTTATTTTGAGACTCTGGAAAAGAGCTGAACAGACTCAACATTCTTCTTCCTTGCAGTGACTCTCCTGGAAGAAACTATATCATCCTAAACTCACAGCAAAGCAGCATTTCTTCAAAGTCTGAAGAACTTTCTTCAAAGTCTAAAGAGGTTTTTCCTCAAGCTAAGAAAAAGTTTATGAAACTGTGCGGAGCAGTTTCACCCAGTTACTCCCAATATAACACCATAATATACATACGCTGATTACACAATAGTATATAGTCACAGGTACAATCCCTGGAAGAAGGACAGAGGGACACATTTCTCCATATTTATGTTATCCTGCTACCCTTTCTGCCCTCAAAGCCATGGAAAGACACCCTAGATCTATTATTTCTCACTCCCAAATGAGGATGTTAAGTACATGAAGAAGAAAAGGAAAAAAGAAAGTCACAGAAAATCAAAAAAGTTCATTGAACATCCATTGGAGGATAAGGAAACTGATTTTCTACTCTCCCTCACCCTCTTTTTGTTTCTCCCAGTTCCTAATTTGCTTTGGCCTGAAGTAAATACAGCTAGCAGTTTTGGAAGTTTGACTTTGCTTTGGGAAAGCTGGGGAGCCCCCCCTGCTCAGCTAATGTGTGGTCTGATCTGAAAGCATACTTGTCCTCACCTCGGCTGGATAGTATTGTGCCAAGGTAAGTGCTTGCTACCACCACCAATTGTCACAAAAGAAAAATGGCTATGCAGTAGGCTGTAGGGCTACAGACTATTGGTGTGTGCAAACAGTGGCCTGATCCTGCCAGCTTCTTGTGTGGAAACAACCTCCTGACAAGAATAAATTGCAAGTTTATAACTAAATTTGATCTATTCTGATTTTAAGTAGACTCTAAGTACTTCGGTAACAATATTCTCTTCATTTAACCTCAGCAGACCACCTTCTCACTTGACAGTGCCGTATAAGAGCCTATAGATGAGAACAATGATGTTAGTTTAAGAGGAAAAGCAGGTAATTTGGATAACTGAGTGGCAATCTGAAGACCCCTTTGTCCTCTCAGAGGGTAAGAGAGCTCCGGCTGGAGGCCCAGCAGCCTACTGAATGTGGCCATAGCTGCACCCAGATGTTTCGGGGCAATCTGCATGTGGCGATGTGTGTGGGTTTCTGTGAGCTGTGAAAGTTATCCCTTCTCTATGGACAGGTCTCTGCCTCCCCACTTACTTCTTCCTCCTTGTTCCCTTGGTGGTGGCACATGACAATGGTAAAGAATCAAGAAAGACGATGAGGAAAAGAGCATTCCCTTAGCCATGGGCTGCTGCTCACCCTGTGCTTCGCCAAGAGGAACTTTCGTCTAGATCTCCCCCTGCTCCTGTTTGCTCCTGTCTGACTTCCCAATATTGTTTTCAAAGTTAAAGAAACAGTACTCCTTTCTTCACAGGAGAGGGCCAACTGCATTTCCGAACGTAGCTCTGACAAGCCACACAGGTCACCATGGGACTCCAGACGGTGCAGCCCACAGAAGAGGGGTTTGCTCTGGGATGCTCCCCAAGAATTAACAAACGCTGGCTGCACCACGGCCAGAGCCACCACACTGTGGAGTTGTACCATACACCCATGACTGAACTGCAGAGCTCTAGTTTTGAATTCTGTTATATTTCTAGCTTTGCTTTTAGTTTTGTTATAACCTCTTATCTCTAATAAATTCTCACACTTGACAAATGATGATCCCTCAAGTTCGGCGCAACTAACCCCGGAATACGAAAGAATCCCGGACGCCCCTCTCGTAGCACGTCACAAGCCTACGTTTACTTAGCTTCTGATAAGAAAAAAAGCTATTTTCAAAAGCTGCTAGCCCCAGCCTTTACTTGAAATGAACTAATGTTCTTCTATGTCAACTTTACATTCTCCACTAAGCACAAAATCACATCTTAAATACTAAATTTCTTTTAAAGGTGAGATGAGCTAGGCTGCACTCAATTATTTCATGACATTAAGGATTAAGAACAACACAAAAAAAAGACCTGATCACAGATTTATAGCACTTTTCTCTCAGTAGATTTGCGACACATAAAAAGTGTTAAAGTTGCCAAGTCAAATACTCAGAAAGTCAGAAATGACAATATACTTGACCTTGCTTTGGTCCCTCTGTGCATATATAATACGATGATTACATATTCAGTTATTATTTTTTTGAGTGGGTGCTTATCTCATTTCATGAATAAAATGAAAAGTGCTCACAAAAAAACAGTGTTGAGCCAGCTATTCTCACTTAGTCTTCAGTGTGTGATCATGGCTTCTACTTACTTACTGTATTTTATTTAAAAGCTGTTCTCAAGACAGCTTTATTAATTTCTTTAATTTCTTTTATCTTCACAGTATAGTTCCCATTTTGCAGGCTGAAATGGTGGTAGCAATTTCAGTTTTCTAGTTTGTGACATCTAGGACTCAACTTTTCACAGTACTTATATGTCCAAAGTACAGACCCTACTGTCCTCAGCTGCAACTCTGAACATGGGATCCAGAAATAAGAAATGTGAAATTCTCTATCTCATTTGAAAAGGCTAGTTTTAATGATTTGCCTGATGTCATTTCACAGGAATTCTGTAAGAGAGATGGACAGAGAACATCCTTTCTTTTCCTGTAGTCGTCTACCTCAATTAATACAACCCTATAATCTCTGAATCCAAGTCCAAAAGGCAATAGCTTTCTTGACTTCACAGCCCCGGTGCATCCTAACAACATACATATCTTATGTGCTGAATAATGCAGGAGACTTGCAGTGTAAGAACAGAGTACATGATTAAAATGCAAATGTGCAAGGAATCTGAACTAAAATTGTACATGTAGTCTCAAAATTCACTTTCATAATTTTAATTACTTGCCTCAGCAACCTTCATAATGTTTGTTCTTTTAATGTGGACTTGTGCATGTAGTACACATTCATAATATGTTCAGTGGGAAGTCATAATATGTTCAGTGGGAAGTCTACCAGAATTTTGAGCCTCACCGTTACACAGATTCCAAGAGAATCTTAACCCAGCATCTGAGTAAAGTGGAGAAACCTGCAGCATGGAATAAAAGCGAAAGAGCTAAAATTATACTCACTAAAGATCAAATTCATCTCTATAAGAGGCCATCATCAATCCAGACACAATATTAATCCAACTGTCTGCTGCTTTCAGAGTCCAAATAACATGTAATTAGTAAAAACAAAAACAAAAAAAAAACCCTTGCGATCAGGGAGTCAAATTTTACATTATTTTTAATAACATCACTATTATTTTGTAATTTTCTCTATTAATAGAAAATGAAGTTTAAAATGTCAGATTTAACACAGCATGAAATCCATTTTCACTTCACAAAATACATCTCAGCTAAGCAGAATGCTGGTTTCTGACATGAGTAAGCAGCAACTGCCATTCATGGTTCATTGCCTAACCTGGCTTTCTGACCATCTCAGAAGAATTTATCCCATTGAGTGAACACTGCTTTCTTACACTACCTTTAACCTAAAGAGTTCTAAGTACTACATAAAGATGAGTTATGCTTGGTTTACTTGTAGGGTATCAGTTATTTAAAGATAGATAAAGTAAAATACAAGGAGGTACTATTACAGCGGTATAAACCTGAATAACTTGGACTTTAAACACAATTAAGAAAACTTATTGGAAATTTTTTCTTGGGATAAAAAGACAGGTAGCAAGTAAGTGGTTTAAAGTCATAGATAAGATTAATTGGTTTTATCCAAGGTCCCTGAGGAATCAACCAAAATATTTCATTCAATCCCATTGCATTCAGTCCCTCAGGAAATTACCAGAAGATTTCTCCCTTGGTAAGAATAAATGTCTCTCCGAGCTCCCTCATTTGGGATATATAAGCTGGTACACCCTGGAGGAGTCAGAGGCTACAGCTGTGGCCTGTTCCCACAAAGAGCTTTAGGAAGCTCAGTGCAGTATCTGTTCCTCAAGGAAGGTATGATATAGTTGCAGAAAGTTTCTTATTGTACACAGCAACAGACATGATCTCAAACCAGAGTCTCAGATCCAAAATCTTCTAAACTGCTTAATATCTGAGCCTGGATCCAGAACTGAAACTCTGAGCCTTTCTTTGTAATAGGATTAATGATTCTTTCTGTTCTCTTAATGCAAACACCTCTGCACTTCAATAATTTTACATCTGAAGGGCAGAACTGGAAACTGGAACCTGTGGCTTGAAATGTCTCTGCAAAAGCCTGCCCAGTTCTACCTTTCTGACATTTCCTGTGACGATGTGTGAACTGGTTATTTTTCACTAATGATAGAAACTAATGCTACGCTAATAATAATCCTTAGCACTCAGCACTTCAAGAAAAGTCCAAGTGATCTAACTTTCCCGATGAACTGAAGAATTAAAAAGCCCTTAGATTTAGGTAAGAATGGTTTGCTTCTCTATGTATTTATTCAGCTGGACAAGAAGCAAATCCAAATTTCAAGCCTGACAAAGTCTCTGTCAGAAGAACTAAGAGGGCTCAGGCTGCTGCTCCCGTAGCGGCAATTGCTGGCATCCTGGTGATTGACCCACTTGTCACGGTGGGTCCAGCAACTCTTTTAACTATCCTCTGGAAAAAAAAAAAAACAAGTATTTTCCAGGCAGGAGGAAAAAACATGGCTAGCTAGTCCTTATGGCATAAACCCAAAGTGGCTTTGTGAAAGAGCTAACAGTAGAAGCTGATATATATTTCTTCCTATGACTTGACTAGTCCACGCCTTGGTCATGTGATATTATAAACAACATTTTCCTACCTGCAACACCAAGGCTTTAGGATCTTGCTTCCTACTATTCTGAAATTTAAGACTCCCAGCTGACATTGCAATATTGCAGCTGTCAAAATGCTGTGCTCTTTCTTCACCAGAATACAGTTGTAACTATCAAAGGGTAAGCATAATAGCCTGCTTCTGAATCAAGACCTTTAATATTAAGAAGAATCTCTAAACAAGCAGCTGGGAAAAGAAGACAAACTGGTTTGCTAGGGTACTTGGTCAGCGTCACACTGGATTCTAGCTACAAAAGTACCACTCAGCTTAAACACAGTTGCAGATAGAATGGGGCAGACTAGTTTGGTTAGATATGACCCCACCAGGCAGCCTCCCAGACCTTTACTCATTTTTAGAACCAGACTGGGACCAAATGTTCTTAAGCTTTTGGAATTTCTGAAGGAGTGTTTTTGCAATTCCACTGTCCAGCTAGGATAGGAAATAGAAGTGCTGAAAGCTACCGGAAAAATGCTGCTCCAGCCCAGTTTTACAGTCTCAGAAAATCTGGAGAGCTTTTATAAACTTTGGATCAGTGACTGCAGCTTTTGCTGAACCAAACCTCTGAACTTTTTAAGTTTGGCCAGGATTCAGATAATTTGCCGACTTTCTCTATGAGACAGTTAAAATGCTGAATGTACACATCTGCATGGTTACCACCTAATTGCACTGTGCAAACACACAGAGACCACTCCCTTCTCACCTGAGAACACAGCACTTTTCTTGTCATTGGGGTCATTTTCTTATTCTTCAGGGAATGGCCAACACCACATTATATTTTGAGCTCAGCACTTAAAGACTACATATATCCATTTTCCCTACCATTTCCTGCTAGATGGGGGTGAGTTCAATCCAGCTCTCAAGGGTTCTTTGAGTCATTGAGCCCTGCGATATCTACTGAAATAGCACAGGTTTGTAAAGACTCTTTCCTGCCAGTTTGCCTGCATCAACATGTCTCTCAAGCCTGGAACAGTCTGTCCTGGAAACCCTTTGTCCTGGCCCTCTGCACCCACAGACATGAACACTTGACCCAAGAGGGTAAAGTCAGTGCTGTCCCTCTTCCAGTGAAAGACGACCAGTAACACAGGACCATTGACTCACCATCACATGATCCCCAGCTTCAAACTTAAGCAGCACACTGGGACTTTTAAAAAAGAACAAACAGCCTAAAACTAAGATCCAAACTTGTACCAAATATTTGCTCATTGATGTTTATAAAACAGTCCACCGAGCATTTACCTCTCTATTTACATGCAAACAGATCCATGAAACAGAAGCAGTAAAAACAGAACTCGGGCAGCAATAATGTTATCCGCCAAAGTGACGAAAGAAGGTAAAAATCAGTGCATATCTTGTATTGCATTAAATTATCAAGAAATAGCTTGAATAACACTTAGCAGTTGTACACCCACACTTTCTGCAGTATTCTATTATTTTAGTAAAGAGGTCATTGTGTATAGAGTATAATTACTAGTTCAGGACAAAATTAGCTATGCTGAGTTAATTGATGTTATTTACTTTTGCAGTCCATTGGCAGCTGGCCATTTTCTGTGAAACCAGTTCTCCAGTTAATCATGATGTTCCCTTGCCTTGCCAGAGTTTTCTGGTGTGGCAGCTGCTATCTGGTAACAACTATCATACCAGCAAAAGAGCAATCTCTCTCTTTAAATTTAATAACATATTGTTTTATCACAATGGCCTGAGGCATGAGCCTCTGAAACCCCCTTTATTCTCACTGACTCGATAGATGTTACTGAAAGGCAATCCTCTTGTTCTTTCTTGTGATGCAATACAACATCATGTGAGAGCTATTAGAAAAACCTTTGAAAATCACTCGGGTAATCTTCATTTAATATTTCAGGCATTTTTAATTAATACATTTTAGAATCATTCAGCAGTTTCCTGGGAAGGAAATCAGCAAGCTGAAATGTAGAAGGTAAGTGAAAACAGAAAGAGGAGATCCAAAAATCTCCCTGAGTCCTATACTTGTTCATCTCAGAACACTGCTGGAAAAATGAATGCTTCCACAGTTTTCTACAGGAAATCCTCAAACCCACTCATTCTGATGGCATGTTATGATGATCCAGGAAGGTGGTATTTGCAGAACTGAAAACCAGGAAAGAGTACATAGTATTCTGCCTTTGAAGAAATCAGCTGGATGTGGGCCCTCTTTTGACTCACCATCAGCTTTCTGTGACTGACGTCTGTTCTTGTCAGCCTGAGTAAAACAATATTTTATTACTGTTGTTGTTATTATTTTGGTGTTCAACGGCTAACAGATGTGAGTTGGTACATCTCATTTCCTGTCACTGTATATACAAAATGAAATGTCTCTTCACAGCTCACATATAAAAAGCTGGAAGCACCACCTTCTGGAGGTTTATGGGAAAAAATGGGTTTATATACACATACGTGCATATATATGCCTACACAAACATATACATTTATATTTGTTCATAAAGAAATGCAAGCAAAGCAATGAATTGTTCTGACAAAGAATTTAAGAAAGAGTGAAAATGTATTTTACAAATACATGTGCTGATTCAGAAGCATTACTTAAGTGATATTCTTTAACCATATGTGTCCTGATCCTACTGGGAGTTACCCAACTCAGAGTTTGGACTTGATGGAATGAGGGTGGAATAAAGACGAGGCCAATGACATTCTCTTTCCATTAGATGGAAAAGCTGGCTAGGGGAAAAAAAGAGATAATAAAAACTGCATATTTTCTGTTAAATTTGCTGCATAGGCACACATTGTTTGTCAGGCCCCAGAAAAATGACTTGCTATAACACAGTTACGTCTGGTATTCGCTTTGCACAAGATGCCTTGTTCAGTCCACTGGATTTTGCTAACTCTTCCTGTTTTAGACACACTCAATACAATTCTGTGCTATTGCTGCTGCAGGAGAGCACTAAATTTGCTTAATATAAAAAACATTTAATAAAGAGCATATATGTAGTCCTCCAACTAGTTTCTATTGTTTTCTCAAACTTTTCTATTAAATTCCAAATGCATAAAAATATATATATTTACATCTCAGCTGTATACTGGTATATATATACATATGTGCGTGTATATATACACACACACACATTCCTGTATACACCTAAAACTACTAAAATTGTCAAAAGCTCAGGACCTATTTGAAGATACACAATGCCTACTTAATGTTGTCTCTGTTGCAATACACTAATTAAAAAAAAATTGGTTTGAGAGCTTTCAGTAAATCTATAGAAAAATCTGTTTTCTGAATATAACTAAATTGCTCCTCGGAGTACTTACCTCACATTTCTGTTAGAAAGCCAGCTGAAACAGGAAGTAAGATAAAGTCCATGCTGTATACAATGTTTCCCCTGTGAAGTCTTAACACTCAGAATTAGGCCTTGCAATGAAAATAGTGAAATATTAAGGTAGTTTATAAGGCATACTGTATAACAGTAGGTGCAAAGAGAGATACCTATGTTATTAAACACTGCTAACCTTTTGGGAGTGATTTGTAAAGCTACTGTACTGTCTCTGTTTACCTGAAGCTCTTCATGTTCATCACAAATCTTATTCCCATGTTTAGGAAACTGATATTTTGCTTAATAATAATATAGACCAAACTCTTTATCTCCGGGCAAGGTGGACTTGCTAAATATCTTTGGCAACGGGGTAACCAAACAAAATTGTAACGAATTACAGAATTGTAATGAATTGCGCGTCCCATTCACTGGGGCAAGGATTGGACCCAAAGACAGACAGTGATTTTCTGATGAAATAAAGCTATCTTGGAAATGATCACTCGGGGAATGCACATTTTTACTTAAAACTGCTGAGGTGCCAAATCCAACATATGGTTCTGGGGGAGCCAGAGGTAGATGAAATCATGATAGCAATAAGTAGAAAGTGATTAGGGATGGAAAAGGGAAAAACAAGATACCCCTCCTAATTCTCATGGGATCATATGGCGTCTGACTCAGGACATATCACATCTGGCCTTGCTATTTTGAGGGAAAGCCCTATTATTCCTCCTGCTGATCCTGAGCAGGTTGTTTCAAGGCCAGCATTTGAGATCCCAGGCTCCAAGGCAGCTGGTCACGCTAGAACATCCGAGATCTCTGCTAATGATCTTGAAGCCTGAAAGCCAGAGCTTTAAGCAAAGCTTATCTCTGGGTGCTCATCACTATTTTATCTGTGTACCTGAAAAGCTGAACTGGCAGACTCAAATCCTCAAGCAATCAGATGTAATGGTGATTAAATGTGACATAAAAATGTGGACAGACTGGAATAAAAAGGGACTCATATGGTACTCTGAGAAACAGTACAATACATTTTTACCCGTTTTAAATACAGTAAAATACATTGTTGCAGAAGCATGTTCATCACTTGGGGCCTACTTAGTAAACTGGGAAAACCGTATACTTAGCTTTGCTTAAAGTACTTACTACCTGATAGATTTTACTCATAGGTATTCTGTTACAAAGTCAGCGTAATTCAGTTATGGAAGTGATAAGACTTTTTTTTATCTTTCTAGCATATTAACATTTCCAAATCACTAACAATGTAACCTCAGAAAAAAACAGTTGTATTAATGAGCTTACTAAACAGAAGGCAAAAAGCAAAGAAAGGTTAGTTTCTACTTTCCCATTGCTAAGTTATTTTCATGTTAAGAAAGCTGATTTCCCTGTCAGTAGCTCGCACAGTCTTACTACCAAATTCCATCCAAAAGCTTCTGATGATCAAGATTTGTGATTCGATAATTTAGTTCTGGATTCATTCCGATGAGGCATGCCCCTGCAAACCTGAAGAGCATTGCTATATATTCCCTGTGATACTCTCTGGAGAGGCTCTCATCAGACTACAAGTCCTATTTGCATGTAAAATAACGCATGTTTCAACTGAGACTGTTTAACATCTTTTTTGCAACCAGTTCTAAACATTTGCAACTAGCTACATCCATTACATCTAAGAAGCCTAGCTCAGCATCGATATCAAGTGTCTCGTTCTATGACCTTGAGTCAGACGGGAATTTAGAGATGTGCCAGATGTTTGGTATCTCAGCCTGAGATGCAGGGAGTTATCCTCTCTGCTAAGAAGTGAAATAGGGAACAGTGGAATTTCAAGCATTTGGCAGTGTGTTTTGTTCTGCATGACACAATACTTACTGAGATAAACAGATGCACTGCAATAACATCTCTTGCCAGGTCAACGTCCAAAGACTAGTTTAAGAGAATATCCCTAGTCAGCAAAAAGTTTCAAGCTAACAAAGCTAACAAAGTTTCAAACTACCTCTAAGCATATGTTCAGCTTCCACTCATTTCAACAGAACTTAAGAAAAGGCTTTTCTAGTTGAGGGTTGACATAAACAAGTGGTTAAGTACCTTTTTGAGTCAGAGCCAAAACCAGTATAAACAAATAACAATTAAAAAGCCCATGGAGAGTATAACATACTCTCAATCCACTCATGACTTGTTTAGAAATATAGAAATATTGTCCAAATACTCATGCTGCATACTGGCTACCCACTCTAACACAGATCTAACTGTCCTGTTTAAAAAAAATCATTTTTGGATACCCTGCAAGTTTCCAAGGCTTATGTTACTGTGGAGGAGGTACAACACATGGGAATTTTTTGTTATATTTTCTTTTAATGACTCCTGTAAGCAATTGTTTCACAATAGAGTCTGAAAGGCTAGAACAATTAAATGACTACAGATGTGTCAAGTGATGCAGGAAAACCATGAGACACTTCCAAATGAGTAGGCGGAGGGTGTGAGGAGACCATATCCTGTAATATATGAATCTCAGATTCTTTGGCATGCCACTTATTTTTATGGAAATGTCCCGGTAAGTCTGGAACAATCTAATGGTTTTCAAAGTATTTCAAATCAACAGCATAAAAGAACTGTTGAGAACAATCTTTTTATGCTGTCGTGCTTTTGAATTGGTCTGGCAACACAGTACACTATAAAATAGAGTATACATGCAAAAGCTAAAAGGACCAAATTATTATTTTATTTGCAAGTTGTAGATGAGAAGTAGTTTCATAAAGATTTAACAGAGTGCACTAGTGCAAGAATGGGCACAGAGGAAACAATGTTGGCTGTTTTCATCTACTACTGCTGACTCTCAACTTGGCTCCCAGCCATGGACACAGCTTGTAACAATAACAGGGTTGCTCTAAGTTATGCCATCTTCAAACAGACCTCCCTGGAGGCTCGTCCTCCATACCTTTGTAAGCCAGGACACAGGAGCCACAACTGCCACTTTGTCTTCTCAGTCCTCTGGCGAGTGATTATGCAAGGGCCAATTCCAGCCCTTTTCTCTCCCATTTATACCACTGAAGGAAATGGGTCTCGTGGCCTATTCAAGGTCCTAAATATAGTTTCTAATTGTGATAAACCACTCTGGCCACACAGCTGGGAGGAGAAAAAGTAGGGTTGTTTCAATAAGGAAAATCATAAAGTAAATTCCTTTGGAGGCCATGACGAGGCCTCACATGAAACTGTGTGCCAGCATTACCTGACCGCGAAGCCAAACACTGCTGGATGTGGTAATGGCTCTGTGTGTGAGCAGAGGAGGGAAACGGGTGGGTGGGCAGGAAGATGACGAAGCTCCCTCCTACCAGGGTCTGATTTCAAATCATGGATCCTTTTGAGAGACATGTCTCTGGGCCTTATACTATCCCTCAGCTTTGTGGACATTGACCAAAGTTGCTAAATCCCGAGCATATCTTATTCTTCTCTGTAGCTGTATGGGTTTTGCACAAAAGAAATAATTTGATAAACTTTACTTTAAAAAACAAAACACAACTCCGTTTACTGAAAATAAACTAAGCTTAGCTCAAAATTAGTTTCAATGTACTACAGAAGGTTTAGGGAAAACTGTCAGGGAAAATCAAGCGTGTGAAACGCTGATTTTAGGTGAGCATATTTCCCAATAGCCTATAGTCAGAGGCCCACTGGAGCAATAACACTGCAGATTGTTAAGATATACCGCTACGAGAAGAAAAGTTACGCGCTAAGCTTCTGAGCTTTTGTGCAATAGCATCAGACCTTAAAGAGAATGAATCACAGAATGGTTGAGGTTGGAAGGGACCTCTGGGGATCATCTAGTCCAACCCCTCTCCTAAAGCAGGGTCACCTAGAGCACACTGCACAGGATCGCGTCCAGACGGGTTTTCAATCTCTCCAGTGAAGGAGACTCCACAACCTCTCTGGGCAACCTCTTCCAGTGCTCTGTCACCCCCACGGGAAAGAAGTTTTTCCTCATGTTCAGATGGAACTGCCTGTGTCTCAGTTTGTGCCCGTTGCCTCTTGTCCTGTCGCTGGGCACCACAGAGAAGAGTCTGGCCTCATCCTCTTGACACCCTCCCTTCAGACACTTGTAGACATTGATGAGATCCGCCCCCTCACTCTTCCCTTCTCCAGGCTAAACAGGCCCAGCTCCCTCAGCCTTTCCTCAGAGGAGAGATGCTCCAGTCCCCTCCTCATCTTCTAGTAGCCCTCCGCTGGACTCTGTCCAGGAGTGCCATGTCTCTCTTGTGCTGGGGAGCCCAGAACTGGACACAGCACTCCAGGTGAGGCCTCACCAGGGCCGGGTAGAGGGGCAGGATCACCTCCCTCGACCTGCTGCCAACACTCTGCCTAATGCAGCCCAGGACCCCGTTGGCCGCCTTGGCCACCAGGGCACACTGCTGCCTCGTGCTTAACTTGTTGTTGCCCACCAGCACCCCCAGGGCCTTCTCTGGGCAGCTGCTTTCCGGCAGCTCGGTCCCCAGCCTGTACTGCTGCGTGGGGTCATTCCTCCCCAGGGGCAGGACCCTGCACTTGCCTTTGTTGAACTTCAGGAGGTTCCCCTCCGCCCAACTCTCCAGCCTGTCCAGGTCCCTCTGAATGGCAGCGCAGCCTCTTCTGGTGCGTCAGCCACTCCCCCCAGTTTAGTATCCTCAGCAAACTTGCTGAGGGTGCGCTCTGTGCCTTCCTCCAGGTCACTGATGATTAAGTTGAACAAGACTGGACCCAGGACTGACCCCGGGGGGACACCACTAGCTACAGGGCCTCCAGCTAGACTCTGCGCCACTGATCGCAACCCTCTGAGCTCTGCCATCCAGCCAGTTCTCAATCCACCTCACTTTCCACTCATCCAGCCCACACTTCCTGAGCTTACCTATGAGGATGTGATGGGAGACAGTGTCAAAAGCCTTGCTGAAGTCCAGGTAGACAACATCCACTGCTCTGCCCTCATCTACCCAGCCAGTCATTCTGTCATAGAAGGCCATCAGATTGGTCAAGCATGATTTCCCTTTGGTGAATCCATGCTGACTACTCCTGATCACCTTCTGGTCCTCCACATGCTTAGTGATGACCTCCAGGATGAGCTGTTCCATCACCTTTCCAGGGATGGAGGTGAGGCTGACAGGCCTGTAGTTTCCCAGGTCCTCCTTCTTGCCCTCTTTGAAGACTGGGGTGACATTGGCTTTCTTCCAGTCCTCGGGCACCTCTCCTGTCCTCCAGGACCTTTCCAAGATGATGGAGAGTGGCCTAGCAATAACATCCACCAGCTCCCTCAGCACTCGTGCATGCATCCCATCAGGGCCCATGGATTTCAAGTGGATGTCAAGTTTGGACAAAAGATCTCTAACCCGATCCTCCTCAACCAAGGAAGAATCTTCCTTTCTCCAGACTTCCTCTCCTGTCCCCAGGGTCTGGAATTCCTGAGGGCTGGCCTTAGCAGTGAAGAATGCCTTCTTTGGAAGGCATTCAGTAACTCTGCCTTCTCTATACCCTTTGTCATCAGGGCACCCGCCCCATTCAGCAGCGGGCCCCCATTTTCCCTAGTCTTCCTTTTGCTGTTGATGTATTTGAAGAAGCCCTTCTTGTTGTCCTTGACATCCCTTGCCAGATTTAATTCCAAATGGGCCTTAGCCTTCCTTGTCGCATCCCTGCACACTCTGACAACGTCCCTATATTCCTCCCAAGCGGCCTGTCCCCTTTTCCACATTCTGTAGCTGAATGCAAGATGAATGTCTTGCTAAAAATACTTTCTGAGACCAGTAGCGGCTGAAGAATATGCCTCCGCTACTTCAAATATTTTCTTTTCAATGTGTCCCCTTCCTCCCATTTTTTTTGAGATGTAATTAGATATGCTAAAAGTCTGTATGCATATCAAAAACTTTTCTATAAAACTTTATAGCAAAATAGACATATGTATATAAACAGATGAAACCTGGAAGTTAAGTGACATATAGAAAATTAGTATGATGAATCTGCTTTACACTCTGTGAAAGAAATAGTCTGTTTAGAAGAGTGTTATATAAAATTATGTTGTACATAATTGTCAGCAGATACTAATTATTGCAATAACTTGTGAGAATATAATGGAAAAAGTCATCAGGCCATAGGAGGAAGAGCTTTAGACATCTTGTTTAGCCTTGAGTCATCAAAGTCATGTCACTATTTATAGGGATCAAGCAATAAGGGGAATTTCTGTCATTGTTTGTTTGGTTCAGCAAAGAGGTCTTTGGAAAATCTCTTATGCTATCCAGCTGATAACAAAGGAAGGGGGCCCTTTCCCCTCCTCCTTCTGTTCAGGAGCAATATCCTACTGGAAAACCTGAATCTCTGATATGGAAGCCAGGGCAGATTCTGTACTAATGTCACTGAAATAACTATTCTCATAATGCTGTAAAGAAAAGTGAAAGCTCACATCCAAACTGCAGGACAATCATGACACCACAACAGATGGAACTACATAGCCCATATGAAGAACAGCCCAGTTACCAATCCCATTACTTTCTAAGGATTTCAAATACATGCAGTAGAAATAACGCAGGTTTTACAATGTCATTTCCGTTATACTGACAGCAGTTCATGCAGACTAGATTCCCAATAAAATAACCCATTACCCAATCCATTTTCTGACTTACACACAAGCTTGCAATGCAAGTCAGACCTAAATTCCAACTTCCGCTTTCTTCCCATCTTTTGAGAAATGGGGCTTCATCTAGATCTATTTTCTGGTACACAGTAACCAATGTAGCAGACTGTGATAAAAAAGAAATTAGGTTTATCAGTGTTTTGTAACAAAAATGGTAAGACGGCAGTTGTTCTCGGCATAACATACTTATTACTCTGAAATGTAAAATTAATTTGATGAATGTTTTTTCCTTGTTGCCCACCTGTCTTAGGTGGAGCAGAATGAATTAGTTGAGAGTATTTTTCTCTAAAACATTGGTGTTCTAAATTCCTTTTTAATTTGCTCAGCTCTAAATAAAACTGAGGACATTATAATGCAAATAGAAATGTATGTATTATACGAAACACCACACACAGACACTAGCAGAAACAATCTGAAGCTTGTGATACTTTCTAAAATTTTAATTTTTTTTTAATTACAGAAATTCTCATCATTTATGCACTAGTTGCACTGTCATCTTAAACAGAGCCATACACCACCCTCACTCAAGTCAGTGGAAATATTTTCTCATCTATGAAGAACTGTGGATCAACGTCCGAGTCGTCCACATGCTGTATCAAAAGGAAGGCAGAGGCCTGAGAAAAGCCGGAGATGACTAAAATCTATAGCTGAAAGGTCTCCAGATATAACCTTTTGCTATTAGCTGCTCTCAAATGACTGTGCCCTGGCTTGTCAATACATATAACAACTTGCATATCACTCTTTTGCATTTACAAGCTGTAATGCTTTCCTTTCAGAAGACTCTAAAAGCACTTCACAAATTCAGAGCTGGTCTTGGAGTTTTTACACAAATGAGCGTCCCACTGATTGCTCCTATTGAATGAAATGAAACATACACAAGCTATATCCATGTTTCTGTGCCACTGTAGAAATGCTATTTCCTCTGGAAAACATTAGCCACTTCAGTGAATGCAAGAACACTGCGCAACTGCTTAAAAGAGCATCACATCTAGTTTATATGTGCTATATTTTCATCAGAATATCTCAAATCTTTTTACACCTGCCTCATGGAAAATTGAGCCAGAGAGGGGAAAAGGCTTCCCAAGATCACCAAGCAGTCCAGCAGCTTGCTCAACCAAATGGGAAAGGAAAAGATAAGCTGAAAACAGCATCTTTCTTTTGGCTGAGCCTTGCCCTGACACAGCCTGGGTGCAGTGGATGCCTTTGGGTCCACCTCTAGTGGCTATTTCCCAACGGGAGAGCCCTCTGGGAGGTATCTCAGTGCTGCTTGAGCACAAGGCACAAGACACAAGGCAGTTGCAACCCTGTATATGAATCTGACCCAAATCTTTCATGTATGCGGAGTTAAAGGAAAGGTATTAGTAAGGTAACACTGAAGCTTATGCTACCCATGGCTGCTGTGTGCGACAAGCTAGACCAATTCTTAGTACCTATTCCCTATCATTAGTTCTGTCATGCTGACGCCTTCTGTGCTATCACCTCCTGACAACTGTTGCTGCTTGTACAGCTAATTATTACTACTAATGAGCCATCAGCTGAAAAAAAAAATCTTACCAGCTCTGCTATTTAATGAGCCCCTTTAACCACTTATCAACTGGTTGTCCCATGGCTGAAATAAAATTTATCACAGAATGAATCATATTTACATCTAGAAAAAAGACCATAAATGTTTCACTCCTCAGAGGACAAAATTTCATGCCTCTTTCCTTCACTTTAATTAACTAAACGTATATTTTAGAAAGAAAAATTTGAGAGGAATGAGTGAGTAGACTGCAATCAAAAGTAAAAGCACTTTCTCAATATCTTCAGGCACCATGAGAAACCTACTCTGCAATCTCACGAATGAAAGCGACGTTTCTTGTGTCCAGTGAATCTACACATGGAGTTTCTCTGTTTTTTCAGAAAGTAACTAGCTCCAAGCTAAATTAAATAGAAATTACCACACTGAAGCAGGTCAAAAACATAGCAAGGATCATCATGAGAAATTTGGAAAGAAAAGAAAATGAATTATTGTTTTAAATTTATCTTAAAAGTTCTTGAGAGATTCTGGGGAAGAACAGAAGGTATGCCTTTGTGGAGAAGGGCCATTTTCTCTTCAGGTAATTTCATTACAAAAAATTAAAGTTTGCTTTAAAAAGTTGTCATTTTACTAGAAAAAAATTCATTGTGAAAGACAAATATTTCATTTTTGTTGAAAATGTATTGAATTAAGAATTTCAATGGGCTTTCCTACAAGGAGTATAGCAGACTTGGCTTAAGGTTATACAGCAGAGGTATGATGCAAAAGTGTTTTTGAAAGCATAACACAGAACTCATAAGCTAGACATTTTGGTTTGTAGGGAAAATGCCTAGACTTTACATTGGAAAAGGAAACTCAGCGTATGCCCATTCCCCCTGCCAGATTTGCTCAGTCTTGCAAGTCAGGGGCAATAGTCATCCAAAATTGATCTCAGTTTCGTATAGTAAATATACAATATAATATGTATACTTGTGCATTTCCTATCTGACTTCTCTTCATCAATAAGCCAGAACAAGTTCAGATGAAACTTCTGATTCTTTTTCCTTCTTAACCACAGGGGCTTTATGGAGCTGTAATTAAAAATGTATTTTCCTGGCTATGCTATACAAAATATGTTAAGTATTTGAACAGATCCTGAACACTGGTCATTTTGATCAAAGAAATGGAGAAATAGCAGTAACAAAGTATAGCAGTATTGGAATCTTCGAGAAGTCAGAATATCCACGTTGCAATTTGCACAGGAGAAGGGTTATATGTCTAGCTCCTTAATGTATTTAACAAATTAGCAGATATCTGAGAAGACAAGGACTCACTGCCATTTTTTTCATTTAACTCAATATTTTATATTGAGTTATTCTGCATCATTACTTGAACAAGTCTGATCAAGTTTTATGTTTCAGGGAAGGGTTGTTTATTTATCTTTTTAATTTTTATGTCTGGATATATAAGTCATCTACTAATGAAGGAGGATTTCATTGTAAAATTTTCCCCCTTAAGCCAGGAATCAGAAATGCAAAAAAGAGAAAAATTTTCAGGAATGCATATCAACTGATTTTCATAGGATCTAATTTTGTTTATTTTAGTAATATTAATTTTAACTCTGCACCTAAGTCACATCCATATGCCCTCTCTCCCCTAAAAGGAACTTACCAAAATGAAGATTTTCTGAGGTAAAAGTCTGAATATTCTGTGGTGAAAGATGACAAATATAAACACTCATGTTTTGAGTGACAATGGCTGTTCAAGAAAGTTCATGAATACAGGATATGTTAATGATTTAATTTTCACTTTAGTTTTAACTTTGATAATAAAATTAGAGGAAGATTTCTGTTAAAAAAAAAAAAAAGATAATAAATGCAACTCAAGATACCCAAACTGAACACTGGCTTTTACATGTTTCCAAATAACTGTGCCATTGTAGGCTTTTAATCTGTATACCTGATCCAAAGTTGGGCTCAGTTAGGGCTACACAACTTAATCTTATGGAATAACTATTTTTTAAAAAATGCTACATAAACAAACTCCAGCTAAATATTCTGAAATTTGGAATGGTTTTGGTTCCTTCTCCTTTTTGTGTACTTCTGTACTAACAGAAACGTCAAAATATTTGGACCAGCTCTGCAGTAGTTCCTGAGGCACAAGTCTTCTTGACTTAGGCTTTTGCTGCAATAATGAGCATACAGCTGTTCCCACACTACAGGCCATGATGTTTTCTCTAGGGTACTGAATACAGCTGTTAAAATCCTTTATCTTTATTTCCATAAATGCTAGCTGATTAGAGCAGTAAAGTTTTCTCAAATCATATGAATTAAACATATATTAAGGTCATTTCTGCATTAAATGATGAAAAAGATTAACTTAGCATTGGGAAAGATGCAAAGGAATTCAAGGTAAAGGAGAGGAGATTGTTGTCACAATCTCTCTTAAGGAAGAAGTCTGAACAGAGTTTATTTTAGAATAAAAAAACCCAGAAATTAAACCCTCCAGAGATTGGAAGTGGCATATAGAGTCTTACACATTAAGGTCACCAGTTCAAAATCAGTGTACGTCATTTACCAAGTGGTCATTACCAAGTCACGGTTGGTCCATGAGCTGGTGATCTCATGGACTGGAATCCATACCACTGAAACCTCTGCCACAAGTGGCACCTTTACTGGATATTTTACTAAAGAAACCAGGGACTGAGTGGAGCAGAGACAGAACAATCTTTTCACTATGAGAGGTGATACCTCGGAAAACAGGTTAGTACAATTTGTGGTAAGCTTGTCTTAGCTGAAAGTCACTGTTCGCATTACCAATCAGTACTCAAGACAGGAAATATCTGGGCCAGATTCCATCTGACCTGTTGTAGTGTTGTGATGCCCAAATAAATGTCCAAATAAATGCTAGATAAACAAGCTATTCCTGACCCTTTCATCAGGGTAGTGATTTTTGTATTACTTCAAGAAAAGAAGACCACATAATTATCCTCATATGGAACCCATTTCTCCTCCTCTTGAAATGATAATTTTAGATTTTCATTTCATTGCCAGGAAGAATATTCAGTTTGCAACTAGATGAAAATAGGTTGTCTAACGATACTTGACTTTTCAAAGAAGGATGCTCCAAACATTCATAGAGCCTTACAGAACGCCTGTAAAGTAAGTGAAAATATAAAATCAGGTCTTCATATAGTTTATGATCCTGGGAATATGAAATGCGCTACAAAATTCACTCCTCATCGCAGGTCCTTATTTTAGAGCATCAGCTATTATTTAAATGAGTTTTATAATGTACCGTATACTAGTGTAAGTATAACCAGTGCCTACCTGAGTCTGCAGATTCTGGAAAGCTTGTATGAGAGGTATGAAGAGGTCTGATCACCTCACTCACACACTGCAGATCCCATCATTGTCTACCCAAGGGCATTTTTCCAGACTCTGCAGAAAAAAGGGATCTTCTTATCAAAGTCAGAGGCTCAATATTTGTTTCCGGCTCATACCAGCTGTTCTGATCTTGTTAGAACATAAAAATACAACTGGCTATACTGATTCAGACCAAGCGTCATTATGGCATAATGGCGTTTTTCATATATATGGCATAATGGTGTTTTCCATTTTGTTCTTTTTTCCTTTCCTAAAAGCACCTAACATTTTATTTGCTTGCTTAACTGCTGCTAAGCCCTGAGCTGATGTTTGCTGTTTATCATAACACCAAATACTCTCACTCCTGAGCAGTCGCAGGCAGTTCAGAGCCCCACTACTATATATGTGAATATAAAAAATGCATTTTATTGTAGTCCATGCTACATCACTGGAGCCAGTCAAGCAAGAAGCTACAGCTGTAGTCCAGTTCGAAGACAAGGAGAAATGGGAGTTAAAACTGCTGTTTAGATTTGGATTGCTAACAAAATAAAAACAGCAGCTAGAGAGTTGGAAAGCTATACTTTTGAGGCTGATTGCAATCTGTTATTTTGCCTGTCAGCAGTGATTCTGGAGCAATGACGATGCTGAGCTTGGCCATACAGAAGACATTAGAGCTGCTGGACTGGGACTCTAATACCTATAGGAATAAATAATTCCTGAGTGGTACATCCAAGAACATTTTCGGTTATGCGTTACAATTATGTTTGTGCATCTGCATGAAAGATAATGGAAAATAAGGATATTTCATTATGTTACAGAGCTGGCAATAATGATGAAATTATCCCCACTTCACTATGCAGTGCAAACTAGCAATCAGTATTAGTGGCACTGGGCAGGTAAGGAGGAGGGGTACGAAGGCTGACGGATGAAACACTTTGCCAAAAGTTCCTATGAAATTCAGTCTGAGTTTAAGATTTAGGAAGGTCATACCGACATTTCTGTGAAGAAAGCTTCTGTAGTAGCTGGGCAGCTTTGGTAGATCAGTTGCAGATTTTAAAGATCAATTGAGCTTTGCTGAAGCTTAAAACCGTATACCTGAAAGTCTTGCAAGAGCTGGCTGTTACAATATTTCTACTAAACTCCATCGGAGAGGAAGGATGACTGTGATTTTAAGGCCCTTGATTGGTTCTCAGAAAAGTTAAGTCAGTGCTCTAATTCATTTGGTGCGATCTGAGGCCAATTATTCAAATGTCTTATTCCTCACTTTGCATGTGACCTGGGGACAACAAAAAGACTTGTCTCATTTATATGTGGGTTTGTCCCACAATATGTGATGGATTGCATTACAGCTTTTCTAGCAAAAGTTCGCCCATAGAGCTTACATTTCATAATTATGGTCTTAGTTGTCATCTTTTCAGCTCAGTTTCTCTTTCTACTCATTTTACATTGCCAAGAACACAGAGTCTCAGTTTCTATGCATGAGTACCACATGTGGCTAGTTTTAAGTGTTCTCATGCTAGCTCGTTGGAACGACTGCAAAAACTGCCTTTTCATTTCTTGTCTATAGCTTCCCTAGGCCACGGATGCCTCCTCAAAGCCAAAATGGACACCAGATGAAGACTGAGGTTTTAATCCACAAAATAAAGAAAATAAAGCTGTGTATAGACATTTACCTAAAGTGGACCATTCATAGGATGATGAGAATCTCTTTCAGTGCCTAGGACTTCTGTTATTTTTTACATATATCTGAACCAGGAGTAATAGGCCATGTCCAAGAGCAGGTCTAAGCCACAAGCAAGAGCATATGGACAGTTTTAGATCAGGGAATTCAAATCCTTCCTAAAATAGGAGTGACTGGTGCATTAAGATTCTTCCTTAATTCCATCTCCATATATAGTATCTATTTAATATTATAAACATACCCAACACATTTTTAAAACATATGAAACCAAATAAGAAATTTGAAACTACAAGCCCCTTTTCAAAGAGCCTCAACGAAAAAGGAAACTTAATCAATAGGTCTTACAAAGTGTCAGGGACCCCCGCCCCCTTGCCAGGGCAAAAACACTGCATAGATGCCTGTACAACACCCATTTCCCAGCCGTAATATGGGATCGTGTCTTTCATCACAAGCTCCACAGTTCCTGTCTTGTCCTGAAAGATTTCATTTGCGAGTCCAGCTACACAGGAATTCTCTGCTTAAACACAAGTCTCACTTCCAGTTCTCACTCCTTCCCCTCTCACTTGCCAGATGTTCAGAGGAGAATATATTCATGTCTTTTCTAACTAAACTCCCTAGGACTGAAGGATGGCACAGGCTGTAAACCTGGCACAATGCCTATCCTGCACACTTCTCTATATGTAAAGAAATTTTCCTTGTAAAGGATTCACATAAGGAAAGGGCAAAATAAGCCAACAAAACAAAATATTTCCTTTTAATGCCCTTACTGAAGCAGTGGACTTATCAAAACTTCAGGTGGCACTTACCTCGGGATTCTCATTAAGAGTCCTTAATTTTTTTCAGAAAAAAAGTGTCCCTGAGCCTGGTCAAACTCATCCCTTGAAACAGGGAAGAGAGACAATCAGAACACCTTGAGTGGCTGCTGTCAGTTCACTCTTTTCCCATCTCATCTCCAGGTTGAGCCTGGGGCCTCTACCAACACAACACAGGATAAAGGCTAAATTGCAAGACGCACATAATTCCTTTCTATGTTGGCTCATTAACTTATCTACTTAACCCTGTCATCTAATAGTTTCTTAAAGAAATGGAATCTATGCTTCAGCATTCTCTTCTAGGAAAGCAATCCTAGAGGCCTGCTTTTCTGGACACCAAGTGTTAGTAAAGGCAGGTAAAGCTGACACTGATAAAGCCATTATAGACCAGAATGATCTTAACCAAATACATTACTTGGCAGGCATCATCTCAGTGCCCTCAGTATATGGCAAATGGCTAACTATCATTTTTGTAATACAAAGCACTGCATGAAATATAATCAGCTCACATGACTATTGCCATGTATGAGCAAAATTCAGATGCGTTCCTCTGGATCTGACTTCTGCGCAAAACGAGATTGTGTTGGAAATAGGTCAGCTCCACCAAACCTTCCACAGTGCTTTTCCTTATTTTTATTTGTGACATTTATTTCCTGAGTCTTCAAAAATATTACTCATTTATCATAACACCAGCAAAAATAGCATGCTAAATAGTCACATTTATTCATTGGATATTTGCATCACATTAGCCAGCAATTATTCATCATCAGTGGCTTGCACACAGAAAGCAACAGCCCTGTACCTTTTGGAGACCTTTCAGAAGCTTCTTACTCCACCCAGGTTGTTATCATGACAGAATCTTGATCTGGGATATTTTGGGTCTTAAAAGGTCTGTTAGTGGAGACTCAAGGAAATATCAGCAGTGTTACCTATCTCCCATCATTGCTTTTGGCTGGCCAGCTAGTAGTGGGACTGAGCTTTCCCACTGTAAGTACTTTGGCCATCTGTCAGATGTTTCTACAGACCCCGCGTTAGGCATAAATACTAGAGTTATGCTCAGACACAGTCAGGAAGATGCTCTTATACAGCATGGAGTCATGTCACCCACTAACTCTCTAATGTTGTTAGTTTTTGGTCAGACATATACTGAACGCATAGTCCATCATGTTCAGGAAAGGACAAGAAAGAAGTTGTTCATCTCATCATCGCCACCAATACATCTATTCAGTGCCATGTAGTACCATTTACAAATCACTCCTCAGCACACCACAGACTATTCAGTGAGTCCCATTTCACCTCTGAAAAGCCTATTTCCCAGCTAGTTTTGGTAGTGATTCACTCAAAAATGGTTCTCATTACAGCTTATCATGGAGAAAGGGAGGCTTGGGCAAATCCCAATGTCTGGTTCTTTCTCTCACTGAATAGTTAGGACACAGGCCAGCCCTTCTCATGCGCACCAGCTATGTGCTCCTCAGTCACTGCTAAGCAGACAGATGCGTAATCTGGAACTAGTAGTTTCTGTCAGTCAGCCTGCTGTTATTATGTCCAACACAGGATAATCTCCTCCAGGACATTTTGGGACACAAGGGGCTCTCTACTTGACTCCTACATATGTGGCACAGTCAAGAAGAGAGAAGCCAGAAGAAAAAAAGTCAGGAGTTTTTCTTTAATAAACACAGTATTTAAGCCCAGAGAATAAAGGTTTGTAAGGTCATTACCTCTGAGCTCTCTAGCAGAAAACAAAGTCCCTGAGCCCACTCATACTTAACTCCTGAACCTGGAAGAGGGCCAGTTACTGACTGTGGAAACCAATATGACTCGAATGGCTATCCTTCTCTTCTTGCTGAGTTTCCTCTTGCTATTTAATTATTCTAGGTCTAGAGTAGGACCAGGCTTTCCAGGGTTGCCCCACAGAATTTTTATTGCTGTACCTGTAAAGGAGAGAGTCTTACACAAGGCTCCTTTGCAAGACTCTACACGTGTAAAAAGACTCACAACGCGAAAAGAAGTGCTGTGGCTGAAGCCATAGGCATTAACACATGCCCTCCTCTCTCTGCAGAAAGACGCACTGTACACAGAATACTCCTCAGGTGGGGATCCTTTACCCAGCCACGGCTTTAAGGCAAGACGCTCCTCAGCTTCAGAGCCATGAAACTAAATATGTAAAGACATAGATCAGTTTCCCCTTAGGTAAACTGTCAGATAGTCAATAGAAGTGATGTTTCTTTCTAGATCTTGTCATGACAGTGTCAGTGTTACAGTGAACAAGCCTCTCAAAAAACCTCTGTTAACAATTAGAGATAGTTAGTTGTACCCACGTACAAGCAGAACTTCTAAAGAACTCAGCATGACAAAATGCTACTCCCCTTTTTAAAATCTGTATACATATTTTAGGAGTCTCTTCTCCTATCCTCGTCTAAAGGGAGTGGCTGTGTGCGGAGTTAAAAATCCTGCTGGTTTTACAGTATCTTTCATATTCCCCGGATCAAGATCTCTTTATTTCACAAATGAGATACAGTACTAAATGCTAGCAAAATAAATTACTCACTTAAATTCACTTTGAGAGTCAACAGGCAGACCTCAAAATTAAGCACACATACACACACCCCTGTAGCTAAAATAATCAGTCAAAATGTCATTTGAGGCAGTTAATCTTCCAGGGAATATTAAGTTTAAGGCATACTTAATAGCGATCTTTTTTAGACAGCCTGAACAGTACAGTTTACATGACCTGTTTGGAACTCTTCATCACCACACACTCTCTCTAACACATAAATTGTGCAAAGGCAAATATTTCTTTTGTTCAAAAAGACCTTCCTCAGAGAAAAATCATGAGGTGAGAGAACTACAAACAGCCTGGCCATGGACATTGCCTTTTTTTTTTTTTTTTTTGCTGGTCTTGAGAGGGTGATTTCCTGAATTGAGAAACATGTTGTGGATCTACATATCACTTCAACCTGGAATAGTGGGAACAACTGCAGTTGGGAATTTTAACAGGCACAACAGTGGATGTGATGATTTAGTTTCATTTTAATTAGAACGGGCTGGAAAAATTCTTACCAAATAGTGTTTCATTGGAATTTGATGATTTGGCAAATTTAGAACTTTTCACAGACATGGTTTAATTTCAAAGATGTTCTGACAGACCCTAGACAGGCTCCAATAGGATCCTCACTGCCAGGGAAGTTTTAAAACTTGTGTTCTTGCTGGCTTGCTCATCCAGCTTGTTGGCAGCACATGTAGCAGGCTGCTGCAAACTTGGATTTGCAGGGTCTGCAGATCACCAGCTGTCCTTCCCCCAATCAGTGTGAGAGCTGTGTCCCCATTAATGGAATATACCAAATACTTTCCTTTTTCTACTCAGTTGGAACAAAAACAAATGTCAAATCATCAAAAACCTCTGAGAAACAAAATTACTATTTTTACCTCTGTTTGATTTTAATATTAGGAAAAATATTTCAAAGCTTAAAATTTCACTTGGTTGGAACTACTTAATATGGGGACAAATCATGATTAATAAACATAAAACAGATAATGTGTAAAAAAATAATGTCTACAACAGAGTCTACTTTTTTTTTTGATGTATTTGTACTTCATGCATTTCTAAAACATCATAATAGGATCTCGATTCCTTAGTTAAAATGCAAAATGCTGTTATAGTAATGCTATATTGTAGAAGAAAGGGAAATCACTCCCACACCTTCCTTCATGGTGTTTCAACATTAAAGGTAAAAATAGGGTCTCATTAATGCTCATTTCTATTCACATTTAAGCAGTATCCACAAGTCCAAACTGAGATGATGGCCTCATTGTATTAAGCCTCAAAATTCTCTGTCCTAGAGAGTACTACGTCTGATTAGGTGAAAACAGAGAATGGAAGAAGAAACAGAGCTACAGGTGGCTGATGTGATTTAAACGCTGAAGTGAACTGAAGACCCGGTTTCACATTTGGATTTATGCATATGAAAAAATTCAGTGACTACAGCACTTCTGCTTTTGCTTGCAACTCCTGTGGAACACTAGACACAGAAAATTTTCCTGTACCTCTATTTACACTGAACTTGTGGATTTTTGAAATTTTGGAAAGATAAAGGACAAGACAGAACAGAATCTGCACCTGTGCAGACAGCCTTGGCCAGTTCTTTTACAACCTGTGTGCCAATTCACAATGATCAAAAATTAAAAAAGAAAAAAAAAGACTGGCACAAAACACAAAATCATAAAGTTTGGATTTTTGCTTCTGAAGAAAGGTAAATTCATTGTTGAATCCTACTTAGCTTTTTATACCCTCTGCCTACCTTCCATGCCTGTAAACTTGTGTCTTACCAAGTTGTTAGTATGGTCCTTTCCCCAAGAAATAAAGATGCCCACAAATGTGAACTATTGCCATCACTTTTAAAGTATCGTCCATAAAATACATCCAGTGCAACCGGGCACTGGATATGTCTCTTGCCTTGTCTGTCTAGTCCTTCCATCTTTTTTCTCTAGTGACACTGTTCCCAGCAGGAATAAGAATGGCTCCCAGTCAGAAAATACAGCTAGTGATGAAAGTTCACCCTCATTTTCAGTTCCACCTATCAACATCAGTGAATTTAATTTGCACTGACAGATAGGTAAACTGATAGAAAAGTAAAACAATTTAAATGCTTATGGAAGGTAAGAGATTAGGGTTGGAAGCTGTATACTAATATCAGCTGGAAAAGCTCTGTAAATACCAAGAATCCTCAATATGGAGGTCCCACACCACGTCAGTCTCGATCAGCTGAGGCTGGAGCCCAACATCCAGGCTCTCCCCACACCTCTTTCCCCACGGCACTATTTTCAAAGTCTCACACAATGGCAATACTGCATTAGGACTGGTCTCATTTCAAAAAAGACCTTAGTCAATAGAATGGCATTTAGCCATAGTGATCTGGATTCAGTCTAGATCCT
The DNA here is from genome assembly GCF_040807025.1 of Struthio camelus. Classification (NCBI taxonomy): domain Eukaryota; kingdom Metazoa; phylum Chordata; class Aves; order Struthioniformes; family Struthionidae; genus Struthio; species Struthio camelus. Next base: position 111,324,374 of record NC_090944.1, read on the forward strand.
AAATAAGCATTACTAGACTCTCCAGACAATGTTGTTCCAAGTGGTTTAGAGATACACTACAATCAGCTCTCTGTGTGCCTCTCTTGCGGGTACCTGGAAGTATCTCAGGGCAAATGCTGGATGTACTTCATACTGCCTTGGCCCGTACATGTCCTATCATGTCCTACAAATTCTACCGCACTTCACTCATATTTCTGTGTGAAACCTTGATTTCTAAATATAAAGCAGCATTTCAGGAACTACTGAATGTTCATACTGTCATAGTGATGTTTTTATCCCTAGAACTACTTGTCTGTGATGTCAAAATGTGTCAAAAGCTTTTATTTATAACTTGTAATACTGGAGGTGGATGCAAGAATGACAGGGTTAGTCACATGCCTATTTCATATCTCCTGCCACAAAGTTTCACTATTCCTGTACAACACAGAGGAGCTTCTAAGTTGCACTCTTTTCCCATGTCACAGAATTCGACAAGAAAAGTAAAAATGCTATAATTTAAATACTTAACAGAAAGAAATTAATTAAACTAGATAGTCTTTTGAGATAAGGAAGATTTTTTCTTCAATGTTCATTCAGTGTTTATCATTGTGAAATTCTCCGTTCTCTCTTGAAAGATAGCATGAGTAATTTGAAAACTATAATTCCCAAGAAGGAATACCATTCACTAAAACTGTTGGCTGTATCTGAATCGTCATCTATACATACTAGATGTTCTTCTCTCTATCTCCAAAGTGAACACAGGTATTTCTGCTGATTCACAACAAAGTCAGGGTTTAAGCAAAAATATTCCCCCTTGAACACGCCAGAGTGAATTCAGAATAAGAAAAATAAATGCCCTTCTCTCTGTGACAACATGGAATGAGGGTTTGGGAGAGGTCTGGAAAGGATTCCTGTGCACTGGAGTCCAGCATACTTACATTGCAAGCAATCACATTCTATATTTCCTTTCATAAATTGATTAAGGTCCATCTTTGAAATACTTTGGGTGTTTCCCCTTTCTCTCTAGCCTCACAAGAAGCCTGGGACCTAAAAAAAAGTAAAACTTAATCAGGGCAAAAAAGAAACTACTAATAAAAAAAATGGGGAAGTTCCCTGAAATCACTGATTCTTCACTGCTTTCTGTCTTGTGTGTTCATACACACTTATTTCTCCTCTTCAAGAGCAAAAATGCCCTTTAACAGGATTTCTGAAATGTGTTGTGTATTGAGCTGGACATGAAGATGTCCTCATTGTCAGACACTGTCTGTGAAATATTCTCTTAAAGAAGAAGCTCCAAAAGTGCTATCCATGAGAACTTCAAAACGTCATCCTATATCAGTATTCTAATGAAAAAAAAAAGTCTAGATCTCTTGGTAAACATGTTGAAGTGGAAGCAGTCTTAGCATTTGGACAACATCTAGAGAACCTACATGAAATTATCCACTGCACAGTTTTCATATATGCAGAGAGTGAGAGACACATCAGGCCTGGCAGATTTTCCTTTAAGAACATAAAGTAATACAGAATAAGAGAAAGGAGTCTGACTTGTAGGTGGAGGATTGTATATGTTTACATAGGCATCTCTTGATGTTAAAGTAAGTTAGTTACATGCAATGCAAACAGTTTTGCCACCATGTTGTCATAATTCACATAAACTAAGCCCAACTAAGTGCATTAAGATTATTCAGGTGCATATGGTTCACCAAATGGACTCTGTACAGATACAAAGAGTAATCTATAGTTTTAATTTTATTTGTGCTTAATGGCCAAGGCATTACATTTCATATGATGGGATTGTGCTACTCTACTCTGAATCTTATCCATTTCTGAATTTTCCCAAGTTTGGTGATGTTCAGTTTACACTGAGCTTTGCCTTTCTGCTACAGAAAAGTGGTTGTATAATTATCCCGCATATTAGGTTTCTCTTTGCAAAAAAAGATGAGGCATGGAATGTAACAATCTGTTTAAGAGTGAGTTATGCTACTGATATTAACTCATGCAGTTATCAGAACAGGGAAGGGCAATGATGACATTGCTATTAGCTCCTCAGGTGCCTGCTTCTTTTTCTCCTATTGTCTCATCCTTCATAAGAGGTCATTACCAGGCACTGGCAGACTATTTACATTCTCTATGTCCCAGATTCCCAGGACAGTAGGATTAGACCCATAGTGAAAGCGCCAGAAAGTTTACACAAATTTCTTTCTGTGGCTGCAAATGATGTCCAGTTCAATCAGCTGCATTTTAACCAGATCACATTTTGTACTTACGTTTCCGATCTCTCTTCCCTTATTCAGAGTTTGTTTAGAGAAAAATTGCACGACAAAAGGGCTCCATCAAGATTCAGAGCTGATTAACCTATTTTTTTTCAATTTTGACTATCATCATCCAAGTATCTAGGGTTAGCCCTTCCTTTGTTATTGAAGGAAATGACATGAGAGAATGGTACCACTGCTCTTTGACGTACTTTCCCAGAATTATTTGCCTGCTGCCTGATATCATTTTCAAATGAGCATCAATGCTCATTTCTAGTGGGTTTTCCCCAGGTTTTTAGATTGCCATAGGCATCAAAATAAGCTGTAGGTAGGCATATTCACACACCTATATGCCGGGCATACTGACTAGACTAACTAGTGATTCTTTTGGGGAAATAAGGGTTAAAATGAGTTCTTACTTATTGCAACACTGCATTAGAGGAATGTAAGATCTAAAAGTAGATACTGAAAATTCACACCTATTTTTCCACGCAAATTCTTTTTAGGGGGCAGGGAGGGGGACAGGGTGAGGAGGGCAAAGAGGGGAAAGGATAGAAAGGTGGCCATTCAGAGTTCCAGTCTGACATCAGTCAGGGAAAGGAGAGAAGAGAAGGATTTAGCCCAATAAACCTTGAATTCTATGCAGTATCTCTGTAAGGTGTACTCATGATAAAATAATTCAAAGCAATTTTTGTGCTTTCAGTGGATTCACTTCACCCTGGGTCTAAGAAAGTTCCTTAAACTGACTTACTTATCCTTGGAGACCTAAATTATTCCTGTCTAACCAGCACCAAATTCACTTATATTTTACTGCCTTAGATTCCCGCCTACCCTAGGTATAGCTAGGCTCCTCTTTTCTGAGGACTGGTAGAAATCAGCCTGTATTCATAACACTCATGGCTCAAGATTCATCCTTTCACTGCAAGACTTTCACTGCAACCCAAGACTAAAGTTTTGCATATATTTTACCGAAAATAAAAAAAAAGTGAGTATAAGAGAAAAAAAAAAGAATGTCTTATAATGATTAGTTTAAAACAGTTCCATTCTCTTTTTTCTCTCTGTATATGGCATCTATTCGGGAACAGTGAAGAAAGAATGAAGTCAGGATTTGACAATCTATTAATACAAACCCAGCAATTTTATTCAGCAATCAGCAACTAGTTATGGAAACTCTTTGTTCCATGGAGTACAATGTCCTGAATGTTTAGACTACTTAGGAATATTAATCCTTTTAAGGAACTTTGATTCTTTTGGAATGATTTTTTGCTTTCAGGGCAAAAGCAGCTCAGGGTACTGTAAGGAACACTTCAGAGAAAAACTTAATAACCTGAGTATGGTAGAACCAGAAGGAAACTACATGATGAAAGCGAGGGTGAATAAAAAAACTGCTTTTCTGGCTCTGATGTCAGATGTCTGACTCTCTCATGTTTGTTTGTTTTTGCTCTTTTTTAAAAAAACAGAGTTTTTTCCCTAACCTCTGACATTGCAGTTACTTCTGTGGGCAATTTCATCAGAAATCAGTTGAAATAAAAGATGAATCCTTTCCTGATAAATGTCAAATCATCCATCTATCTGATATTATTCAGACTAGTGGTAACAAAAAATGTAAACTATAAAATATGTCTGATCTTTCCCTTTTACAGAAAGCTATGGGAAACACGTAACAGCTGGTGAGATCTACACTGACTACAAATAAAACTGATGAGCATTCTTAGGAATACGTAAGATTGAAATGGAGCAACAAAGAAAAAGAAGACCTGGAGCTGAACACATGAAAACTAAAGTTTAGATGGAAAACAGAATAACTACTTAGCAAAAAAGGACAGGTACAATTCTCAGCCACAAAAATGAATGAGGAGCTGACATCCAATTTTCAGATAAGCTGAATGTGAGGGGGATTTATGCCATTTTTAAGCTACAGTTTATGTTGCAAATGGCTCCTAACTTACCTCACGACTTTTGGAAAATCTGTTCTTAGGCACTTCTAAAATGCCTTTTTGCCAGTAATGCCTTTTTGACCGAAAAAGCTTTACAGAAACGATGTGTGGAAGCCCTGTTAATTAACACCGAAACAAGGCACGAAAGTTTGTATGGGAAATGCTATTGACAGCTAAAGGTAAATTCTCCTTCCCAGTACTCTGTTACACTTAGTCACAGATGAGTTATTTGACACTGAAGTGTTAGAAAACCAGTATTTTTCCTCTGATTTAGCACTATCTCTACTAATAGTTCTTTGTTTAATAATGACCAGTTTTCTATTCTTGAAGCTATATTTTCATGCCCTTATAGATTAAGAAGTTACCCTTAGTTATTTGTAACACCTTCCTTTTTTAGTCAGTGGAAGGATCAACGCTTGAATTGCAAACCTCACTGAAGTTTCAAGATCCCATATAAGTACCACTGGCCTTCAGGAAATTGCTAGCAACTGCGTCAGTTAGAGCCACAGGCATGTATATCTGACGGCAACAACTCAGTTCGCAGTTTGTCCATTAAGTTCCTATTATTTGAAACGCTTCAGTCCAACAAAGAGGAGTCACATGAGCAGACTCTGCAAGAATTAATGCCCTAATACTTCATCTTAACTCTAAACAGATAAAACAGTCATCAGCATCACTGATCTGAGATGCTGCTTCTTTTAAGTCAGTGATTCAGGGTTCTCAGCTTTGTCCTCCATTATGTGTATTCTGCCAGGTTTGGGGCCTTCTTTGGGCAGAATAAATGGCCACTGAGTATGGTTAATGTACTTTTATTAACTGCATACTGCTTTCTATCTCTTTCAAACATATTCTCCTAACATTGGTTAGCTCCCCTCGCCTAATTCACATTGAAGCCTTTGAAAAAAAAATTTCTCTTTTTAATTTTCATAAAAAGGATAATGTGAAATATAGACTGAAATGTGACCATATACAAAAAGGCATTAAAAAGGTAACAGTAGAAACAATTCTATTGCATTAGCAATTTTTCTAGTGGTAGACTTAATCTGAAGTGCACTTCTGAATGAACTCAATTTCAGTCCAAGTTAGGTTCTAAAATGAAACTATTGGATTTATTGCCATAAGAAGAAAGGAAGTGGCTTTAAGATCTTGTGAAGGAATTAATACTACGCATATCTCATTGCGTAAGAGTATGTGGTTTATATGGCCTATATAATTAATAGGGATGGGCTTTGCATCAAATCCATTCCCTGCAGAAGTTCAAAAAGGCTGGGTTAACTGTTTTTTTTTTTGAGCCAAGAGAAGCAGCCTAAATGCCGACACACGACAGTGTAAGAAATTGTTTTGAGGATATCTCTGTGCTGGCAGAAGGAAATGAGCACTGGAAATCTCATAAGAAAGTCTGATCATGTAACGTTTCCAGCTGATTTCCAGACCAAAGAGGTTTGGACAAGTTTTAGTTAAGCAGACTAATTTTTGGCTGCTTATCTGAACTGAACAGTCTGCATTTTTTGAGGTTCAGCATTGGTTGCTATCCATTTGAAGAGCTGTTGGCACTTACACATATAATCAACAAAAACCTCTTATCCAAAATGCTTGTCATTTATTCTGCTGTGTTTCTAGTGTATGTTCTTAACTTCTCAGCATTGAAACAAGCCTTCTTCTGACCTAAAAAGAAAGGTAGCAATAGGTTCTTCAGATAAAACCTGTTCCAACTTTTCAAGCATCCCTTTCACTTAGATAACGGCAAAATCCAGACCTGCTTCTCAAATGCCATAAAATCTGCTCCAAAGCAGCTGTGATAGTGGGGTTTTGTTTTTATAATCCATTCAATTCTAAAATGAATTTAAGTCACCTTCCTAGTCTTTACAGTTATCTCACTAGAAAAAGTATCCCTTCAGCTGTAAAAGACTGCTTGAGATTCCATAATGAAAAGGATTCAATAAATGTAAAGGAAGTTTCCTGTCTCCTTGAAAAAAGTTGTCATTATAGCTGTTATGATGAAGGTGGATGGACACAAATTAGTTGCATAGCCATAGTTTCTGCCCTGGGCTTTTCTATGAATTTCTTCCCCTCATAGAGGAAGAAAGTACCTTTTTTGCTTTAGGTTTTTTTGTTTTCTTTCTTTCCTTCCTTTTTTTTTTTAACAGGATTCCCTGGAATATGTCCAAATAAAGTGAACGTGTTAATATGACACACCGTTTTCCCACAACAGACAAGCATGTAATGAAGTCTCTGAGAAGCACAGTCTAAGAAGGCATGCCTAAGAAGGCAGTCAGGATGAAATATTTTGTACTTTGTTACTTACCTGATGTCCATGCTCTTGTTCACAGTTGTACGGGACAAAAAGAAAACTGTGATTGCCTTATGAAGCATTTTTAGATCAGTTTCAAATGTGACACTTCTCAACCTTTATGTCCTTTCATCATGTGTTAGAATAAAGTACGGTTTTATTGTTCACTATTTTTAAATGTTTTGCATAGATCTCTCATGATGCTCTTTACATGTTCCCCTTGCAAAATCCCTCTTAACGTCTATCAGTCTAAAGGTTTACATTACTTCCTACGGGACTTTCTCTAGTTTTCCCAAATCTTTTGGTAAGAACATCATCAAAACCAACCAGACTTACCTAGGTAAAGATTCATCACTAGGTCACAGAACATGGCTAGGGCTATTCAGAGACCATTTGCAGTTTGATCCACAATACACCGAGCAGAGATTCATTGAGGTGTTCATGATATCCACTGTTTTTTTTTTTTCTTTTCCCTTTTTCTCCTAAATATTAAAAAATTCATTTAGAAACACTTAATGTGTCCAGGGAACCCAAACAGTGTCTTGCAGTTTACCTTGCAAACTCTTACATTAGAGGATAAACAAGTCTGGTTAGTTTATTTCTTTTTCCTTTCAGGCCATATTGTATCTTCATAAATCTTTTCCCATTTTAGTTTCCTTCCCTAGCTTTTTCTCTGCCCTAGTTCCACATCTTCTTTGCAACTTCACGCTGTGGAAACATGCAATACTATGACTAACGGAGGAGAGAATGATTCATAAATTAGTCACTAGCAAGACCAGAATCTTAGCAGCCCATAGCGACTTAGAACATTAGACTGGTTTCTGGCGCAAGGTCAAACTCCTAGGGAACCTTGGATCTAAAAAACTGCTAATTAAAATTATTGGCCCTTAACTGTCCACCTGTAGAGAGGCTGGTTATCCAGCATTCTAACGAGCCACTGGCAAAGGGAGCCAAATGCATGTTCGTCAACAGACTGTACTCCTTTCTACTTTGCATTGCTGGCCAGGAAGCAAATATATTAGGAATTTGCTTTTTTAATCTTCATGATCCAACACGTAAACTGTATTGTACTACTTCTGTCCGCCAAGTGGATGATTTGATTACTGCTTTTACCCAAAACAAATTAGTCTTAGTTACTAAAAAAAGTTCAAAATTCCTCAGCTATAAACATCTCATTGTAGATAAGCATGAAAACAAGACTGATAAAGCAAACCCCAGTTCCTTGTTCAATGAACTGTTCACAAACAGGCTCACGTGTCTCTGACTGGCTCACGGCACTAGGTGCGTTGATATGTATCATATGTTACAGCTAAATAAAATCAACTAAAAATCAACTAAAATAAAGGTGATGCAGAAAGTTTGGAGCTGCTGGTCTGCTCTCTGTTCAGTAAAAGGACAGTTTTCATTAGCTCTTAATGTATGTGTCTTATGAAGTTTTTACATTCTTTTCAAGCTCCATGATAGGATGTTCACAAGCAGGCCGTATTCTGTGAAGAACACAGATAAACACTGACATAGCAGTAACAGAACCAAGTTTCTATCACACCCCAGATCAACCCAAGTTGAGCTAGTTTTTTTGGTGAGCCACATACAGCCAAATAGGGAGTAGAGGTGAGGCAGACTCCACAGCCTGGGTGATCAGGTCCTCTATTCAGACTGCTAGGCAGCTTTCTTCTCAGCTAAGGCACATGTGCCTGCCATTCATAGCTTGTTCTCAACTGAAGGAAAAATACCAGTTGTGTTCACTGCCTACTGAAGTGGCAGCAGCAAACACAAGAGGTCATTTAAAACTGAGAGTGAATACTTTTCTGGGTTATTATTAGTGGCAGCAAGATGGAAATTCGATTCTCTGGCAAATAGCAATTTTCTGACTTGGACTGTCTTTGAGCAAGCTGTTCCTGAGCATTGCCATCATGCCTCTTTTCAAGCTACCACAGAAGAGAGCAAGAAGGGGAATTCTCAGAGAAAGTCAGTTGGTTTTCAACACCAAAAAAAAAAAAATCACTCTTGCAGGATTTGCTCTGAAATGCAAAATGGACACAGATTGCCCAGTCCCACTCCCCTAGCAGGAAACAGACTCTCTTTTTCAGTTTAAGTACTCCCACTCCTTCTGTTCACTGATTGATTTTGTTTTGCTTGACTTGACAAGACCAGGTTGGTCAAATCTGAATTATCTGGATGTTGTTGACTGGATCAGCTATAGCTCCTTTAGTATGCTTGTCATGTAGTCGTATAAATTACATTAATGAGGGTTGTAAATCTTAGTTCTCTAAGGATATAGCTATACAATAAAAACCAATTCAAAGCTTTAAGAAAGCAAAGACACCCCTCACATGCAGACTGCTCTTTAAATGCAGTGCATGGTTTTGGAATTTGCCCTGTATTTCTTTTAGATATTTTTCCAAATTATCTAAAGTCAGCATCTTTAAAGAAAAATTAAGTTTAGCTAATGGGCCCACTATTGCAAAATTCTTTCATAAAAATGCAAAATGAACATATAATTGCACATAGCTCTGTGAAGTTTTGCATGGGCAGAAATATATGACTGGAAATTTTGTGCATGCATATTTTAAAGAGTGGTCTAAAAGTTTGTTCTGATGTCTTTAATCGTAAATATCACAGACTAAAATAATGCCAGTTTCTAATCAGTGAAGTATTATATACATTCTGTCCATCCTTTACCTGTTCTAATCTAAACAAAAGATAAGAAAAAGAAAGAAAAAGAGATTGGCAAAAAATCAATGCAAAAAATGAAGTCTTAAGTAAAACCAGGACTAAAATTCAATTCCTCTGACTTTCAGTACTGCAAGAAGCATAAGATGTAGTGAAGCCCATTCCTAAAATCAGTTTCCTCTAAAATCTGTCCTGGTTCTTCAGAGACATAGAAGGGTTGTTAGCAAGTCATATAACGTTCCCATCTTTTTCCAAGTTTTCTTTACAAAGACTTTAGCATCCAATTAAATATATTAAATGAACAGTCTGAGTCATATATTAAAAAGGGTAGGTCCCAGCTTATACTCAGGAGACCAAGATAAAAAGAAAGCTAATAATATGACCTCAGAGAGCAGAAATTTAGCAATACATTGTGAAGACATCTGTCAATAGACTTAGTTTAGATATGGTAGCCTGCATTATATGCTACCTCCCATATATTGAGATACATATTTTTGTATTGTAACACATCTGTCAGTCAAAAAAGAGATTTTAATAAAAGTAAAAAGCTAAAATAATGTATTAGCTGTCCGAAGTAATCATAAACAAATAACTTACTAGTCTCCTCTGGGGAATCCTACTATAAGGCATACCAACTTCTAGCAATTTTAGAATTCTCTTTTTCTTTCTCTTCATCATATTCTAGACCTCCTTTGATATGAATATATGTAACTGCTTTTTTCAGTGACTAGTTCTTTGATACAGCTTTTTTGCTTGCACATAGCTTGCCACAGCTACTGGAGTCCATTACTAATGCACATGCACTCACTGGTTGGACAGGAATGCAAGCATTTCACAAACTCCAAGCTTGTTCTGAGCACACATGATTTAGTCACACACTGAATGACCCTCTGTTGTTTATTGCCCAAGTATAACCTGTTAGATTCGAGCACGGTTTTTCTTCCGTTGACAGCTATCTTGCATCTGACCTGCAGGCCCACTCTTTAAATGAACGTGTCAGACACTGTGTTGCATCTCCAGTGTTTTTTATGGAAATCTCCCAAGAAATGTCAACAGCTACAAAAATTCTTCAACTTTCTGCACCTCTGTGTAATGCCAATCACTGGGCTCATTCCACAGGCTTCGCAAAGGTCTTGTTAACACTCTTCGTTCTCTGGAATGGGCTCACTCCATTAATCACATGGACATTTACTGAGTAATGCTAATGCCAAGGGATGATGGACATGCTATAACTTCTCTAGCATCCAGCAATTAATAAGTTCCTAAGTAAATTCCTGCTTGTTCTGAGAATTACTCATTTCCTAAGATCCTTCCAAGCTTTGTTTTTTTTTTGAAGATGTCTGAAAATGTTATTTGGATGTCTGATCATAATATTTCTGTGCAGAGTAATTACTCCTAGTATAATTTCCTCTTGAAGCTGCTGTGCACCTGTTACTCTACCTTATATGATTTCAGGAAGTCCTCTAAGAAAATGACGGGGATAAGGTGGATTACAGACCAGCAAGTAGATTGACAGTATCACCACATATTAAAATGATCATTTTTCCCAAGAATATTGCATGTTAAACCAAAGATTTAGTACACGTTGGGTGTACTTCAATGTCTTAGGTATTTCTAGTTTTGCTGATTTTCTTGGAACAACTCAGTGATAACCTGTCCCTCAATTATCTCATACCTATGCTTCAGTGTACAGCCCTTCAACTATAACAACTAGACTTCTGGATGTAACTTCTGGGGTCTCAGAACATGCCCTTTTGTGTGATTAACATGTAAATATATCATTTGCATATTGTATGTTGTCCACAGAGTGGACAGTTCAGACAACTGTATGCGTAAATCCAGGGTATCATGGCACAGATGGAATTTAGATGCAGGTCCTATCCTTTTTCCCTACAGTCCATGCTTATCTTAGCATTGCATCTCTGTATCAGCATAAGAGACCCAGGACGCCCACTGTTTTCCATTACCACCATCTCTTAGGATCCACAAAATGCAGCTAGTGAATCTCATAACACAACTTTGCTCAAAGAAAGTGGTTCCACTCCAACTTCATCCCATCCATTTTGCTACTGGGCATATACACACAAATATCTAATGCTGATTGGACCCCTCCATGAATTAACTGCTAACCCTATGGAAAAATAACCAGGAGAGACCAGGGAAAGGCTGGAAGAGCACCAGTAACAGGAAGAAAAGAAGGAGCCTACCTCTTTCCACTGTCAAGCAACTGATAGGTTGTCTCAGCTGCTCACAGAACTGTAGCTTCAGATACATTTCAGAAAGAAGCTTGGTTTGTAAAAATGAGTAGCTACAGAGAAAGGCATCAAAATGTGCTCAGCAGATATTGACACAAGTCTTCTTGACACATTTAAGTGCTTCTTCCAAACGGGAAACACTGGCAGTCCAATTACCCTTCATAAGTCCTTTGTCTTTTAAAGTACTAGCTTTCTATCTTATTTGGACCCTGCCTTAGAGATTTCTAGAAATTTCTCTTTTTCCAGAGCCATGACACTTTGTTTTTCTTCAATAACACAAAAGTTATGTTCACAGTGAAAGTTGTGTGGCCTCTTTGATGATACTGAAGCTTGGGAATTTCAGCTTCATCCAAGACTCTGGCAAAATCCAAAACTGAAAAATCAGTGGGAATTTAATCAGCTTTCAGAAGAATACGTTATTAATTATGTCCCAAGATCACAATAGATTGCCATCTGGAGGGACATGAAGTTGTATATCATTGAAGCCAAGTGAATGAAAAATGTCTTCTGACTCTGCTCTCTCCTTTGCTTTCACTGCTTATCACAGACATGATCATTACCATAGATGTGAAACCTATGCTTCAACCTTGTAACGTTACCTTAGAAACGTTGTAAGCAACATACATATTTACCAGCACCATGTTAATACAAGCATTAATATTGGAGTATAGCTAAAAGTGCAGAAGTGCTACTTACATGGAAACAACAGCACTCACAAAAAGATACTGTCAAATTACACTAGCAGCCTATCTGCCTCAGTGTTTGCCCTTCTGCCAGTTACTATCTTGGCTTATGTACTACCAAGCAACTTGTTAAAGTAGGAACTACACAAAATAAAATGAAATCTTGCAGGGATTATAGCAAACATTTATAAAACAGTTGGATGAAATACACTTCTGGCCCTGAGTGCAAGTAAACTAATTTCCTGGCATGATGGTAAAACCACTTATCTCATCTACCACCTATCATTATCAATTACTGTGCTACAAATCCTGGAACAAACAAAAGGCCAGGAAGGTGGAAAACCAGGTTATAGGGCTCCTCAGACATTTTGCTGCGGTCTTTTCATTTAGTCCAAACATAACTACAGGTATTAGCAACAAAGACAACAGTGGTAAGTCTGATCAATGAAATTACAAAATGAAATAGCCAGCTGTAATTTGTGATGGCATTGCCCAAGAAGCAGAGATCAAGATACATATTTTAGAGCAAAGCGTCTACCTTGGGTGGCCAACTGTTTGGGACACTGAATATCACTACCGCTGTCATACACCCAGGTGGAATTTGTTACCTACAGGGTAACAAAAAAAAGGAGACTGCAAAGGAAATCCGATCTCTTCAAGAATGACTGCACCTATCGAAAGCATTCATCTTAAACTGTTTTACTTCCTAGTCTAGATGTTATGGCAGAATTAATTTAGACTTTAATTATAAATCTTAGCAGTTTAATTTTATAGCAAGAAATCTTACATTGCCACTGTGATCATCTACCAGAAAGGTCAACAATTTTTTTTTAATGCCATACAGCTTATGGAGCCAAACCTCTCATTCTTTAATCAGTTCTTCTGCAAGCAAAAACTTGACAAAGGTCAATGGGAATTCTGACTGAATGAGATCCGAGGTAAAATTTTGGTCTTTGGGCCAAGATTAAAAATTATAACAGTAGCCCAATTTCATCTCTGATGTAATTCCACCTCCATCAGTTGACAATCTGTCTAGTCTCAAATTGCATCGATCATTTTAAAAGCATTTAAATAGCTTTATGTGCATTAATCAACTGATAAATTCATCCTGGAAATTGATAGATACATGTGTTCCTGTTCTAGGTTTCTAGAAAGAGGCAGAATATTTATAAAGGAAGGGATTCTTAGCTGTAATATTAAATTATATAGGTTTAGTTCACAGCTTCACTATCACCCACATAGATCATAGTTAACACAAATTAACACAGTTGCCTGTGGTGGCTAACGGATTTCATAATGTTACTAAAAGGTTACCCTTCTTCAAATTTGCAGTTACAAATAGGTGCCTAACGCAAAATATTCTATTCCATCCTCTTTTTAAGTTCATATCTACAACCTAGATCTAAAAGTCTATCTCTGCCCAGACTGCGCTAAATTTTTGTGCACTTAACGGACAAATATATGCACACAAATGTCCGTGTCTTCATAAAAATATGGAGCTTAATGAGAAAAATCAGGAGGTTAGATTGAATCCAAGTGAAAATATGTCCAATAAAACCTACATAGTGAATTATATGTTTCCAGAGAACACTTTGAAAAAGTCCAGAAAGATCTGTGCTTATTTTGAAATCTTGCCTGGTCTGAGGGTTTGTTATACATCTAAAATTTGAACTGAAAGATTAGCAACCTTGGTAAACCTAGACTGCTTTCAGCAAGGCAGGATTTGGGGTTTAGGTTCATTAAGCAATGTCAATCTCAAGCTATAGTCAATCTCAACAAAACTGGTTGGCTGCTTTGAGGTTTAACTGACCTCTCCTAAAGGAAATACCCTGGATATACAAATTCAGAGAAAATAAAACCACTTCTATGACTGAGCTTGTTAGAAAGATTACCCCCAGCCCTGAATTTTTTAACATAAGTTTGCCAGAAAGCAGGGAGTTTTTCTGACTTGCATATGCTTTTTAAAATCCCTCTATGATTTATCAAGTAAACATCTAGGGATATTTTGCCCAGTCATTAAGCTTGGTAAAATACCTTGGGGGGGGGGATTCAACTCCATAGGGCATGTAAATTATAATTCACAGACAGACCTCAATCTTTTTTTTTTCTTTGTCATGCTTAAGACTGAATAAAATGGGGCTTTTCTTTCCCAGCACTCTGTTCCATTTTCTTCTGTTTTGTTTTTTCTATTTCAGTGATGAGGAATGCATCAAGGGACAGATGAATTAATCTCTAATACCATATGCGTACATATGAATACTTCAGTATGCTCAAGAAAACAAGACTTTCTTAACTACTGTACCGACTGATAAAGGCACTTTTTTCACTGTTCGTCCTAAAAGTACACTGTAAATTCTCTCTTTCATAACTATTAAAGTCTCTGAGTAAGACACTGGAATTCCCATCTGTACAATGCATGCTTTCATCTGTGTGATCATCAACACATGTTGAATACGTTTCTGAAAGTTTGTTTTAAAGCTCTGGCCATGGGACACCATGTGACCACTGAATCATTTTCTTCCAGCTGAGGGTACATTTTATCTCGCCAGACATTTCATAGTTTGTGCAAGCAGTTCCTAAAGTCTGATTCAGCTGCTCATGATGTGGCTGTCTGCTTGTCTGAGTGCAGGGAAAGGTTTAGGATTTCATTTTCCTCTTCACACTGTGACTTTTAATCCTCTAAAATGTTTCCTGAGTGTTGAACATATGCCTGTTCGATTATTCCTGGCAAATGGCGTTAAGGAACGGTTTGTTGATTAATTCTAAACCATACTGCGACGGTCTTCAAAGAGCACCTTAATAATTGTAAGCAAGCTATGAGAAAAAGTTTTTTTTCCCTTTCTAAGATACATTCTGCAGATGCATTTTTCATATTAATGACAAAAATATTTCTATGGCATATTAGGGGAGCTTTTGGGGTATGCGATGTTCTTCTCTACTCCATATTTAATAGAATTTATTGCACACATCCCCCATTTAATGAGGTCAAATACACACAGCAAAGTCTGTTAATAAAATAAATTAACACAGGCAACTACAGACATCAAGTAACTAAATCACTAGAAATGACAATCTAGTAGTGAACTACTGTAATCCATAAAAGTATACTGGATTTGTATTAGTACCAGATTGGTGCAGGCACAACACATTTAAGCTACTATAGCATTCATTATCAGAGAATTAGGTTTATGCAGTGAGTACCCTCAGTTAAATGCTGACCTCACTCAAACTCTGTTTATACCAATAGGTCAGAATCTTAACCACCACTTGTACAGTCCAACTGTTACACCACAACGAAATGAACAGTAAGGCACTATCACAAGGTATAGACACATTAAGTCTTTAAGTCTCTTACTTAAGTCTTTTCAGAGTTACAGGCTTTTATTTTTCATCTTATTTTGAATTTTTTGTCCTTGAGGATTTTCCTGGTTAGCTTTACATGAGGCTTGCTGCAAACATCACTGCCTAACGTAAACTGCTTTGTATAATCAGTACCACAGTGGAGCCTAGACATACGTATGCTTTCCTAAAATTGTACAACTTGTAAGTTCTTCTAGACATCAGAGACACAGAAGGTCTACTGAGTGATCCAGCCCATTACCCAGCCTCATTTATATACTGGATTTTTCTGTGGTTCATCTGATCTAGTTTTAATCTGTCTCAAGCCATGTAGCTTCCTCTACTTCCTGCAAGAGACAATTCAGTACTCTAATAGATCTTGCTGTCAGGATGTTTCCCCTGGTATTGTGCATAAGTCTTCCTTTTTTAATTTCAACCCATTAATGCAAGTTATACTCCCTTTCCCTTAATTTACATCATTGTGTTTCAAAGGAAACATAACAAAAGTTTTAATGAAAAGGAAGCCTGTCTTATGTAAACAATAAAAATCCATGTTAGAAAGAAACATTTTCCTTGCTTCTATGAACCAGGGCATTAGTATTAGGAAAAGCAATATAGGCCCATAGCTCATGCTGTGCTGTGGTTAAACAGAACTCCAGCAATAAAGTTTCAAGACCTTTGCTAATTCCACTACCTATTATTCAAGTTGGCTATAAATCTGGTAAAACTTTTTCCATTGGCCAATCTTACTTACTAATCAAGTTTAATTAACAATTTATGTAAAGGCTTTAATCCAAGGTCTTTGAAGTCAATGGGAGTCTTTCCATCATTTTCACTGCGATCTGGATTAGGCCTATATTATACATGAGAACACCATTGCATTTAATAGTATACTAATAGCACAAAAATAAATGTCACAGCGTCCAGAAAATACTTTTTCACAATGCCTTTTATGTATTTTACTTCTGTGATGAAATCATCTGCATTCTAAATTTATAGAGCAAGACAATTTTTCAAGCCCTCTCAATTTTCACTTCAAAATTACTTAGGCTGTAACCACCTGCAGAGTGAAGTAACAGTTTCTTTGATAAATAATTTATTTTCCATGTGGTTTCAGTAACAAAAAGGTTTAACCTGTTTACAGTAGTTACAAATACAGTTACATGAGCACCTCTCCCCAGTATTACCATACAAAGGTCTCAGAGCCCATTTAGTGTCACTAACTTTCTTCTTGCTCTACAGTTATCTGGTCAATTTTACTTCACAGAACAAATCTGCATGTGGGAGTCCAGAGAAAAGTGCCAATAGCAGCTGCACTCTACCTCTCTTGCATGAAGTTCAGAGATGTTAAATGCATTCCAGCATACACTCTCTGACCAACCATGTGCTCTGCCTCTTGCGGATAGTTTTGGGTCTTTTATTGTGATAAATGACTTGGCATTCTGAAAGGTGGTCAATTTTCATCCAAGTAAAACAGGCTGATGTATTGGCACTGAGATAACATCTCACAGCTTTGCTCAGTGATGTATACTAAACCTTCGAAGCAAGGCATGAAGGCATATACACCCCTATCTAACATATGGACTTCATCTCTCCCTCGCCTAGGCACTCTTTCTCCCCTTAGCTATGTGCAGGCAAAACTCCCCTGTTCGTGCTAAATCGTTGCTGGTCCAGCTTAAAGTAAACAGAGTAGAGATAATGCTGCTTTTCTTTCCAGCCAGAAATGCTGGTTTCCTGCTTAAATGCATACCTTTGATGGTGGTTCACTGGCAGAACTTGCCTTAGGTAAAAGAAACATAATTATGCAATTTTCAGCTAAAATATTTTCCCCCTTAAAGAGAGAGGGAAACTAAGATCTAATCCAATCTCCCAAGGAGTGTCCATTCATGAAATTAAAACTATTTTATAGCTCTAAGCTCATTTATATCAGAAAGGTGATTTTGATTAAGGTTTACATGAAGCTCGCAAGCAGCAATCTAGTGGAACGCTGTGGCCCGTGTGAGCTTCACACCGGCCCAGCAAGTCACAGGTTTTAGCAATAACATATATTACATCCACAAATTACATATATACCATGGTTAGGGTGTATATATAAGATACACATCTTAAGGAGATATGAAGTACAGACTGCCTGTGTTATTCCTACATTTCCATGTTCCAAAGTGAAAGAGGGTACTTCTGTCTCCTTATCACACTGTCAGTCTTAGAAATCAGTTTCTCTAACTCAAAATGAGTGAAGTTGAAAGCTTGCAACATGTCATATTTAAGGGAAAGGACCAAACTAATTGCTATGAAAGTATACTGCCACAGTACAAGAAAACTCCCTATGAAGCAAGGTTATGTTCACAACTCCATATGAAGCAAGGTTACGTTCACCATGGAAAGGTTCTCTTTTCACAGTATAATCTTGATGTTGGATCACAGAGGTGGTGAAGCAATTCAACCCACAGCAGAGACACATGGCTATTATAAATACTAGTTAATAGATACAATTTGAGACATCACATTTCTCGCAAATAAGGACTCCATGATAATTTACTGTTGATGATAGCTGAGCTGTCCTCTTCCTCAGCCTATTACCTAGCAAGCAGAATGACAGAACTGCACCCAATAAGCAGCTGGGAAGCAGTCCCTTGCCAGAAGCTCCTACAACAGTACACGTGCAATATACAACAGGCCAGCACGACTTTCTCACATTTTTCTCTGTCGTGCCTTTTCTGATGCTTCAGTGCTTGGGAAAGTTCTGTTATGGCTCAGCACTTCCACCACTAGGCAACAACAGTCATCAGGTTTTCAGAAACCTGCTTTTCTACACTGTTACAGAAAGAAACAACACAGTCGATTTGTGTCCCTTGTCAGGGTTTAGCACGGAGTTGGCTGTGTCTCAAAGGCAATGGATTCATTAGAAAAGCCCTGTGCTGCTCTCCTCTTATCACTCCTCTGCCTTCTTCAGAGCAAAGGCTCATGTGGAGCAGAGGTTTCCCTCCACCTGAGGAACAGTTTCTCTCAGCGGCGTTTTAGGGCTACAAAGATGATTAAGGGACTGGAGCATCTCTCCTCTGAAGAAAGGCTGCGAGAGCTGGGCCTGTTCAGCCTGGAGAAGAGAAGACAGAGGGGATCTCATCAACGTGTACAAGTATCTGAAGGGGGGGTGTCGAGAGAATGAGACTAGTCTCTTCTCCGTGGTGCCCAGCGACAGGACAAGAGGCAACGGGCACAAACTGAGACACAGGCAGTTCCATCTGAACATGAGGAAAAACTTCTTTCCCGTGAGGGTGACAGAGCACTGGAAGAGGTTGCCCAGAGAGTCTCCTTCGCTGGAGAGATTGAAAACCCGCCTGGACGCAATCCTGGGAAATACGCTCTAGAGGACCCTGCTTGAGCAGGGGGGTTGGACTAGATGATCTCCAGAGGTCCCTTCCAACCTCAACCATTCTGTGCAATTCTGCAAAAACTAGCCCTGGAAGAGATGTTGGTGCTGAGAGATGAGACAGATGCTAGTTGGAGGTCGGTTTCAGCATGTGCCAGCCCCTCACAGGTGAATTAGTATTCCTTGAAAGCCTAATTCCTTACTTCTGCTTTTGGAGACTACTGCTCATGACAACAGATAGTGCTGCAGCCCTAGCTCTTCGATTTCAAAATGAAGTCCAACCCAAACGTTGGACCCTCCTTTCGTTTTCCACTGCCAGTGGTTCCCAGTTAAAAACGCTCCCAAACTCTGCAGACTTAGGGAGTTTTGCCTCATCAGCCTTTTGAGTTCTCTCACAGATTATAACAGCCTCATTTCAGCCTTAGGGTATCTTCACTGACAGCAGCAAATTTGGCCCTATATCCTCCAATAGATAACTAATTTGTTTTTATAATAAACAATACCACAAATCACAGGAAAAGCAGCGTAGTCACCAAAAATGTCTTCCCTCATTATGAGAAAAGAAACAGACTCTGCTGAAATCAAAAGATTTTGTTCCCATGTTGGTGAAGCGGAATTTCCCGTCAGAGGGCTTCAGTCTGCGATACTATCATAAAGTCTTTTGGCATGAAGGACAATGGAGACTATCCTTTAGCGCAGGCATGAACAAAGCCACTTTTGGAAGAGAAAAAAAAATTGCAAGGAAGATTTAAAGCAAAACTGAATGAGAAAGCCATCAGAAATAACTCCTTCACTTTATTAAAGATTCACATTATTAAAATTCTTACAAGTTTGCTATCCATT
Organism: Struthio camelus; assembly: GCF_040807025.1. Taxonomy (NCBI): domain Eukaryota; kingdom Metazoa; phylum Chordata; class Aves; order Struthioniformes; family Struthionidae; genus Struthio; species Struthio camelus. Next base: position 111,343,995 of record NC_090944.1, read on the forward strand.
TCTTTGAGTAATTACATTTTTAATTTCTCAATCCTTCTATGGAAGAAGGAAAAATGTTCCTTTTTCTGAATGAACATTAAATATATAACAAATTTATGATGAATATAGCAAGCAAAGTGAATAAGGAATAAAAAATACACTTGTTCATATGAAAGTATGAAATACTCATGTGTTTCTTAGGCGGTGAAGTTCATGCACATGGAGCGGAACACCTCAAATATATGTAGTTTAATGACGGGGCCTTTCTTGACTCCGTGTTCAAAGAAAATAGTGCTTGTAAACAGCTGCCATTCACCAAACAAAGCAGGACTAGATTTGGACATTTGGCCATGGACATTTCCATAGCCTCTGATCTGCCTCGGACACGCAAAACAGAGTACACACTGTCCAGAAAAGTCCAATTTGCTACTAGAAAAGATCTCTGTACCCTAGCAGCACCTTGCCCCCAACCATCTTACAAATAGATTTTTGAAAGAGAACTGAGCAGCATTAATTATGAACTTGCACTTCGTGACTGAAAAACTGTAAATAGTATAGCATATATATGTATATTTATTTGCCAAGAACATTATATTTTGCCTATAGATTTTATTCCTATAAGCTTAGTTTATTCCAAGACCCCATGAAAAAGACTGAGGAGTCCAATCAAGATAAAAGCATAGCTGACACAGTTCTCTTTTGAAATAAACAGCATATATTAACCTATTATGATATTACACCATTTTAAAATATATTCCAGTGGATGTTGAAAACATGAATGAGCCCTTTTATATTGTTCAGGATTCAGTTTGGTAGTTTGTAGTACAGCTGAAAAGTCTGATATTTCCTTGTTCAAGCGTAACTTCTCTCCCCTGCTCTAACGCTACTCTTTCCTGGCTCCTAACAACTCACAGGCTCTTGTTATTATGTCTTGTCCTTGGATTCAGCGAGGAATGTGGAAAGAACATATTCCAAAGTGTCTGTGATGCTCGGGACAACTTTCTTTGAACTAAGACCTGGGCTGTCACTGTAGGCAGCTAATACATTTCAGAAGTCTTTTTTTTCTGTAGCATTTACTTGGTATGTGATTGGCTTTGTTCATTTTTCAGACAGAAGCCACAAAGTTGAAAGAATGGAAAAGCAATCTGAAAAGGTATGTTCTTCTGTCTCCCTGACCTAGCAATCACATCTCTAGCACTCGGGGTAAAATAACAACAAGAAATCTTTACGTGCATTTAGAGAAAACTGAGGTTTGTTCTGACTCTAAACTTCACTGGATTTTGAGTCATCACCTTACTGAGGATGCAGGAGGTGGCTGCTGTGTTTGCAATGGAAAGCAAAAGCAGTGAATGCCTCTCAAAGAGACAAAACGGAGAGCTATTTTAAAAGCTGCAAGCTTGAAATGGGTATCAGACAGAGGAAGGTAAATGATATTTACTACATTCACACCCAAATGACTTCAGCGTCATGAAAAGGCACCAAAGTTAACTTTTAAGCTAGCAAGCTTTGATTGTCATAGATCAATCCCAGCAGTCAGTGTAAAGCATCACACAGATGCATTTTCTCTGTCTTCTGGTGTTCCATGGTGCCCTGCTGGCCTGGTCCAGCCTGATGCAGTCCAAAGTGAGATGACCCAGACATGTCTACATTGGACCGTGGTTGCCTTTGTGTCTGCCATGACACGTCATTAAACAATAATCACTGCAGTCTTGCAGGTGTACATTCACAACCGAAAAATCTTGCTGGAAACTTAAATCTGCTCAGTAAATTCCATATGCTACCACAAACTGCAAACAATGCATCCACTCATTCCTGCATTATATATAAAAGAGAGTGTAAAACCAAAAGTGACTAAAAAAACCCCAGACATTCACAGAAAGTGAGATCTGCAGTACTGTATACCACAGACAGAAAATGAGTACTATTTAAAGCCTTCCCTGAGATCAAGGATATCAATTAACAGGAATGCAAAGAAGTTAGCACTTCTTTAATTTAAGTAAAATGTTCAACAGTTGAGGACATGAGATAGACATAGGAGGATTCTTTTATAGAGATTAGCTGTTTGAATTGATTAGTAATAAAGAGTAAAGGGATGCCATCACTGCAAATATGTTTTCAATCACAAAACTTTCACTGACGTCAATAGCAGCATGATGCAGTTCTGAAGAGATAACAGAAAATACCTGTAAGACTCAACCACGATTCACGCTGCAGCAAGACCTTTCTAGTGTTTCTAGCAGGAAATAAATAAATATATGAAATACTTGTCTCTTTATGGTGGTCAGAGTGATATAAATGAAAACTGGGCCCTGGCTATCATAATGAATAGTACATTACTCTAAAATACAGTGGATTACTTTGAGTAATTAGCAAATTCAGTCACTTCTTTCATTCTCCAGATAGTTTGATACTATCATTCATTTTTCACTCAAGAACATCAACTTTACTTTCAAATCTGCATGGGGTGAAGTGAGTGTAAGGATGTCCCCTCATTCCTCCTTACATGTTCCTCCATTCAATAAAATAATAGTACAACTTTACACAATGAAACATTCCTGTTCCACATAGAAAAAGCAAGTGAGAAAAGTCTGACTGGAGTTTCGAGAGCCACAGAGGGAATTCAGCTAATCATACAATGTAGCCATTAATGTTTTCTATTTGATCAGTTTGGTAAAATAAACACATTATAAAGTTATCATACTGAGCTCTAATTCTTCTCCCTAAAAAGAACATTCTGCAGGTAAATGATCTGAACCATTTACAGTATTTGCCAACTGTTTAAACTGCTCCACACCAAACACAACTAAATGTACATTATTTCCTCAGGGAAGCTGAGAGATTTGGAGAATAACTTCGCAGATGTTTTGTACATAAGATTAATTGTAATGATGAAGAAGGGGAATTTTAAATAAACGTAAGCCTAACTCTAGAAGAAGAGCAAACCAGAATTCCTTGTTAAAATCTCCACAGTAAAAACTGTAAGCAAGCACAGATAGCGTAAGCGGTGCAGATTATGCTTTGTGGATCACATTTTTAATATCTAAATACACTTAAAATATATGGCCACATCCAGCTGCGTATGCAAATCAGTATTGGTATGTAAAAATGAGTAACAGCCTTTCTAGCAATCCATCTGCACATTCACAGGCTGGAACAACATGCAGAGGAATATTTGCAGCACTTATCAAGACGTGGTCTTGAATGTTACTTTGCTTTTGTACCTTGTATTTGCTCATAGACTTTACGTCATCTTTCATATTGTTATTTCCATAGATAGTAATCACTCCAACTGGGGATGTTTCTAAAGAGACAGAAATAATACAGTTGATTAAAGAAATAGTGTATACTTATGACAGCATAACAGATTACATATACGCCTATAATGAAGAACTCGGAAGAACTCAGTTGCATGCATACAAATCTGAATGTTAGTATCTAATTAACTATAGTAATGAACTTGTACCAGGCGTAACGTAGTTTCTGTTAGTTTCCCCACAGCAGATTCTGTTCTGCTGTTTTAATAGATATGTTCCAAAAAAGATTAATCCTAATATTTCCAAAGGAAAGACAATCAGTTGATCACTTCATCAATAATTTAATTAGAAAAATCATTCTGAGACCATCTAGAGTTTACTAGCAGTAGACTATCCAATTTCTCCAAACTCCTCTGTCTGTATAAGTCGCTATTACACGCATGTGTCTCTACGTGTGATTGTTCACCACAAGCACACCAGCGCATACTTTAATCTTCCTTTAGTTGTATGATAATACTGAATATTTTTTCTTATTTGCATGCAATAATTGAATGCTGGAACTCTGTGGGCTATTTGGGTCTGTTTTTTTATAAGTGATAGAACTAGTAAATTAAGTGTCTGTACAAATCCATTTATTTCACAATGCCTACAACATCTAGTCTACTTATTTTCATAAGCAAACCAAGAACTAGAGTTACCTTTTTGCTGCAAGAGCTTTTGGTTTCACCACAAAAAACTAAGGAAAGATTTTTATGTGTAACCCCATTTTACAGCACTGAAGCATTGTACCTGGACAAAATCCACTATGTTTTTTACAGCATGGTGGTCTAAACTCAGCTATTAGTGAACTCGTATTGAACGCAGGCTTTAAGATTGAAGTAATTTAGTGCAAAACAATATAAAGAGAAAAATAGTATATTATAAGTATATAACTACTGCAGTTATATAAGAACCATATTTCTGCTCCTTTAGAAATTTCAGGTTTCTAAATACGGTCTTGTTCTGCAACAGAAAGTAGCATTTTTTCTGTACTATCTTGATACTAAATTAGGAAAAATGACTTCGGGTGGAGCAAACATTTTTGTTTTGGTGACATGTAAACATTAGACTCTAACAACCTTCATCAAAAAGTGTTTCAGTGTAAAAAAAAAAAATCAAACTGTTGCTGTTATTTTTGTTTGTTTTGATAATCACTCCATACTTACACCACAATCTTTCTGTGAGACACTTCTATGTCAACAAAATAGCATTTTTGGATGAACATGATTTTTCATATAGTTCCATGCTCTTTCTTTTCCTGTTAAATGTCTTTGTTTATGTGTTACGGCTTTGTTTGACTTAATAACTCTAGTACGTAAGGTAACTTCATTTTATGACAGTTACTGCAGGCCATTTAACTAAGTACCCTAAAATGGTCGGAACGAAGCACCTTAACAAGCATAATTTTGGTTTCAGTGCAGAGATGATTTAACTCACAGGTAACTCTAAATCTCTGGTTTAAATAAAAGGAAAATATTTTATCTATTCAGTCTTTTGAATCTGGGAGGTTATATGAGTTAGCTGTGTAACAGCAAGGACAGCTGTCTTAAAATTTGTTTAAAGTTAAGCTCCTCCATTAAGCACTTGAATAAAGCAGCTGCTTTTGCTACGATGCAAACCAGCCTGTAGCTATCAGTGTTTTCCTGAAAGAGCAAAGGGCTGAAATGGTTTCTTGCGGCCAAGATGCACATTTTGAAAAAAATGAGTGACGTCTAGTCTAAGGTACATTAAACAGACGCTCATGAGCGACTTCAAACTATAATAGGGCAAGAGTGTTTTTAAAAGGAAAAGTAAAAGCAAAACAAAGGTGGGGGAAGAAGAAAAGGAGTTACTGTGTAACATATGTGTCCCTGATTAAGTCTTCGGCTACCACAACCTCACAACCCACTTGATTAAAAAGCAGAATATTCTTCCAATTCACAGGAACCTACCAAACACATCCTTATTTTAAATCCTATAAATAAGGAGAAACAAAAACAAAACTGCTTTACGAATTAGAGATTACATGCTTTCAGTTCCCCTGAGGAGCAGAAATAATCAAAATGATGATGTACGCATAACGAAAGGCTGTTCTGTGCCAAGAAATTTAATCGACAAGTAGTTCTGTCAAGACAGCAAAAGACAGCTGTGCAAGCTAAAAGAAATGAGATAATTTTTAGGGAGAAATAGCTTGGAATCCTTCAGCAATCACCATGTTATTTTGCGGGTTAACATACCAGTCACCAACGGGATTCAGGCAGGTGGGGCAGGGCTCAGAATTGCTTGGGAGTTTTTACACTTCATTTTCAGTTAAGCACAAGCGCAACAGGCACATATTAGCCTTCAAATCTCTCTTGGTAGAAGAAATTAAATGAGAAACCAAGAACTGCAAACATTATGCTGCTCAAAGTACTGATCTCCTTTCTGAACAGGGCATTAAGCAACATCCTTGAAAAATGTGTCCTACGGCCCAGCCAGATGCTTTACAAAAGACAAATATGCAAACATGAAGATGCAGGATACCCAGAGGTTTGTTGAACATCTCAGCCAGTTAAAATTTGCACTTCAGTTGCTATAATCTGAACTGCATGAAAAATAGCAAGCTGGAGCGGGGAACCTTTCTTCATTCTCCAGAAAACAAGGGCAGGCCCTCCTGGACACCTGCACGGCTCCACGCAGGAACATCAACGTTCTTCCTTCCTTAACAAATGACTCAATGAGGTTCCTACAATTTTCTGCAAGGACTGAGAGAGGCTTTGGCTCCATACTCATCACAATGAGAAGCAAGAGAATTAGCGGTCTGTTAGAGATACACATTCACACAGTAATAACTGAGTTGCCTCCAGCACGTTACTGGCTGTCTAGACTCCACTGGTTTTAAGTTATCACACTCTGTCACGATAATGCATCAGTAGGCAAGACTGCACAGGACAAAGTCTGTAGATTTAAGTTTAAACACAATGCCACAACATTACAAGCATACAAAATAAAAATGGTGAACATTAGGAGGGAGATCCTGCCAACACCACGTGACACTGAAACGCTTTCATTTTGAAAATACAACTAGCTGCATAGCTCTGCTCTCTGCCATGTGGTTTTATTTGCCTTGTGAGAAGGCAGTAAGTACTTCCTTGGGTGGAAGGGATCATTCCCCAAGACACGCACGAGTTGCATTTAGAGCCCTTCTGATACTAGACACAGCCCCGCTGCTCTGGGAACAGCAAGTTAATTCTAGCTATTAGAAAGTGGGGCTTAAAAAAGGATGGTCCTCAGCATGATGGAAACACCCCTGGCATGCATAAAAATGCTGCCTATCCCCTCTCCAAATCTCTCCTCTAGTCAATTAGGAAAACTGGTGTACTATTGTGGGAGATAAATGGAACTTAACAGATACTTGTCTAATGTAGACCTACAAGTAAAATTTACTTTCCTGGACGGGGATGCTAGAAATTTTACACACACTCTAAGTCCTATTAACACTTGCTTTTAACGGTCATGGGGAACCAACCAGCTGTAGGCTTCTTCTGGCCCTCTACATTTTATCTTGAATGCACAGCACTGTCCTTCTTACAAGCCTTTAACTTATCCCCTTGTACACAGTTTTCACTAGTGTAGAAACAGAATAATCTTGAGAAACTTGTTGCTTGTACTGTAGTGAAAGACAGGCCCTAATGTTGACATATTTCATTGTATTTCTCCATCTGAGCATACATCTTAGCTTGTTTTCAAGTGGTTATCAGCAGCCTCCTCTTCCTTTTCAAGCATGAAATGATGAAATGTGAGCAGCCATGGTAGGGTCAGACACCTTTTTCAAGCCTTGACATCCTGTTTACTACTGTTGCTAGAGCAAAAAACGGGAATTCTCTTAAATTCCAAAGATAATATCTGCAGCATTCAAATATCTGGTTGAAGAATGCTTTTTTTTATACCTAACAACAACATATATCAACCGATTCACACACTGCTAGTTTGACACAGAATAATGCTAGCACTAGCACAATGCTGACTCCAAATGACCTATATCAACACTGCCAGTTTTAAAGCTTAGCGTTAGTGTAGCATTGTGCAATTTATAGTTCTAGAAATTCTTTGCAAATCAAGAAAGCAAAGCTTCTTTCTCAAAGGCAAATACAAGCAACAGGACAGAACCACAACATTTCTATCCAATTTCTTCCCTTTTCCTTACTGTCCAGTGATGATAGATATATTATTACTAACTGTGTTATTAATTGTGTCTTTTAGCTTCTATATTGAACAATTTGAAACATGGGAATCTCAGCATAAAGATTAAGTTTTTATGGTGGCTACAACCATGGCTTTTGCTTATGTAAGTTACTTCATATCTCTGCCAAGAAAGTGGCATGTTTTTCTCTGTCTGGTTTAGTTTTGGCTACCATATGTGAGTGTGCAGAACATTTTGTTGTAGTGACTATCTCTCTTTTCCTGTATCTAAAAGGACCTTGAAATCAGAGCTTACATATTTCTGAGACTCCAAATAAATTTTAGGCACAACTACTGATGTCATTGGAGAGAAACTATTGAGATTATAAGATGAAAATTATTCAGCTCTTTCCCAGAGAAGAGAAAGAGCAATGGATGAGAGAAAAGTTCAAAACTTTACCTGGTATGTATTTAGGATAGACAGCACTCAAATTTATAAATGTATCTTCAATGTTAGTCCTTTGTGAGGTCAAGATGATTTTTAGGTGCATTGAGCTACTGTATTAGTCAAATCTTTATTAAAGAAAAGGAAAAGACCAGAAGACTCAGGCTTATTAGGATTTCAGCTCTGATCTTTCTGTAGAAAAGTAGAGCAACACCTGGGTAACAAAATCTCAATGATGGGCACAAATAGTGTACAAAGGCACTATCAAGACAATGCAGCAACAGCAATTCACAAATCTGATAGTAATTTGAAGTCTCAGTGCCTTATTTCCTTCCTAAGAAATATTTAAATCTAAGCCTTCTCCTATATGGCTTCTTGTAAAGACTAACAGTAGCTGGAAAGTCTGTGGAATACTGCCTATTTTCCAGCTAGCAGAAGATCATTCCACTTCACTGGGCATACTACACTGGGCTTTGTTCACAATCACTTTAAAAGCTCCAAACAATGTGAATTATACTTTCTGTAAGTAGGCTATTCCACAGCCAATTTTATCACGCTGAAGGAATTATGTGTGCGTGTGTATCTTCAACTTAAATTTACTCTCTATTTTAGTCTGCCTCACTGCTTTTGACCATCCATGCCTTGCTAAATCATTCCACTTTGGCCCTGGATATTGCATCTTACCTAAGTCAATGGAACTATGACAACTGACGGAAACTGAAGATTTTCTCCAGGTGTTTAAGCCCTAAATTCTTCACTAACTGAAGTTGTGCTAAACTACCCGCATTTAGCTTTTTAGACTTCATAAATTCATGCTTACAGTCCTAATAATGCTAGCTGAACTTCTTCCAGTATAGCTGTATCTTTTTCTTAAGATAGCGTCCAGAACTCCAGTACTGGCTCATCATAGTGACTTTTGCAAATGAGATGACTTCTTACAGGCATCCCAGAACTCCATAAGCCTTTTCATATCCATACTGTTTGACAAATTCACATCCAATCAGCATACACTGACATCACCTGATGTCTCTTACCAGTCCTGCTTCCTAAGAGTCATATTCCTTTAGAGAACAATACGTTTCAGCATGGGCTTTCCTAACTGGCTATTTACAAAAGATTAATTTCATTTTGCTATTTCTTTCTCAGTTTTTTTTTTCTACTACAAGCTCTTGTTTTATGTCATTGTCTAGATCAAGATTCAGACGCCTAGCAGTTTGGGGGCTGTTAATTTACTGAGTGGCTAACTCCTGTGTGCAAGTCAGTAAAAGAAACATCAATTACAACAGCTCCTAACATTCTTACTAGCACTATCGTATAATTTTACTTACCATACTCCACCGTCCTTGATTCAGTTTCATTTCTCATTCTCATCATTTAGTCTTTTAGCTAGGTTTCATCCTCCTTGTTTTTATTTAAGCAAAGTGGAATTAAATTTTTGCATACTATTTCATGAAACAGTTCTCAATGAAGTATGAAAGCTACATATGTCCAGTGCGTTATTTCAAGCCATTATTTTATACACAGAATTTTCCTGTGTAAGATTTGCGGCTTGACAAATACCTTCGTGCAATATAAGCTTTCAAAGACTCCAGCTTAGTAAAATAGCCTAGAATATGATTAATTTTTAAATATCATGACATGATTACTTTAACATAAATTCACATTGCTGCCAAAGCAACATTGTCATGTCCCATGCCCATTCCAGCCCCCACCATTGTGCCAGCACTAGCATTTGTACAGTGATGCAGTGAGTCAGATTAAAGAACTGATCCAACCAAAATCTAACTTGTCCAAAAAAAAAAAAAAGAAAAAGAAAAATCCTTCTCCTTCCGGATCAGTTCCACATTCCAGTGATCTAGCATAACTCGTGGCAACACAAACACTACGCTGGAAAAAATGAGAAGTGGCTGTGGCAAGGAGAAGATGAGATCACCCCTTTCAGCATGAGCACGGATCAAGGTGACAGTGTAGCTGTAGGGATACTCCTCCTTTGAAATAAATATGAAAAAAACCCTCAAAGGTTACTTTTTAAATTTGCTTGTTCTTACATTACCTGTAAAATTTTTCAGTGATTACAGGGTTTACCTTGATAAAAAGTAGCATGAGAACTGTCCCACTAGATAAAGCTAATAGCATTTTTAGTACACTGCATCTATGTGGCATTGATGTAAAATCCGGTCTAAAACTGGAGTACGGTCTTATTCATAAAAAATAGCAAAAGACAGTTTCTTATACAAACTGACTAAAGATAAAGATTGCCCTCTTAGCCAGTCTGTTCTCCCACTCCTGCACAAACCTTCTCCTTAGCATTTATGACACAAATACCTCAGTCACAACTCCATGAAAAACATTTTTAGGATTCATCAATACTAGCTTAGATGTAGTTTCTTTCAAAGAAGCTGAAATCAGGAGTGAGAAGAAAAACTCTACCAAAAGTCAGAATTCATGGACCACATACTTCACAGATAAAGCATTTGAGAGTCCATACACCAGAGAAAGTTCTGCATTTTGAAAACAGAATTGAAATCCAGAAAAAACAACGGTTACTTTTGAACATATGTGTCTTTAAGGCCTTCATAAATTTAATTTGAAAAAGCACAAAACATTTATATACTCTAGTTTTCAAAAACTGCATTTATCAGTATATCACACTGCAGCTTATCACATACTGCTATTGACTATTTCATGCAGATCATAACACCGGGGTGATATGGCTAAGAGAAGCTCTTTCCTCCAAGCAACTTGGTGAAAGCAGGAAACAAAGGAGGCATTTTAACTTGAAATGGATGCCTGAAATTTCTCAGTGAGACTGGGTCTTCTTTTGTCTGTTCCATTAAGAGGTTAGAAGATAGCAAAGAGGCCTGAAAAATGTAGGAATTAATTCTAGATGGATTTTCATGATTTCTTCAAGTTCTTTGGTTCAGTTCTCAGACCTCTGAGTTTCTTCCCTCTAAATCCTGTTCTTGGAGCAATATATCACATTCTTCATTATTAATAAAAACATTATTCTTATTATGTTCAAGGAGACTTAAAAGCATTATGGAATTAATCCTTTCAATACCCATTCAAAGTCAGTTTTGACAAATACTTATCCTGCCCAGTAAAGTCTCTGCTGAACTGAATAGAGCAAACCTCTCTCATAGAGAGGTGTACGATACAAACTGTGGAAGTACACAAAAAATAAAAGTTTTCCACAGAAAAATATTTCTCAGAACAAATTTATTCAGTTCACCACTAACAAACATTCATATGAAATAGCAAGATGGTTCAGCAATCTCATTCCCCTGGCCTTCTTTTAGATTACTTTCTCATGAAGCACCACAGCTGCTGTCCTGTTGAAGTCTGGTGGTACGTCATAGTATTCCTGTTCTCATGAGTAACCACCATATTTCTGGTGGACATAAAGTTGAACAGGGCCAAAACAAAATATATTTTGATATTTCTAAATAATTTTTTATTCCTTATATCAGCTAGTAAGTCCTAGTTCAGACTGAAGTTAGTAACAAATTATACTATTTTGCTATGGCAAAGGTTTTTTTGTTTTGGAGGCCACACTTCTGAAACTTAGTAATTTCATCAACAAAAAAAAAGTTGAAGTAAAATCCTGCTGCATGTATGAAAATGACAGTTTCTCCCCCTGTTTTCAACTTGGCTAATGCAGGGTGAAATTCGTGAGAACAATGAAAAGCATTTCACTGCCAAGTTTCAGCATATATCTCCAAACCACAGAGGACACACAGCTGTTCAGAAAACCTACTGAAGAAAATGAACACTGGAAAAAACACCTGTTCTTCACTAACCTTTTTCTTGGAAACGGATGACCTACTTTTGTTGAAACTTTCAAAAAAATGTAATGTGACGAAGGAATAATTTATGGAAATTTTCAACTTAAATTATTATGATTAGCTAGCTGAAAGCAAATGAAAACAGAGTGCTAAAGGCAGAAAGCATTAGGCAACGTTCACTGTCCTTGGTCTCCTCTAATCTAACATGCCTTCTCCCTCCAAGTCGCTGCATTCCCCTGCTGCAAACCCAGCTTGGGAAGGTCACTACCTCCGCGCTCTCCTACTGGGACAACGTCACCATCAGCTTTGTTGGTGAGAGAAGATCAAGCCTGGAGTTGGCCTGGTGACCCTGCTCTGCTGCCTGACATAACTCACCCAAACAGCTGTTCAGAAGGTCATACAAGTAACAGAAAGCCAGAAATACTTCCGCTTATTTTGCAGAGAAATGAATGTCCCATTTTCTTGAGAAAAGTCTGGAGAGTATGTTTTTGGAGTTACGGAATATTTGGAATATATATGTGCTAGCAGGCTCAAATAGCCTTGATACTGGGAACAATGAAACTACTTTTTTTTCTCTTTTTTTGCTTCCTCCATAGCTCAGAGAAAATAGCCTTTAGATAGTCTTTAAAAATAAGCAGGAATGTATTAAAGACATTGCCCTTTATCATCAATTTTTCCTCCTAACAGGAAAACCTATGGGACCTACTGGAACAGCTGCTTGGGTAAAAATAGAAAGCAATAAAGGTGTTTTTATTAAAGAGGCGTCAGTATTTTCGCATGTTCTGATTGAAACCTAAAATACATCTCTGGGAACTACTTCTTTGGTGCACGGGCTTTATATATTTTAAAGAACTGTTTATCTGAAATAACGAGCTCACATGAAATGTACAGCTGTTACTATTACAAAAATAGTAAACACCAGAGGACAACTCTTGAAAGTTTTCTCTAACACGATGCTGAGCCTGCGCCCACTTTGAGATACTGTGATTAAAGTAATTATTCAGACTTTTTATTCGCAAGTTGCGTAAAATGTTTTTAAAGCATTCATCAAAAGAGAAGCCATTATGACTAGGAGCTGCAGGCACACTTTGCTTGTGCTTGCTATAGGCAGATTTCTTTTACATTTTACAGTTGGTGCTGAGACCGCTCAGACATTTTGCATGTTTCAAATGACTAATTATACAAAATTACTATGTACTTAAAGTGCATCAAAGCCAAAAATAAAGTAACCCCCTTCTCCAGTCATGCCATTGTCCTGAATACGTTTATTTAATTAGAAAGAGACAACATGCTAAATCTATGATTGTTTACATCACTTGACCTTTTTTAGTCTAAAGCATCCCCAATTATTGTAATAACCTTGTTTCTACTGCACTGGCCCAACATGTCCTTAGGAATCTGAATAAATATAAAATCACTCCCCAAGTTCTGGAACTAATTTATATATTATTATACAATTTAGGTTTTTCGCTACCAGAAGATTGAAACATGCTTACCACATAGATATAATCATAATGTTTTAGTCATGACTGGAACTTACCACAGAAATATTTGATAGTATGTTTACATTTTCCATAGCTCAAAATGGTTTAAGTGTAGAAGAACATTATATTGATTATGCATCCATCATTGGATTTTAACTTTGTTTAAATCCTTTAAGACGTGAATATTTACCTAAACTGGATGTGTATTTTTCATTTTCTATCTAAATACATGTGTCACATTGCAGACACAGGTATTTAAGACAGAAAATGAAAATAGCCCCTTCAATATACTTGACAGCTATAACTAATCTGTAGAAACTATTTTGCCCATGAGTTAATGAAACACTGCAGAATTCTTTCGGAAAAGTAGGCCCGTCCATCATTTATTTTTTTAAATACATTTATTTTGCTAGAAAACATCAGCTGACTGAAATTAAAGGAGGAAAAGACAGTTTTAATTAATGTCTTATTTAGGAAGAAAGTTCCTGAAGTTGCTGAAGTGGTTCCTTTTGACATTTTCAAAACAAAAAAATCTCATTTGTATATTTGAAATAGTTCTTTAATTTGAAATTTAAGACACAACAAATATGTCCAATGAAAATGAAATCTTTGGATTGCCCAAAATCAAAACATTTTTTTTCAGATTGCTTTCTCACTGAAATTGCACGCTTTTAATACCGATTTGAAGTGTCATATACACAAAGTCTAAAACATACTTGTTTAAATGTATATACATACACACACATACAGAAGCACGGACTAAGATGGAGAAATATATATGTATGCACTCACATATATGCTTACAACAACTGTCATTTAATGGTCTATTTCAGACTAAGACTGGCAATCAAACTTTACCTCTAAAACTTAGATGCTGCTTGCACTCATTAACTCAGGTGCAACAATAACAGTCTCCAAAATCTGTTTCATTCTACCTCAAAAAATAAACTGTAAATCAGTATAATGTCTTTTGCTGACAGATGAAAGGAAGTAGAGGGAATGTAAAGCTTTGACAGGAATTGCAAGGGGGCTCCCAGTATCTGTCTCAGAGTTTACATTAGAACCTCAGGACATGCTTAGGCTTTTGAAATGGCTTTTGACTATACATACAGATTTCATGAGGAGCAGCCTAAAACTTCAAGGGCAATTTCTGTTAAGAGAAATAACTGATAGATACTTTAAAGAGCAAATCTTAAGTGCTGATAAGTTAGCAGATAAGATAAATGATTATAGAACATCTTTAAGAGAAAGCAAAGGAAGATACTGAGCAGATGATCCAGGAACTTTTTTACTCAACAGCTTCTAAAACTTGAAAAATCTCTTAACTTTTTAAGTTCAATTAAAAATTACAAAAACTAGATTTTACCACTGTCTTTACCCAGCACTCTCTAAAAGATGTAACTGATAGTATTAGGCCCACTGTACAGTACACAGCGTAGTGGTAGACCTTTATTATCCAAGTTTAAATATTTCACACAGCTGGAAGTTATCAGAACAAGCAATAGAAACAAAGGGGTTGCAAACAGTCTCCTTCAGGCATGCTGGCACTCTTACAGGTTTATTTATTTTTAAAATCGTTTAAGGACGTAAGGTCTTGATTCGATCATTTGTTCTGGTTTTGCCCCAGTTGCTGACATTGAAGGATCCAGCTTTCAAACATACTGCCGTCAAAAGAGAAAATATTTCATTTATCTCTGTTCTACAGTCGGTATGCAGTGAAGCCCTCTCCAAAGCTCTCATATGAGTTTTGAAGACAGTGAAAATAGAGTAGGTTTTCTTCTTACAGAGTGGTTAAAGGGGGGGAGGGGGGAGGGAGGCAAATACATTCCTACAAAAATATTTCCTGAAAACCATTCCTCGAAATTTTCATTTCCTCCTAGTGACTTACAGATGTGACTGGTCTAGAATACCAACATTCTCTACCAGCAACCAACTTTAAGAGAATTTGGATTCAAATGTTTGTACCAAATTTAAGATCTGGAGTGTTTATCTGATGGCCTAGACGCAAACTCAGCCCCCAAAATCAGAAAGTCTCTAATCAAAAAAAAAAATTCATTTTCCTCCTTCTACACTGCTCCGCAATACAAAAGTCTGTAATTTAAAAAATTAGGAAAATTCTTCCTTACGCTTTAGCTGATTAGAGAAATGTCAGGAAAGAATCCTATTTCCTGTTTGTAGCAATAATCTGGTAAAAATTTTGCAACTTCAAATTGATTAATGGATTCAAGTTTGTGCAATTTGCATTTTGTTGCAAATGGAACAATAAAAAATTCATGAACCTTTTTCTCATATAGACAGAGGCCTCTTCATGCTGCTCTGGTAGAAAAAATACAACATTCAAATGAATTACAAATCTAGCCAAAAACCAAAGAGCATCCAAGTCTGCAAGAAATTCTGACACTTGATTTTAACTGCTGAATGAAAACTATATTCTTCTCATGGAAGCAAAGGTCGTAATCAGACCATTCTTCTTAGAGCCACTCACAGAATTAGAAAAAAATAAGTAAGTTTTTCTCAGGTCTGCAAAACAAGCAACAGGTTGTAGAGTCCAAGTTCAAAAAATCTGGGCTTTAGCCTCAGCCTAACTAAATTAAGTGCTGATCCAGTAATTTAATTTACTCAAGTGCTCTCTTACTTATCTCTTATCAATTCTGCACTAATATAAACTGATTACCCAATTCACTAACAGCTGCAAGAGGCTCCAGTGGTGTCTGGCCCTGGGAGATGCTTACCACATGCATTTGCCCCAAAGACTAGGTAATCCAAGACATTCAGTGTCACTGACTCCAGGAAAAAACAAGCAAGAATCCAGGAAGCTTTCTCGTAGAAACATGCCTTGGATTCGATGGAAGTTAATCAATTCCAAGAGTTTTAAATAAAATGTTTTGAGTTTAGTGTAGTAGCATTTTTCAATAAAGTTTTGATGGCACTGGAAAGTTTCTAACCTAGTAAACTATTCTGTAACCTATATTTACTTTAATGCTCCTTTCTACTAGTGGGACAGTTAAAAAGGATTTCCTGTAACTGACAATCAAACTCCAACAAAGCTAGAATACTATTTTACAGTGTACTATTAGAACAGTTATATCCAAGGCATTTCCTAATATTTGACATGTCAGTGTATTGCATGGAGTAAAAGACAATATTGTTCCAGTTTATTACACCAGCAGAGAATATGCTGTAGAATAGTCTTCTTCTGCTGTGTTTTTCTTGTCTCCCACCATCCCCTTACTCCTGTCTTCCTCCCCTACTCCCTGCCCACCACACAGCAGTGAGATGTATATCTATATAATAACCATTCATGCCATCCTTGTGCAAACACTGAATTTTTTTCACTGAAAATATTCAAACATGGGACTGTTCATTTACTGAATGAAAAGTAAGAACGTCCTCCATTAGCTAGAGCAAATAATGTAGAGATCAGGTAGAAAGAACCTTACCTAAAAGTTACATGCAAACCAGCACAGGCTAGAACAAGATATTTCAGAATATGATTTTGCTTGTTTCTTTGCTTTAATAGTAAGCCTTAATGCATTCATTAAAGCTTGGCAAGAACAGACATAAATAAATAAAAAAAAATATTGGCTTAAAAGAGACTCTTGTATGGGGGGAAAAAAGGGAAGATACAGAGAACTGCTCAGGCCTATTTTACAGTGCAATAAATAGAAACGTGTGCAGAAACCAGATTGAGGCAGCAGATTACAAGATGAGAAGTTGTTAAATTCAACAGTAGCAAAAGCCTTCATGATAACACTCAGAATGCATGACTTATTTGCTGCAGAAAAATGTATTAAACATATCGTAGAAAGTGCACATACTTCTACTCAACTGTATTAATTTCATTCATTTTTTTTTCTTTAGCTTAGGAAGACGATGCTACATACTAGCATATTCAGGGGATAGTTTTGTGGGATAATATCTGCTTCTTCAGAGTTCTCAGCATAGAAGTAAAAATATAACTATGACTGAAAAGGATGGAAGGTCTTTTTCACATTTACAAGCATGTTACTGTAGTGGTAATGCTCAAAGGATGCAAGCAGGAGGTTCGCAAAGACTGTAGCAAGAAGTATCTCCTTACCTCTGGTATAGTGGGAAAAATGGAAAAGCTTATGGTATCAGTGCATTCTTCATACGCGTCAGTCTCAAGAGTTTGTCTGTCTACCCCCTAATGACAAGCTTATGTGCCTAAAATCAGGACTAGTTTCTTCTAGTGCAGCAATTTAATAAGAAATGCTACGTCTCCTCGCAAGCCCTGACTGACTTTCATATTTTCCCACTTTCCTTGTTTGTAGAAGAAACATTCCCGAGAATACTTAAAGAAGTAGTATGAACTTATTTCACCTTCACAGAGATGTTTTGTCTTTCAGCTCTTTCTCTGAATGTTGCTCAGGACACACCGTTTAATTAATTTCACCAAAGGCTCTATGATTCATAAATGTGTTTTCATACTAATGTTTCCTTGTTCACTGTTGTTCTCTTCCTGCTTCCTTTATGTCTGACCCGAGCTAGTCTCATTTGGCGTTCCCAAAGCAGAATAGATTTGTTTTTCTAAAATCAAGGGCAGAGCTAATGATATACAGATTCCCATGAAGTGGGTGTTGCAGAAATTGAATAAATAGCACCTGCTTTCCGCTGACCAAAGGCAGGATCAGTGTAGTGTCAGGAGAAAAACCCTTTAAAAAACAAAGACAACTCTTTAGATGCCTTTAGAACAGTGGGAAATAGACAAGAGTGTGATATTGTATCTAGCATCCTAGGGAAACTGACCTGAAAATAATTCCACTCAGGAAACTATACCCAGCTTTGAACTTTGCTTTCCAAAGGTAAGAGCTTTCATGCAGTGAGGTCATGTGAACGGGTCTGAATTCATGGGAAATAACTTTGGAACTCAATATCCAGATTAAATTGAAAATCAAGGTTTCTGTGTCCATAATGTAAATGCTGATCTGACTAAGTGGAACTCTCTCTAAGTGAAACTCTCTTGATGAAGAAGTCATCTCCTGACCTATTCTAGATTCTTAATATTTTCTTTCTCGGCCAAATATGAAGATAGTCAGTTATGTAAAAAAATCTCATTGCAAAGCAATAGCTAGGAAAAGATTAAGAGGAATCAAATGAGAATACATATACTGTGTCTTCTGCTGGATTTGCTAACATAGATATCTGAAAATGCTAACAATTTTTATCTTTTTCAGACCTCTTGACAGCTTACACTCTTAACCTTCCCAGTATTTCCTGGCTAAAGCGTAACCAAGCTGAAGTTGAAGGTCCAGAACATTTTGTTTCTGACTGGAAAACAATATTAGTGAATAAAAACCTTGAAAAGGAAGTCTGTAAATTGAGTAAGAGGAAATTAAAGAGTCCCTCAAAAAGCACAACTACTCACGTGCAGGTATCACCTGCAATAAGATAGCCAAAACATAAGTACGATTCAAAATGGAAACAAAAATGGTATCTTCATACTCATGAACATTTTTGCTTCCTGTGCATATCTAGAATATTTACAACTCTCCTCAGTGACCATTAGCTAGATCCAGCAAAGAACATACGTTCCTAAAATTAAGTTAGAAATGAGGCCAGTTGTCCAAAACTGAAATCCAAAACACTGGAGTAAGATTTTCTTACTGCAGAGGGTGGCTACACTTACCACACTCCTCCCCATTTGACCTGAAAGGCTCCTAGGCGCTTTTGTACATGCTTAGAATTGCCCCAGTACCTATTTCTCATCTTCCTCCCAAAACAGGATCTAGAAATTTGGGAAAGGAATGTGTAGGTCCCCTGAGGCATCTAAAGCATTCATCATTACTGAATAATACTAAGACTACACTGACAAGATGAGTTTCCTCACAAACGCAGTTTTGCTTGCTTTCTTTTGAAAGGGCGGATGGGAATCTCAATCTTTCATGTAACAGCATAACATTTACAGGACTCAGGAAGTGAGAGAGCTGGACTCAATAGCCTCCTAAACTGATAGGAGGCCTAATATCAGGCCTAATATCTCAAGCCTGCAAGCCTAACATCTCACTTCCCAGGAGAACGTCCTTACCACCAGCCTTTCAGGCTGGGCACACTCTCCGGTCTCATTGATGCTATGCCATTATACAGAAAAGAATCCAAAATTAAATGGGCCAAAAAGAGTCTGCAAGGGACAGCATCCCTTGGTTCATCATCTTGGTTCACACGAGTCATGCGGATTTATGTATTTGCGTCAAACAGATAGGATTTAAGCCTCCAGGAGACAGTCCTAACAACTAAGCCATTAGCAGCTCTGCCTTCTGCTCCAATTGTGCTTCAAAAGACACAAAAATGAGTGCTGCTTTTCCTCTGAATAAAAGGCCCTGCTTGCGAAGGCGGCATCTGCTGTGGCCCGGGATGTCTGTTCTGCGAACAGTGGTGCACTTCAGGGATACCTAAAGTAGCTTTACATGCACTGTAAGGAACTAGTTACAGCCACATCAAGTTCTACAGTAACAAATTCACCTTGAAAAAAGCATATCTAGGATGCTATCCTAGCTAGATATAATATCACACACTTGTCTGTTTCCCACTGTTCTAAAGGCATCTAAAGAGTTGTCTTTGTTTTTTAAAGGGTTTTTCTCCTGACACTGCACTGATCCTGCCTTTGGTCAGCGGAAAGCAGGTGCTATTTATTCGAGCATAAAAAAAAGATAAAGCATATCTAAAGTAGACACACAGTACCATACAGTGTCTAAACTCCGGGTAAGACGGGATTTGCAGACACACTGTTGGCCTTAGACTTTTTTTGTCTAACTGTATTACACTCTCTAACCAGCCAGCAACTTGTTTGGAATCAACTTTGAGGACCCTACACAGTGCAGGGAACTCAAGTATATAAATGAGGATTCAAGATTCCCACTATGGAGAGGATATAATTTTTCAGCACGTAAGCCATACATTCAGCTAACCTTACATTTTTATGGTTGTTGACAATCACAGAGCACCATACAGAAGAGGCTGATTAGATCCAAAACCTCACCAGCAAAACCATTAGCCAAATTCCAAATTAATTGCAGGGTGAATTATTTTTAGAATGCAGTGGATACACACAGGTACACTAAGCACAGAACATGACAGCAGTGGAGATGCACAGATATTATTAGAGACACAGTCAACCTTCAGAATACTTGTTATGGATGTGCAAAAACAGAAAATGTGATCGTCTTTCATTCCTCAAGCTGAATTTTCAAAACCAGTAGCTTGAAAAGTAGCAAACAAAAGCCGTCTCAGCTTTCTGCTTGTAGACTAAGCAGGATTTATTAGTAAGCCTGGAACTTTACCAAACCTATTTTGGCAGGTTACAAAGAAAAAGACATATTTTAAAAATGCACCTCCATTTTATCTAGCAATACATATTAATGAGGTATGAGGAAAGAGAATTTTCTCTGTCCCAGCATGAGCTGCTCAGGGAAATGAAAATGATGTCAGCAGTATTTCTTCCCTTAGGACTAAGCCTTTGCAAACGCTAAATATATGTTGGATACATAACAGTCACACTTAAAATTTATTTTAGGTTTTATTCTCAGTTCAATGTAAGTATCTTTAATGAATTTTAGGTAAAAAATAAAATATATAATACAGTATAATACAAGAGAATGTTTTTACGAGGACTAATATGAAAAGACCAGAACAGCTTCCTAATATGGTGCTTTATTTAGCTCTTGTTGCTTTGTTCCAGCAGGACGTACTGATGTCTAGATGCAGATTAAATCTATCTCCTTTGGTCACCAGGAAAGACAACTATGGTATTTAAGAAAACAATTTTTAAAACAATGCATGCAATTTCCTGCATTTTCTTACAAGGAAAACATACGTAATAGAAGTTACTGGAATTAAATTCATAACTACCATGACGGTTTCAGTTTAGAAGATTTCAGAACTTCTTTTAGGTTGTGCAAGTTTATACCTCTGAGCTTTACTTCAGTGGAGGTTTTCCATGACAAAGCAAATGGCCTCCAGCCATTGTGTTTCACAAAATTCAGTGTAACAAACCAATGAGTTCTGCAAGATGACCTCTGAAACCGCAGCGAACTTAATTCTCAATACTAGGCAAACGGCTGACAGCCAATGATGCACTGACCATAGGCCACTGGAGTTGAGCAGATCAAGCCAAAGACAGAACTTGTCCAACTAGCTCATGGGGAAGAATGGGAAGCCTGACGTGATGTGACTTAATGAACCCGCATCATTCTGATGGACAGTAGATCTGCCTAAGCTGTTTGCTCTCAGTTTACTGTATATGATGCTCTGCTGCGGGAGTGTGACCCAAGAGCAACAAAGCAACAAAGGCTCTTGTTTACATTGCCTTGGCACGTACTGGCAGCAGGGCAAGATCACCTCCCTGAAAGCCACGGACACTGTTCAGCTGAGGAATGCATTGGGAGTGCAGGGAGCTAGGGGAGAGCACGTGGAGCTTGTCTCATTTGAGAAGCTTTTGAAAGCTCTCAGGCCAGGAGGCAAGACTGCTGCGTGGGTCACTTCTTGCAAGGGCATCAGTGTGGGGAGGAGGTGTTTTCAAACCTTTTGATTGATTCTTTCTTGCTCAGGAAGTCAAAAGCTCCTCTATTTAAAAAACTGGCTCGGTCTGAACATGTTTTGCTCTAATAAAATTTAGCTCCAGAGCCTGGGAGACTTTTGGTCTTTTTTAAGGAAAAAGACAAGCATTTTTAAACAAAATCCCACTCATCTTCCAATCAACGAAGCATTCTGGAAACATATAAAACATAAAACCTGATCGATGGTTTCGTAAAGCTAATTTGTGAGCTGATTAGTTAGAAGACAGCATAACTCCCATATAACTATGATGAGGTAAGGATTCTTTTCTTACTAATCAACAACTGGAGAAGTTGTCAAATTCTCCATTTTGCCTTCTAATTTCAAGCCTTATTAATTCAATATTTAGAAGGAGTCTGAATGGTTACCATAATTCAGAAAGAGAACGAAGTTTTATATGAAATGTGCTATCAAAAACAGGACACATCACTGAAAATGCAATGGATCAATAAATCTTCAGAGTCTTATTCTGATCTTCAATATAGAGTAAATCGATAGTGAAATTATCAAAGATCTGACTTGTTCCTTTGTTGCCTATCCCCTGGCAACATGGCCTTACTGTCCTTTCTGAGTTACACTAAAGCCAGGCAGTGGAGAGTCAGAGAAGTGTGAAATAATCAAATATAAACTTCTAGATAAGGTCATATCAATCAACTGATCACAGATCAAAATAAAGAATCATTTTATCAACTTTCCTGAAGTGGTATTAGTAAAAGCAGTGCAAAAAGAATATATTGAACAACACATACTGAATTAAAGATTTGAAAAGAATCATGAGGGTTTCAGTTTTCATTTAAATTGCCAAAATCTTTGTCACAATTTGAGGGAGAGTGAATTTTAGATAACAAACAACACTGCCTCATCTTGGTCCTCAACTCTTGGTCCCCAACACAATAAAACTGGAAACTAAGAAATAAACCAAGAAAAATCATTTGCGGCAATCTCTTCCTTTTCTTCTTTTCTCCATGATTAAAATGTTCCCTTTGTGCTTGATATAGATATAAATACATAAAATCTTCAGGAAGGCACTTACAAATCACTGCAGCGCACAGGCATGTTCCTGAACCTTTACCAACTTGCACAGAATCCAGTGTCAATTAAAAAAAAGTCCCTGGCCTACCACAAATCTCAGGCACCTAGAAAGAACCCTGCTTCCTTCAAGTACAAATAGTCTGTGGCTTCTCCTTCACCAAATTCCTTGCCTCCTTGTAAAGGTACTTTCTTTCTTGTAGACATTTGCTCCTTCTAATGCACACTGCAGGATCTAAAGGGTCACAGTCTGCCCAACAGCCTACACCCTGCCCTGAGCTGTGTCCTGCTGCCATGGGCTAGTCAGCTGCACATCACCTACCTCCAGTCCCTTCTTCAACAGCATCTCTCTACTCCAACTCCCAGCCAGTGTCCTGCTGCCAGCAATTTATCCAGATAACAATGGCAATGTTTTTTCTACCTGTTCTCCCAGCTAAGACTCCTGATGGTGGCAGACTTACGGTAAAGACAGAGCCAGATTCTTCCCAGTGGTGCCCAGTGAAAGACAAGATTCAATGAGCACAAACTGAAATACAGGAAATCCCATATAAACATGAGAAAAAATTTTTTTAGTGTTGATGCAGTCAAACAGGTTGTCCAAAAGGGTTGTGAAGTCTCCACCCTTGGAGATATTCAAAACCTGACTGGACACTGACCTGAGCAATCTGCTCTAGCTGGCTCTGCTCTGAGCAGGGGCTTGGACCAGATGGTCTCCAGAGGTCCCTTCCAACCTCAACTGCTCTGTGGTTCTCTCTAGGAGCAGCAGCACCACTACTGTGCTAAAGAACAGAAGCTGCACCGTATAACTGTTGAATAAACATAATTTTACCCCATGCTACAGACTAGATTACAATCTGAACAGCAAAGCCAAAAATGCCTGAGATGTTCAGAGAGTGAACAAGATGAATCTCCGCCTTCTGGACTTTTACTTTGGCCAGACACAAATTACTGCTGCATTTACTATGATCTCTTTCAGCTAGTATTACATAGCTATTTTGCAAAGAGAGTGCTAAGTTCAGCATATATTTCTTGAAGCTATTGGCATCTCAGCACTGCTGCTACGCCCCTAACTGAAGAGTAACATAGCAAGGCAATACACTGTTTACTTTTGCATTAATATTTAACTTCTCCTAAAAATTAATTAGAAGATTTCTTGCTAAATTTTTAGAGTGGCTCGTATGTACACAAGCTATCTAGCCAGCTGCCAGTGTAGCCAAGTTAACTGCTTCTCTTTAGTAACTTCTCTGCAAATATAGCACAGTCTTCCTCAAACCATCCTGATTAATCAACAAAGACCTGGTGGCTTCTCCCCAAGAGCATGAAAGCATAATGTACACACATTCCATTTTCCTCTTCAAACTGAATGACTTTTTCTTCAACTGTAGTAGAATCAGCTCCCAACATCCTTAATTCACGTTCAGTGTATTTTTCATGTATTTTATTACTCTTTTTTTCTTTTTTTTAGCCTTCATATAGTCTGTGACAAGATTTCTCCTTGAATAGATTTCCCTTATTTAATAAAGAGAAGCAGACAGCTATGGACAAGAGGAAGGACTGGCTGGAAAAAAAGCCTGTGCAGGTGTTTCCAGTACAGGCTTATTCTATCATTGTCAGGAACACTTCTATTGGCAGCTAAAAGGATTAAGGATCTCAGCATCTCCAACTCCACTGACAGCAAGATCTAACTCCACTGAGCGGCAAGAGCTAACTCTGGATGCCCCATGCTTCCACTTAGACCCGGGAGCATAGCCTGAACTGCTGAGTGATAAAAGAATGCAGAAAGGGCTAGCAGCTTTAAGCTAGGTTGCTTTTTGTGAGTCAATACAGCATTCATTTCTCCATCAAGGGAATTACTAACACACCCTAAAACCGTGTCCACATCTGCCTTCTGGTGTCAAAAGCTCTCCTTGGATATAGAGACAGAATAAATCTGTAGCATGGAGTTACAGTGATGTTCCTCTACCTTCTATGTATAAAACAGGGAGCTCTTTCCCCTTTACTTCAGCTTGGTTCAGGAAAGGCTCCAGAGAACGAATCTTAAGCATTATAGGCTTGATACTCGTTCCTTCAGACTGATGAAGTTCATTCAGGTATTTTAGAACTGTCATCGGTCTAATCCCGATTCGCTGCAGCACCCTGACTTCACCTCCAGCGAGAGAAGGACCAGTTTGTCTAACAGAGCATGCACAAATGTATTTAATATTTCTGTGAGACAACAAACATGCATTTCACCACTTAGAATCTTCTAACATGTCACATGCACATACCATATAAAAGGTGAGAAGAATAATCTCAAGTGATGAGAGAAATCACCAAATGGGTCTTGAAACCGTATGTCCGTCTCAAGGTATATTTTTACTTATGATCCATATTTAACAGCTTTAGAAAGAGCTGATAATGTGAACTCAACATACAAGCCAAAAAAACAAGTTAAGAGGCTAAAAGGACTAAAGGGTACATTTGTTTCAACAAATAGTATCAGAGCCAATCATTTCAACAAAAGAGTTTGCAGTTTATGCTTACTCTCTGCTCGTTTATATGCATGTGAATGATTTTTGCATTTAGTTTTGAGAGCTGCTGCTTCTATGACACTATCTGTACTGACATCCATAACAAAAACTGTATATGAAATGAAATATTCAGAACCTCAAACAAGCAATCGGTATTGTTCATATAAAGAAGTCTGCAGAAATCTCAGACTGCCGTTACTAAATGGGACAAAAAGGCATGTGAAAACATCTTAACATAAAAATATTAATAGTTACACTTTTGACATGGCTGGGAACACTGCTGCATTCTAGTAAGAAGCAATTTTACCCTAGAAATTAAGGCCTGGTGAGCAATATGAAAGGCTTCTGATCATGCAACCTGTTCAGGCTATTTGTAAAATAAAAATAATAATTTATTGATTGAGTGCTAAACCAACAGACAAAAGAAAGTCTCTTCTAAAAGTAAGCTTACTATAGGTCTAAAACTATGCTTTCTTTTGCTGAAATTCTTGCATACTACTGAACTCTTCAAGAATCTTAAGATAAGAATGGCATAAAAGCATTGTAAGTCTTGACGTGTAAGTTTAAATTGAAGGAATGCAATTCATAAATCATTAATGTCATAAAAAGCAGACTATAATTTAAACAAAAAATGGAAGCAAAAGACTCAAATTTAAGCAAAAGAATAGATGCAAAATACCAAGGAAAATTTATGGGAACTGTGAAGTTATTTTCTTTAATCCAAATTCCTTTTCTTCAGCTCAGATGTCATGGGAGGACATCTCACTAATCCTTTTCCATAATTAAAGTGAGAACCTGTGGTACACATAGTTGAACAACTTTTTATTTAGTCAAATTTTTTATTCATTAAATGAGAGAGAGTAGGTTTATTATTTGCAAACGAATAGAAATTTACCTAGATCTTGTAATTCTCAGAAAATGTGTCATATGACCAGTACTGCAAAATTGCTGCCTTAATTCCCTGCCCTGGTAGTATCAGGGGCAGAAGTCTCCACTGAACCCTCAGAAGTGAGGTGAAACATTGGCTCTTGATGTGAAGGAGAATAAAACACTGATTTTCTTAACTTTTCCTTTCATCCTTTGCAGCTTCATCATTTTGCATGGAATCTACAGGATTACAGGTGCTTCTCTAAGGAGAAAATAGAAACAGGATGCACCTGATCACCTCAAAGATGTTAAATTCTTTGTAATCAATAAACGAATAGGTGCTGATGTCTTTCAACCCCTGGAGAGAAGTTAATTACCATACCTAAAAAAGATCATCCACATCCCCTCCCTTGATGTTTTACATTTCTTTAGTGCTCCATTACAAAAAGTAATGTTGCATGAACAAATCCAGCCTTGGCAAAGGAGCAGTAACTGTCCCTTCCTTTCCTGTTACTGAACCATATCAACAGACAGTTTAATCTTTGATGGAAAGCGGTTGCTCAATCCTTTCTGCTACACCGACCCACAATATAGCATTACTTGGAAGAATCTGTTCCTGTGCTTGTGTAACACTGTAACCGGGTAACATCGGAAGCTGTAAATTCAGTGTTGATGCGAACACGAAGTCTTGGAATGCCTTGAATGTGGAGGGTTTATGTTTAAAAAATAAAAATGAATATATACTCATGATTCAATATTCGAAATATAAAAACATCCTAAAGACTGGACCTGCATCTCTATTAGAACATCTTCCCCCTACTAGACAAAAAATAGCTGCTTTTAAAACCATGCTTTTGGAAATTCAAGTTTTATGACTCTAGTACTAGCTCCTGATCCACACAATGGCTCCTGCCTTGAAACCCTTCATCATCTAGGATCTTCCTACAGCATTGCCTCCCTTATGTGCACGCTTGCGTTTCCCTCTCATCCCCTGCATGGTTTACGCTCCTGCTTCAGTTCTGTTCTGCTAACGCATCTGCTGTCCCTATCAAACTCAAACTGAGAGACAACTATTGCTAAACTATTAATGTGAAAAGCATGTTTGGGTTTCCTTCTGACCCCTGTGTACATAAATTTCCTGCTTTATTTCCAGCAGGAAATATTTTCCACTATATGATCTAAATAGTGCAATGAATATCCATCTGTAAGACCTTAGCTACCAAACAGGTAAAAAATAGTTCTTAGCCTTAACATGATCCCTTTATGTGCTTTGCGTGCCATTTCAATCCTGTCATATGCCAACGTGAGCCGTCAGCGGTATTCAGATGTGAGGTATGTGATGAATTTGTTCGCAAATAGGAGCTGGTCAACATTTTCAGAATCAGAGTATTTCAGGTATTATAAGAGTCATGTTTGCCTGTTTCTTTTCAGAAAACTACAAAGACATGGCAAACAGTCTCAGTGAGTAAAGCTGCTTCTTCACTGTTTTAACTGGATCAAAGGGATGTGTCACAAACAGATCTAAAAAAAATAAACACTCCTCTTTACACACCTATGTAAATCTGCTTTTCTGGCAGTTCAAATACCAACAGTCACCTCAGCAAACATTTGAAGGCACCTAAATTTGATATAGATGCACATGTACTTAAAAGTTAAATCACTTCTTGATATGGAAGAATCATCACTATACACCCGCAGGTATATTCCATTTCCCTGCTCATCTCATAGCTTATTAGCAATACACTTCATGTGAAAGATGATGTTACTAGAGTTCACAATAGCCTATGCAGACTTGCAGCAGAATAGTTATGCTTTTTTAATGACTAATGTAACAAGGCTAGGTATTTCTCTTCTGCCGCGTTAGAAACAGCGTTTATGCAAAGACACATAGAAAATAAAGCAGAACCAAGAATAGACATTTATAGGCAACAGATAGAGAGATTTACAAATCATTATTATGGTGATATTCTCCTAATATAAGAGCAACAAAACACAGGACTGACTCTCTGCTCATAATATTTCAGCAGTTAACTTCTGTAGGCACTTCCAGTCCATTCCTGTAGACTCGGTCTTTTAACTACAACATTAATCATTTCCCTATGTGTATCGAAAGTGAAATACCTGGCTGCACCCTCTTAGTATGCTTTATTTAATCATCCTCTTTACAGCAACAAAAAACAATCATTGTTGAAAGCCATTCCTCAGCTTTGATCTTGAAGCTGTGATCTGCACTATGAAGAAGGCCAAAGAGAGCCTCAGTTTAGGTTTCTTCCCAAGCTTGTACAAACTCTCGCATAAAGACCTCAACCTGATGTTTGTCCAGGCATAGCTGATATCTTCCCAAGTACCCAATTAATCTCATAAGAGAGAGATACCAGATATGCTCTCCACCATACAGGTAGACGCAGCCACTTGCACCTAGATGTACAATCTTCGTTAGCTTCCCCATAAAATCATGGAAAAAGAAAAGAATAAGATTAAGGTGTTGCTTCAAATTGTACTCTGACTTGTTTTATGCATAATGGATAAACTACATAAATGCCATTAAACAACATTTCTAATAACATGCCTTACAGAGACAGATACTGATGTATAAATACACTTAAATCTCAATATTAAACATTGTTTTGTCTATCGTGACAGGAGCCAAAACAAAAAAAAGTTTAAAATTCCATATGGCCTAACAAATGGCACTATATTTATTAGAGTGTATGTTTTCAAGGACATGCTCTCTCCCTGCGCATAGAGATGTATATAAATATATACAGAAATTAAACCACTGGAGAGATAAAACTACAATGTTCTCTGCCTTTCATGGGACTCATGGTGCAAAGTGTGCAAAAACAATTCATACACCTCTCAGCAGGATTGTCCTTAGCAAGCAGTGAGTAATAGAATGAATTGTCTTTAATTCCCATCAGCAGAGAAAAAAAGAAAGAAAAAGGAAAGAAAAAGGCAATAGTTGGGGAAGGGGATGTATGGGGAAGCTGCTAGCAGCTTTGTCCTGGGTGGGGTAAGGAAGGGAGGGATGCCTGCTCCTGTTATACTGCTGTAGTCACCTAGTTGTGGCGGAGAATCTGCTCCTTTATGTTTAGTTTACACGGGATATGAGCTGTTGTTTTTACTAAGCAAGGCCTCGTTTGTTAAAATAATCTATTTCCACTTGGTTAGGGAACATTTTGCAGACATACAGCGTGTACTCTGGAAAGAGAACTGAATATAATGATGAGTATTGAAAATAGTAAACAAACTTCCTGAAGGGAGACATTTGATTTTAATGGATGAAAACAAGTTTATTATTATTAAAAAATGTATTGCAAATACTGTAAGGAATGTTAAAACAAAATGTAACCTAATATGTAGATTGCCCGACTAAAACATTCGCAGGTGATGGGACTGGTACACCACATAATCCTTACATGTTTTTGAGGTGTACAGGAAAGCTTAGGAAATATGAGGAAACATTTTGGGTCTGTTGTTATGTTATTAGGACATATTTGTTTCTCTTGGTGCTGTCAGGCCGAGACAGAAGCTCCAAATTAACCTGCAAGAAGCAGAACAGAAAGCAGCAGCTTCAGTCAGGAGACACTAACACTGGAAGCAGAGGAGCCATTCTAACAAAAAATCTTTTTCTTCTTCACGCTGATGATATCTATACAAGCAGGTATAGCAATACACCCACACCACTGACACTTTTGCCAGCTGGACACAAACTAGTTTTTGTCTGGGAGCAATCACATTAACATGTTACAGACTTTGAGCTAAGAAGCCATGGCTGAGTGGGTTTGTTTAATGAAGCGCAGCAACAGCTAATCCTGCCACACACCCTCCAGACCAAGGCTGACTTGTTTCTGACCAGCTGGTAACATGGACTGAGTCTCTAGTCATTTTATACCAATCACTTCCCATGTTCTGAACCTTCTCAGTAGCAAAAGAGAAAAGTGGTCTTGGAGCCTGACTAGAAGACATCCAAAGATATTGTGGTGATGACAAAATTAGCAGTGGTGATTCAGAAAGTGACTTTCCTCTTATACGAGGCAACATTTTAATGTCAGAGCCACTCTGCTGCTTCAGCAACTTGTGCTTGTATTATTTTCCAAGAGGAGCATGCCTTAGCTAACTGCCAGCATTGAAAAGCGCTATCCTTTTTACCTACCTAAATTTCTTTCATAATTTCAATTAGCTGCAACATGTATTTTATTTCACTGAACTGGTACATATTGTTGTCGTCCCCAACTGGGAGGGCAATAGGAGTAGCTTCATTTGCATGGTATACGAAATCACTGCTACCGCGAGAGCTTGGAGTATGAAGTCCAGTGAGGTCAATGGAAAGCCTTGTTTCAGAGGTCTCCAGACCAGAGCCAGAGCTTGCAAATTTAAGAGACTGAGATGTAAAGTACTTGGGATCCTTTGCTATGGGAGATAGATAATGCATAAATGCATATTGATGCAAAGAACTGTCATCCTACTTTGGTGACATGACCACATATACTTCAGAAAGCTTCTTAAAAGGTCCAGTTCCTCCTTCATCAGCCAGCAGATAACAGACTTGCATTGGGTTCAGACACTCACTGCTCAGGGAATACTACAAATTGTATAGGAGCCTTCCATGAAAGCTTTAGCAAATGGATAAGATGCCTAAGAGGCAAAAGAATGTCACAAGCAACTGGAGCCACTCATGACTGAAATAACTAATGCTTGGGTTATGGAAGATATATTCCTTTTTTCCCTAGCGCATGAAGTATTTAACACTTGAAAAATCCTGAGTGTGAAATATTCTGTCTTAGCATTATCCTGGATATCAAATCTGAATAAGTCTGAAATGGCAGCCAAAGAGCAATAGAACTCGTTCAGCTGAAGCCAAAATCCTTGATCCATCACACTTGGAGTCAAGACCAGCAAAGAGGACAGGAGGAACTTTAGAGAGATTGATGGAAGACGTGCTTTCTGGGAGCAGATATACATTCTCATCTTCCTGATCTTCCAGCATAATCCAATATCATCAGTCCCAAGATATGCCAGAGATCCAAAAGGAATGCACTGGAATGATTTAAATTATTCCCTCCAAAGATTAGTAACAGTAAACTGCACATCCATCCCTATACTTCTCACTTGCACTGCCAAAAAGGCCCATTCTCTCTTTTCAACATCTACGTGAACTAAGAAAATGGCATAGGTATGCCAGGAACACGAAGATGGCACATACCTCTGCTTGTATGTCATGGCATAGGACCATACCGTTGGCTCTGATCAGTGATCATGTGAATACACAGTTCAGGACTGCTCCTAGATTTCTTGTTGTTACTAAGCACTTGTATGGCTGCATCTGTTCATTACATTTTTATTACCTTCAGGTGAGAGGAAACTCTCGCAACTTCTCCTTAGTTATATACAGTATTGCTACCTCCTCTCTGCACTTCAACCAATACATAATGCTCTTTAAATATATCTTTCAGTATAGCACTTCACCAGCATAGATTACAACAAGTCTGTCATGCCTGCTTTCCACACTCTACATTGGCTTCCCTGCTTGAAACTTCGTGAAGGTCTATACCATCAAAGCACTCAGTGACCTGTGCCAAAGATAATATGAGAAACCACTTACAGAATGGAAGTGAAAAACACTGATTGACAGTAAAATAGTCAGGAGCTTTCTATCATGATACCTTCTAATGCAAGGGTATAGCTTGTTTGTGCAGAAAAAGTTTTTTCAGAGGCCATTCCCAAACTGAGGAATAAGCTCCATCAGAAACTATGAGTCATCGCACACATTTCCACCTTTCACTCCAATTGCATGACATCCCTCTTCTACTGACCTTCTCTAACATCAGCTTATCCATTTTTAAAAAGGATTTATTATTTTTAAAAATAAATTCCACCAAAATCAAACATTGCACTATCCAGCCAATTTTCAGCTTGGGGACAGGATGAAAGAAAGAACAAAATACACATTATGGGCACAACATTTAATGTCTGTCCACAAAACAGTCCAAATGATACAGGAATGAAGGCAGCATAAGCTCTTTCATAGAAGAAATATGTTGAGATCTTCCCTTTGCTGTAACACATCTAAGGCAATTTACCTGCATAAAGTTCTGCTTAACTCTTAAGTGCCAGGTATCATTACTGTATCTTGCTTTCCTTTATCTCGTTTCTATCCATTTTACTCACTAGCTAGGGTATAAGCATGAAAGGCAGAAATTATTTTAAGAGTTTACACTGACTTTGCGGTAAAATTTTTATTTGTTTTTTGAAATGGAGCCCTGGCTTCTGCATCCCAACCCATGACCTACCAAAACATGTTTTTCACAGAAGTCAAATTAGATTATTTTATGTCTTCAAATTAACTTTATATTTCAGCAAGTCTATTTAATTTTCTAAAAATATTCCAACATGAAGCTCATGCATGAAAAAGACTTTATTTCCCTCCTCCTAGCAAAATCTCCCACCCCCACAGATACTAGCCAGAAATTACCACTGCATCTCATTTTTCATAAAAGTTCCAGTACAGATTTGTGAGCTATCATGATTTTATTGACATGAATAAACAAAAATGAACATGTCATGCCATATTGTGATATAATGACTCCATCGCATGTCTCAGGAAAACAAAGTCAAAGTCCACAGATAGGTTACAAAAACAAATAGTTATAAAAGAATGGGAATAATAATGAAGCATATAGAACAATATATCACTATCTTATGTTACTCATCTTATGAAACCATGACTCTCAAAATCCTTATTTCTGTATTTTAAAGCATAAGGCTCTGACCAATAAATTAGGTTTTGTGGTAGAGGTGTCAGTACTGTATCCATTAGCTGTATCCATTTGCCTGATTTTTATATTGTATTAGAGTTTGAACTTCTTTCTAATTTGTTATGAATACATGTCAAAGAAAAAGAGTTACAAGGCAGAAAAGTGGCAAGCAGAAGAAATATATCTATCAAGGTCCCAGCCCAGATATTAATTAAAATTAAGTACAGTTCCATTAGTATGCATGCAGAGGATAGGTGTTGAGCTGTTCTTGTGAACATGCTCTGCAGAGATGACAAAAAAAGGTTAATTACCTACAATCAGAACCATGCAGACCATACTGCTTTCATCAGTTTCTAGTACTTTCTGTCTGACAAAATGCACAGAATGATGTTTTACGACATCAGTACCATTTTCCACCACCTGCTGCTGAGCACCAGGAAGTTGTAATGGGACTTATCTGGGAAGTTGTAATGCAATGCTATGGCAGGATTTTCAAAGATAGCAATCCTGCTGAAGTCAATGAAATTTCTAAGGAGAGATAACTTTCAAAAAATTAACATATTGTTTTACTGAATTATATTTTTCAAATCATATTATTAGAGTCAGTCTGTTCTGAGCTAGTGGTGAAAAAGAAAAATGCACAACATCATGAAAGCCAAGCAAAGAAAACAAAGTGCCTTTGTGGGAGACTTCCTTAGCTTTGAGAAGGCAAATAAAGTAGCTTTCTTTATCCTACCCCCACCCCAAAAATGAACAACTACATCAAGATAAAATTGTCGTGAAATTATTCCCTTAAGTGACCACATCCAAACATAGAATTTTATCATAAATGCTCACACTCTATAGAGGCTGCTTTCAGTACTGGAGACCTGCCAGTTCACTACCCTGACCTGACAGTCTGTGGAAACTGCTCTTGATTTGCACAGAATCTGCTCTGTTACATTTGACAGGTATCATGCATACTTCAGCCTTGTCTAGATTTCATCCTTTCAAAGCATTTGTTTTCAATGATTGAACTGGCAGTGGAATTCTCTGCTAGTGCTGAATGATACTCTCTCCACAAAGAACCGTGTTGCATTAAAGCTATTTAGCTGCTAGTATTGATATCTCAGAAAGCTTTCAAAAGTAATCTTTAACTGCATAAAGTTTAATTGGTGTTTGAAATGTTTCTAAAGAGGAGGAAAACACCAGCATTATATTCTAAGTTTCAGTTGGATATTTCATATGAAGCCAGTACTGTGATAAATCTGAAACTGTCTAAACCCCTCTAACCTGATTTCTACCAAACATGAACGTTAGAGTTCTGCAAGAGGTTAACATCTGCCTGCTATCTTGAGAAGATACATCTAACCAGGTATTTCAATGTTAACTCATTTGCTAACATTTCCAAGGCGGGGGCGTTGGGAGGAGGCCTTAGAAAATTAACAATTTTCTAAATTAACAATTAGAAAATTGTTAATTACAGTATTGTGTCAACCATTTTGCTTTATGGCGTATGCTTTATGCATTTATGCGTGCTTTATGCTTGGGTTGACTCGCTAGTTTTGTCTTCCTGCATTGTACAGGCATAGACTACTCCTGAGGGAACTAAGTGAAGTCTCAAAAGCTTCGGCTTCCTTTTGGTGTCTGTAAAATGTATTTCATGAACACAGTTGAATACTTCTGTTTACACAACTGTACACAAAGCACAAACGCAACCTCAAAATTTGAAATAGTTGCTCTTATCACTGCTTCTGCTAATTATACCTGCACAAACTGAATTGATGGGCACTACAGACAAACATATCACAACAGAAGATTTAATCCATAATGGCTAGACCCCATTTTATACTGCACAGGAGAACCGAGCAGGAATAACGTACTGCTCTGCAGATTTCTTGAGTATTGGGTCTGGTTACATAAAACTAATTGGAACTGTTGTTCACTAACCATAGATGGGGAAAGAATGAGCAAAACTTTGGCTCTACTTTCTGCTACTCACTATAGAATGAAAATAGATCTACCTGAAGGCAGCTGAATTAATGTAGTACTAACTGACCAAGTTTTCAAGAGGAATGAGAAAGCAGGGGAGAAAGACTACGATCAAGATGTTTCAGTGCCACTGGATTTCGGAAGCTGTTCCATGTGTTCTGTCCCTTGCATGCATGCCCTCCCTGCTTTACCTATTCCATCACTGAAACGTGCATTAACTTGGGTGCATGGGCGTACTTCTGCAAAGCATTAATAAGTGAGAAGCTTTATTCTTTTGAGTATGTTTATTAGAGGCAATGGGATTATTTCTGTGAATAGTTCCTAACACACATCAGCAACTTTACAGGTAGTCCCTCAAAATAATCTACAAATTTTTTGTGGATGTGTTTAATATCTATTACTATTCAGAGTCTGTAAACTGTATTTTAAACAAGCTTCGGAATTCACAAAAAGCTGGAACCAGCCACTTTCCTCTATACACAGTGCAATCAGGTTTCTATTACCTTATGAGACGGTTCACATTAAAAGAAATGGTTCATGTTCTAAGGAATTATAGGATCATTTTGTAAATTGGATTAGAATGAAGAGGCTTAAAATTCTTCAGTAGTTTTACAAAATATAAAGAGACCATTGTAAAAGCCTACGGATAAACTGTATGTTTACACTGAACTTCCCTGACCACCCAGATAAGTGCCTCGAACAAACTGCTAAACAGTAGCTTGCATATACAGAAGCATGATTTTTTTTCCTATGAGTTACAATACTAAAACCTCCAAATCAACAATTTTTTCACGCATATAATTCTAATAATGAAGTCATACAAAAACATTAATTGACAGTGAAACCCGCCGACAGAGACAGTGTATTTTTTCTCAGCAGATGGTCAGTATTTAGCCAATATTTATCTGGAAACCTTGGGCCGTATTAAAGATCTGAGTTGACTTATTCCCATGTAAAAGTGGAGGGGAGAAAAGCTCATTAAAAAATTCCACGCTCGAGAATTTATTCAACAATATACAAATATGGAGTGATAAACTGATTAACTTGACTACAATGTATGAAGGTGTCACTCATACAGCTTCAGTAGAATTACAACTATATTTTGCTCAAATGTTTAAAATCATACGCTAAAGAAAAATGTGAATGTCTTTCCAATGGTCTCAGTACTTCAACTATTTAATCGTTCCTTATAAAAGTTTAACTAATGAATAAGAGAAAGTTCCTAACTGTGTTAGCACTGAAACCTTATGACTCCTTTGCTACTAAGATAAGAGTATCTAAAGAAAAGCTATTTACTTCTTGACAAGGCCAAAAGTAATTTTGAAGGGTTCTGAAAACTATGCTTTCTAATCCAGCCTATTAACTTTCATTGTAAGCAAAATGATGTTAACTAAGCCTTAATATTATCTTTGTTTAGCCCTCTATGCACAAACATTTACTTACTAAATGCTTTTAAAGGTCTTTTGTTTTGCTGACTATGCATTAGACTGTTTAGATGAAAGATATAATTAATGTTTTAATTACCTTAATTTTTGAAAAAAGCCTTAATCTCTAACTTATCTCTTTCTATTGTGTGAGTGTCAGTAAATGAAATGTTAAAATAGGTGGACTTTGACCTTTAGTTCCTAGACTCTGAATTTTTTCCTGCTTTTAACCAAGCAGAATTAAGTGAAAACCTATGAGACAGCTCCTACTTTTTAAAGAATTTTTGGCATATAAAATATCAGGTATATGTGCCTAAGTCTTTTACTCCATGGAAGTGGCATACAAAACCACTGATAGATAATTTTCATACTGCCTCATAAGGTCCTGATTGCCTCCATTTTTACCACCTGGCTGGGGTATTCAGTAGCTGGCGAGATCTCCTCTTTCTACATAACAGTAATGACTAATAACATTAACTATTTTCTACATAACATTAATTAAGAATAGAAATGCAGATGTTTAGGAATAACTAAAATATTCGTAAGTTAAGGAAAATCAAGGAAAGCATCCTAAAATGATTGGGAGTTCGGTTCACATAAAATAGAAAGGTAAAAATTCTCATTTTTGAAGTTAATAAAGTAAAGCCTATGATGCAGAAATTACTCATGCGCAGGTTGCATGAAACCCAGCATGGGATACAGTCATACAGAACAGTTACCACTACAGAGTCACTTGTTTCAGATCCAGGGACTACTGGGATCCTTTTCTGTGCTATCCAAATTGTTCCACTCAAGTTATTATTTCTGCAGCAGCTCATAAGTACAAAGGTGTATGCCTCGAAAGGGAAGGGGAGTTAGTCTGAGTTGAGAAAGAAAACTCATGACAACTGTCAATTTAGCAGATTTTTCTCATTCTAGGATTCAATCTTAGTCTGTGAAAAGTGCTTTTAATAAATCTCATGATCTTCTGAGTGCTAGATTCTACTTCTCTAACTTACATTGACTAATGTCCAAAGTAAAGTACCATTCAGTAGGGGTACAGATGGAGGAGCTTGGTCCTTAGAAATGTTATACAATATTTGAAAGAAGAGAATCATTCTTCATGACTTCAGCTTAGATTTTGAAATTCACTTGTTGACTTCTGTTTTATTTCTCTGCCTTTAATGTAGTTGCAATGCAGCTGTACTTAGGAAACTTCATTTACTCAGGGTTATGAGATATGCTTTAAAAAGTAAACACATTATATTCTTCTGCTGTATATAATAGATCTCAGGCAAAACTTTGTATTGCCAGAATAGGTGAGTCAGTACTGCATGGAACATGCTTGAGAAAAGTATCATACACGCAAAGTAATTCCCCTTAGTAGAAGTCTGTCTTAAAACCTATCCTGCTATGTACTGAGCACAATGAGGCAACCTTTAGTAATTCCTACTGCTAGACATGAGAAATTGCATTTACTTTCAGTGTCTGCAGAGCATCAAGTTTCTGAGCAACAATGCTGGCCAAAGTTCACTCCTTTGCACCAATCCTTATTACTACTTATAAACTGTAATAAGAAAAAAAACCACCCCACAACACAATGCTAAACTAGAATCACCTTGTACCGGGTGTTGGACAAATGTACATGCTGGAACAGAAAATAGGCTTATTCGTATGAATAGTCGTCTTTGTGTTTGTTGCCAGACCACTTATTAGCAAGAGAAATCAGTTCTACCTCAGTGTAATTTAGCTTAATAGAAATAATTCTTTTTGTAAACAACAAAGAAGTTAAGTTCAACAGTCAAATGTGATGGCAACAAGATCACACATCTCATTACAGACATTTCTTAAGCTCTTTTCAGAGCTTGTAGAAATAGCAGAAGCATCAAGAATCGGGAAAAATTTACCAGCTCTGCTTGGCTGAAAGACAGGGGAAAGAATTAAGTGTCAAAGGAGAGAATTTCTGCAAAGGAAATAATCTTTCACTCCACTATCAGTTATTTGAAAATTACTGGGCAAAACCATTGTAATCACATATGATGTGCTGCTTATTATTATTTAGCAAGAGAAGCTGTTTACCCTTCTTTTTGATTATCAGGATCTTTTCAGCAAGCAGTGCGAACGTTAAAGAATGCAAAGAGTGAAATTAACTTTCTGGTAAGGGCTATCAAGTAGCAAAGAGAATACATGGGGGGAAAAAAATCCCTTTATACCTTCTTTTAATTGCAGTATTCTTATACACTGCTGCAATGCCTTTGAAGTATGAAATGAGAGGGAAGTGTGGTGTTTCAGCTTGAGAGTGCCCTTTAAAATTTAATGAATTCAGTTCTTACTAGTTATACGATCCACCAGGACTCTCAAACTGGCCTGAACTCACAACGCGTATCGTATCAATGCGGTCCTCTTCTTTAACTCTCTTTGGGTAAAGCCTATAATATACCCATTGAGCAGCTGTATTCTTTCTAATCTCACAAAATCTCACTTGGCAAACATCAGTGACAGAGAAAATGTAAACCTGTGGCAATCAGGCAGGACTTTAGTTACTGGTTAACCTTCAACCCTGTATATACAAACACAGCTTGATCTCTGACCATTGTTGAGAACTGGAAGTTTCACGGCATTATTTAACCAACTCTGTTTGCTTTAAAGGATTATCTCCCTCCCTCCCTTCCTCCCTCCCTCCGGCACCCAGACTTTGCTGAAAGCTTTGCTTGCGGCAGCCTGAGTGACCTTTTTGCCTTGCTTAAAATGCAACCTGGATTGATTCAAGCGGATGTCATCCAGCGCCCAGCACATCGCAGGACCAAGCTGTGGGCATTTCCACAGCTTCATCTCTACAGCAGCGCTTTCTTGTACTGCACTGCTATTTAAGTGTTCCTGATCGACGTCGAGGCAGCAAATATATAGTCACTTAAACGCAACTGTATAGTTTAATCTTGGCAGGGGACTGACCAGAAAAACCCAAACCAACAAAACAAGGCAAGTTTCTCTTTTCTCCCACACTTAAACAAACTTAGTCAATTTCCAGACAAATGTTGCAATAAACTGTGGTGTTTTACACATGCAACCTTAACTCATGCTTCAGAGCCGGTATGGGACAGGGAAAAAGAAAACTATCTGATTCTAAAAGCCTTCTCTTTTTGTGTTAATTTCCTGGCTTAATTCCTCCCTCTTAACTGAAAAAAGCAGAGGGCTTCTGGTTTTTCACAGCTGCAGATATTACGGATACTACCTTTTCTTGGTGGTTTCCTTTCATCTTATTTCACAGAGTTTTCAATCTCACAATGGTACAATCCTTTATCTTACTTTGTCAAGCTCCTTTTAAACTGCAAATGATAAAGCATAAAATTGCAGCAGTAATGTCTTTGTATACCAAAATATTTTTATTTACATTCTGTTTGGCAGCACCTCAAAAGCCTTTTGTTTTTGAAACTGTGCATTGTATTGCTGGCTACCAGCATTCTCCTGTGGCCGCAATGCCTTTTTTCGCCTAACTTTGTATCTCACCGGCACCATTTACTCAAGACAATGTACAGCAACATACGCCTCCTTGAACTAACATCCCAATTTTATTTTCATTTAAATTATAATAAATAGGAGACCCGGAAACTAAATGCAAAAGTTCCCTGCTCCAACCTCTGCTAGAAAAATTAGTATTTAAGTTTATACCTCTTTTCTTACTAATTTCTGTGGAATCCTAGCTATCCATATAAATATGTTTTTTCTTATTATTCATGGTATCATAAGTTAAGTGATAATCATCAATGTCATGTTCTTTGGAGATCAGTTGTGTATAATACCCATTTAAGAGATCTTCCAGACACTGGTAACCTTGAATATTTTTAAGCCCCGTTAGCCATATTGGTGCTGTCTACTGATGTTATTTCAAAGCGATGCCCTCCAAAACTGTATCGAACATGTTTCTCTAATCTGATGTAAAATGTTTTCCACTTTAAAATGTTTTTACAAGTGGCAATATGCTAACTCTATAACTGCTCTAATATTATAACCATTTGCTATTAATCTTCCTTAATAGTAATTTTTTTTTTCCTCCCTCTCTAGTGTCTGAAAATCTGAACAGTGCCTAGGGAACTGTAAAAATAAGAGATGGGCCAATGTAAAACCCTAGAACCTGACAGATTCCAGATTTGGTTTCAATCCAAATTCTACATATGAGCATGGTAGCTGTGGCCAATATCTATTAAAAATATGAAATGCACGTACAGTGTAGGTTTGCAATTGTTAAAATACCAGGTGGAATCCTGGAGCAGTTCTACTCCAACAAAACCGCTTCGGATTTTATTGGCAAGTTCTATCTGATAACGAACACAGGATCTGGCCTAAAAATTTGTTTTCTGTCAGTTTTAGAGATGATCCAGCCCCAACCTTCTTTGTAATGTTTGTGTCACTGCACTTAATTAATAAAAAGTAGGTCCTTTCCATGATTTTAGCTTTCTAGTACAACTCCTTTGCAGCTGTTCAGTACAACAAAATAGGTCATGTCTGATTAATTAGGGATTCCTTCCCAAAATAAATTAAATAACATCAGTTTAAAGCCCCACCTGGAAATCTTGAAAAGCAGAATGTTATGTTGGGCTCCTGCGTAAACAGGCACACTTTGACTCTGGCTTTGTCCCTTGAGGAAAGAAAGATTAATCATGGGGAGTGAAACAACAGAAACTAAGGGTGTTAGGACTATACTTTTGCTCTCTCATTACTCAGCAGCAACTGCATTTTATCTGCATACTTGAATCTTAACAGCATCTGACTAAAATGCCAAGCTGTAACATATCAAAATTCAACAGGGTCTGACCTATTCTGTCATTTCTGCTTATTCACCAGTAAATGAAGGCAAGCTTTCTCCTCCGTAAAGAGTTTCTGTCAATAGGCACCTCTTAGCTGAGTTGCGGTCTCCCCAAGGTTCACAAAAAGGTAACCACAGAAAGCTTCTCCTTCTCCAGGCTTTGCACCGCAGGCCTTATTTAGTAAACCAATGCAAGAAAGTAATCTGACTTTACAGGCATATAAAATTTTCCAAAGTTATGACTATCAAAAGTATGCACGTACAGTAAAACTTCGGGGAGGGGGGTGTTCTGAGTTTCACTTATTTAAAACTCTTTTGAATTAATGCAATTCCGCCTCAAACACTTTCTTGGTTTCTCTGAATAATTTTATTATTATTATTATAAGAAATACAAAAGTAACTTTCAGGCTGTCCAAGTTATAGCATTTCTACTCTTTTAACTAAAAACCTAACTTTTTCTCTTGGAGAAGTCTATGGAACAAGAGCATAATGTAAGAACATACAGTAACTCTAGAAAATAACAACTTCCTATGTATTTTGTGATATATTTTCCAAAGGATTTGAACCACTAATATGAGCCCTGTGTCCACTGCACTGGGCTGTAAATGGTATCCAGAGACACGGTTCATTTTCAGTGGAAGCCATAAGTAGAACGCAATTCGACTGTAGGTTTCAAAAGCTCTGCCTGGCACGTAGGGCATGTTGTGGGGATGTTTGACTGAATGACTGGCCTGTGATCATAGTAACGGGGGGAAGGAATAATGTTTTTGCGCTGTCCTTGGATTCTGGCACATCCTATCAGTTAAGTCTTTCTGAGGCCAGTCTGCCAGCAGAGTCATTCCAATGGGTTCATTTCAGGGAGCCCAATCAAGACTGAAGGGAGATACAAAGTACTTACTAGGATGACACAGCCTTTTGAAATTAGCAAGAGTTTCCCAGGATTATTTTATGGTCCCATGGGAAGCTTTCCATTGTCCCACTGAAAATCCTGCCAAGGCTGCCAATACTAAATCATGTTCAAATGATTTCTCTTTTTGATATGTTTTGCTGCTGTTGCTTGGTTTTGGTCTTTTTTGTTTGTTTGTTTTTTTAAATATGAATAATAAGTATGAGATTATTCCCTTAGGAACTATTTCATAGTCTGGGATGCTTCATTTTCAGGAAGTCTGACATCTTAATTTAATCTCAGCAATGAACAGTATTATCCGTGTATTCATTATGCTGAGGTATGATGGACTTTAATGTACTTAGAATAGGTCACAAAACTATATTCATATTGTTGAATAGGAACACATATATGTTATTTAATAGTGTATAGGAATATAGGATACTAAATATTTAATTCAAAAAAGTTCATAAATATTAAATTCTAACAGTAAAATGGCTATGCCCATCAAAATACAGACAAGAAATGTACATTTTAAAAATATTTAAAACATATCTAAAGATTTTTTTTCATTATTTAAATGATTCTACTGTCATGCCATAGGAAACATGGAATTTAAACTTAGCAATTAAAAATATGTATTTGTAGCTTTGACTTTTATTATTACTTTTACGGATACTTTTGTTCATTGCTCCCTAAATAACAAAAAAACCACTATTTACTGAAATGGTAATTGTGATTTAGTCCCTCCAAATCATGAAATTATCTCCAGAATCACAGCAACTTAAAAAGCAGAACAGAAAAATGTGTCCCCTTCACACAATGCAAGTCCCTCAAAGAAATGATGACTGAATGACAGCAGTACAGAGAACTCTGAAAAATCAAACCTAATTACAGTATGAAGCGATGAACATCAAAAAACACTAGTTACTTTTAAAGATGCAGGTCAAAGTTTTCCACAACATTTACCCTAAAACAATAGTAACTTGAAAAAAAAAAAATCATAAAACTTGCACTGTTGTTGCTGTTAATTCTTGCAATTTTTAACGTATCTCAAATATTTTGTATTTTACCTAAATGTGATCGTGAGCCTTCATGGGAATTTCATAAGTAAAGAAGGTCTTATGGTTTCTGATAAAAGGAGTAATAATGTATTCCAACAATTAAAAAAGCAGTGAAATGAAAATAAACCATATTTTTTCTTGTTTTCTTTTAGAAACCCATATAGGTCTGAATTCAGTTTCAGGATTTGGGGATATAGATTGAATATTTGGGATTAACAGTACTACTGACTATTATTAGCAACCATTACTACTGTTTATTTGTATAAGCTACGTTGTCTTTAGCAACCCGACCCTACTTTATTTGTAAGACTAAGTCTTTATTATGCAACATCCAGCTCAAATTAATGAGTCATTCATTAAGATGCCTCCACCATGTCAGCCCTTTTATTTTTACTGCTGATATAACTGAATTTCTTTTAAACTGCATCAGTTATTGAAACTTTCCTATGCCATAATTCCAGTTTCAGCATGGCCTTTCAGCTACTTGTATGGCCTCTGAACTGCAGTAATTCTCTACAATTTTAGTCGTATACCAGATTGATTTTGAAGCTGTCAAGACACCTTGTCTCACAGTACCCAAAGGAGCACTATTTGGTTTCAGCAGCCATCTGTAAATACCCCTAACGAGAATCAAAAAGAGTGAAGCTTCCATAGAGTGGAACTGAATACACAGACATGCATATTAAGAGTGTTACAGAATTACTTTGCATATGTTCGCAACTAATTTTTATTATGACCTTGGCTATTTTGCCATGTTTTTTAAATACTTAATGGACTTCATGTGCCTTTCACACTAACTTTCTAAGCATTTGTACTTTAAAACTAATAGTACTTGTGTGTATTGTGGTTACAGGTCAAAAAGTATCAGAGGTCTGCTTGAAGGGAGCATTTAAATCCTCTTCTACCTCATTGTTTGAAAGGGAAAACAAGTTTAATGAGAAAGTTCAGGGGAAAAAAATATCTTCTGTAAAATAAGCAGAATCGACACGTTATTTTTTAATATCTAGTATAGCAATCCTTAAAAACAGCTTTTTTTGTATGTTTGGACAGACCTTACCTATATCAAAGAACTTTTGGAATTTATACCACCACCGTAAAAGTCTGAATGTGATGGTTCTTGTGGAAAATTAGAGTCATTAGCTTTATTTATAATAAAAATAGACTGTGTTCAGATTTGTGCATATGGCCATAGCATTCTGATTCTGGTCAATACCACTTTGGTAGCTATGAGTGACTGGGGTACATAGGACGATGGCTGAAATTGCTCTGGCAGGTGAGCAAAAGGAGGAGTGAGCAATTGATGAGAGGCATCAGTTGAGCACATCTAGAATATCATGTCCAGTTTTGGGCCCCCCAACACAGGAAACATGGATAAACCAGAGCAAGTTCTGCAGAGTCCAGCAAGAGCACTTGCCCTATGAGGAGAGGCTGAGGGAATTGGGCTTGTTCAGCCTGGAGAAGAGCTGGTCTTGGAGAGGGTGGGGGGGGGTGGGGAACCTAACAACTGCCTCCCAGTGCCTGGGGGAGGTTATTGA
Organism: Struthio camelus; assembly: GCF_040807025.1. Taxonomy (NCBI): domain Eukaryota; kingdom Metazoa; phylum Chordata; class Aves; order Struthioniformes; family Struthionidae; genus Struthio; species Struthio camelus. The sequence goes on from NC_090944.1 coordinate 111,388,519, forward strand.
GCCAATATGCCAGGCTATGCACAGCAGCGCACGGTGGAGGGATGAGAGACAGCAGGCATAAATTGAAACAAGAGAGGTTCAGACTGGATGCAAGAAGAAACCTTAAGCTGCAAGGGCAGTTATGCAGCAGAGCAGGTGCCCAGAGAGGCTGTGCAGTCTGTCCTTGGAGGTTTACAAGAGCTGACTGGGTAACGCCCAAAGCAACCTGGTCTGACCCTGCTTCAAGCAGGGAGTGTTGCAGTATAAACCTCCTAAAGTACCATTTATCCCTCTGATCCTGTGACAGGCAGGGATAATTGTATACAAATGAACACGAGAGGACCTGGAAGATTCTAGGGAATGGGAATATGCCGTGTGGGTCTTTGGAAAAGCTGCAATTTAGATGAAGTGGGTATCCCCTGCAGTAGGGGAAAGTTAACTCTAGAGCAGTGCTGAGTAAGCTATTGCTGAATCCTTACCTATGGATCGACTGCTAATGCATTGTCTTCAGCAGAAGAGATGGAAGCCACCCAGCTGCTAGAAAAACAGATACCACACGACCTGATGACGGATGTTGGCAACAGTTAATTTCCACAACTTTTATCTCAGTTCTGCCAATCAGTAAAACATCTCACAGCTTGGCAGCGCTGTAGGTTCTCATGAGAAGAACACTATATACACAATAGCTACTAGTAGTTCCGTTTCAAGAAGTATTAACTTATTATAACGTGGATGCCAATAACAGCTTCAGAAGATTGATATTTAAAATCATTAAAGCACCACTGTAAATGAGTAAAGCATGTAAGACGGTCTCAGAAGTCTGAAGTCAGCAAGGAAATTTGTCGTTACCTCTTGCTGTGTCACATCTACTTGAAAACTCTGTTGAAATTTCTGAAATAAAGATGATCAATACCATTACATTTGTTCTTCCATTTGTTCTTTATTTTTACCACAATCCTATCAGAATTTATTTATAGAAGTAAGCATCACACGGATTAAAAATACAAGGTCAAATTTGCAAGTAGCTATATGATGAGAAGAGATTAGAAGTTATAGAACAACATAAAAGTGAGAGTATTTGAATGAATTTACTGAGTAAGGCTAAGGGAGTAAAGACTGATGTTGTACACACTCTACAAGAGGTTATCATCATCATCTAAGCAGTACACAGCCCAGTAAATAATAGAACATATATTTATTACTGGGGAAGAATACGAAGAGCAGGATAGAGTCAATAGCCCATCTTAAACCTATCCTTGAAATCATCACCTGTTTGGAAACATAACTTGAGAGAAACTTGTCAAGAGTCCAGCCAAAGCCCACCGAACACTGAATGGCATTAAATAATAATAAGCAATATGTTTTACAGTCTTCTCAGAATTTCATTAAGAACTTAATCCTAACTGACTGCAGTCACTGCAAAGTTTTGCAGGCTCACAATCTAAAATACCATGTTGTTCAAGTAAAATGATGAATTCATTATTTGCTTAGCCTTGTGAGTGGTTAGAGATATTCTAAGTGTCTTCAACAGGAAAATCAAGTGTTTTGTTGGAGGATGCAATGCCATTACACTCTCACTTCTATTATTGCCAGACAATTAGAAATTTGAAAAGTATTGAACAATTCAATGCATTCATCTTCAGGAAAGTGTCCATGCATCATGTCTGGGTTTTTTTTTGGTTTGTTTGTTTGTTTTTTAACAGAAAGGCAAAAAAGCAAAACAAAGAACCCGTGCTGGAGCTTGCCCAAACTCTTCCTCTACATATTGCCTAGATGGGGCCCACATTCTGAACCTGATAGGAATATTACTGAAAGTAAGTGTGCAAGAGGCTGTTCAAATTGCTCATGAGATTCTACACCAATCATCATTCTTAATACAGTAACAAAAAGTCTGCCACCTAGACCACTGCAGATGATAGCAAACACATCTTTGCTGAAAGAGACAGACCTTAATTATAGTTAGAGAAGTCATCATTTTGAATAGCACTGTCTCAACTGCAGGTTTCTGTTTCACCTCGGTCAATCGGCTTAAACTCTGGGCCTCAGGTACATCATGTGCAAAACTTGCCTATCTAGGAAGTACATCTATAAAGTAAGTCTGTAAAGCACTTTAAAATTTTCAGTTGAATTATATTAATACTTTTCTCCCTAACAATACCATTATTCTGTCACTGTTACAAGCAAATAAAGAATGGCACATGCATATCTTGATAATACACTGAGAGTACTCTCAAGTATGTATTCCTCTTATGAGCAAAAGCAACAAAGATTTAGCAAGGAACTCTTAAATAGGCCTAAAATAAGAGCAAACTAAATCAACAGCTATCTAGGAAGACCTGCAACTTTTCCTTAAAGCAAAAAATGTCATCCACGCATCAATGCCATCAATTTATAGAAACATCTGGTAATTCCAGAGACGATATAAAAGAACTTTTATTTAATAAATTGGCAACTCTCTTAACCATATAAAACTACTAAAGGAAAAAGCATTACCATTTAATGCTGCTTCATTTACTCAGATCAGCATCTGTGTGGGTGGTTCTTGGATTATGTATTCACAAAAAAATGTTTTGGAGCAGTTAAGCTATAAGGATATCAGTTACATCCTCTTGTGTGTTTTCCACTTTTAATATTCACTCTTGCCTCTTAAGTTCAGAAGTGCAGCACTTATCAGCTTGATAATCTCTGCTAAAGTAATGTGTTAGAAACTTACAAAGGTTACATTGCTGCTGCTAAATCAGGGGCAGATTTGAATGCTGTCATTCACCGGGAACAGGATGTGGTATCTCTAACAGTCAATGGGCTGCTCTTGGACTGTCATAATATCTGGAGTGAAGAGCAATATCATAATTTGGCTTCAAAAAATGGCTGAATTGCAAAATTTTAGTCCGGACATATATACTCTGAAGCCTACCACACTTCATAAAAGGCTACAGTGCTTGATCATATAGTTCTGATTTGGCTGAAAGCAGCTCAAATTTATGATTCAAATTTGAGATAGTCACAAAAATTTCCTTTAAGTTTAACTCTGGTGTGGAGAGTTTTGGGTTTTTTTTGTTTGTCTGTTTTTAGAATGGGCCTATCTGTGGCTCTCTATCCTAATTATTTAATTCATAAATTGAACTAAATGCACCTAATACACCTGGACTAAACATTGAATTAGCACACCATCTACTAGATAAGCAAAGGATATACAAATTAGAGGCTTAATATCAAACAATGCATAGTAGGCAGCTACGATCTGAAACATGAATGACCTTGTAGACATTTACTAAACAAACCAAGCATGCCAAAATGTTAATTTTCAAATGAAACACAAAGAAGTGGAAAATTCTTCCAGTTTTCTTAGAAAGAACTGACATTCTTTTTCTTTAGAACTAATAACCTCAATTTTCTTTGAAAAAATCATAATATTAGCTCCTTGACTACCCACAAAGTTTTTTTCAGGTGCCTACAAGGAGAGAAGGAAACATGGACAGAAACTTTCCTCAGGAAAAAAAAAAAGAAGTCCACTTGGTTACACTAAAATTGATATTTTTGTTAGAATTTTTTTTTCTGAAATCTTTACATTTTGTACTTTGCACTCGGATTCAGGATGGATTTTTTTTTTAAAGCATTCCTTGTGTTGCGTGAATATATCTCAATTTCTAGCCTGCTTTACTCATGTCTACTGTCACACCCCAGGCAACTAAAAATGAAGTCTTAGACATATGATCAAAATCTCTTACCAAGTCACTACAACGGGTCAAAGATCTGTCCATTAAACGTTATGGTTCACCACTCCTCCACCCATCTACAAGAGAAGCAGCAGAATTCACAGCATATCTCTTCACGCCACTACCAGGAAAGGAGGAGCTGTTTATGGCGTTGAGCTAAACAAGTCCCAGTCCAGTCCTCACTCATACTAAAATATACTTAGCATCTCATCAATTTTTGATTTTCATATACTAGCATTGTCTTGTTCCACTTTTGTTGAAAACACCTCTTGAAAAATATTGTTCATCTGGAAACAAAAGTATTCCTGTTCTTCGATTTTGAAAAAGCTTATTCTGTACAGGATCTCATAGAATCCCTTTAAAGCTTATGTCAGAAGTAGCACAAACATTCCCTAGGGTTTTTACTTCTCATGCTGAAGAGAAACATGATCACTAGTATACTATGCTTTGTTTTAATACACTTTTGTTTAACATACTTTGTATTGTTTTAAGAATTTCTGAAATTAATTAAATATAATTTTGTCTTTGAGATTCGCTTGTAAATTCATTCCAGAAGAGTACAGACACTATTCAGTGGAAGTCATGAAATTAAGTAAAAATTCTTCCTATCTAAACATTCCAGAAATCGGTAATGGGCATATAGAAAAGAGTAACTTAATACTAGGCGTACGTCCCAGTTTAAAGTCTAGACACAGACTCCTCTGATCTCTGGAGAAAGGCAGCCTTGCATCCTAACTTTGTTACTAAAGATCTGTGCATCAGAGCAAAACTGTAAACATGCAAAGGAATTTAAGAAAGCTGTCAACTAGAAACTATGTGCAAGTCTTTATTTTGCCATTTAGCTCTATCTTTGCAATTACATTATGAAATTAATAGGGCAGAGGATTGCCATTGGTTTCCACAGTACCAGAATTTCATCTGCCTTTCTCTGCGTTAGGTAAAACCGAATGGCTGAACTGGGGATCGGGTAGAAAGGGGAGGAAGGACAAAGGATTATAATACGCCACTCAGAAATAGTCCTGGAAAGTCATAGACAAAGGGAGAACTTAAAACCAGATGCAGGAAGCACAGAAGCAAATTCCCTATTATGTTCAAATGAAAGCCAAGCTTCATGATGAATGGTTTTATGCCATTTTACAATCAGTTTAAGCTCTCCAGGACTAAAACTTTATAATATCTTCACAGCAATTTGTATAATCTTGTGAACCATGAATACAATTAACTAGCGATTCATCCACATGCCATGCCAGGTCCATTTACTATTGTGTACAGCTTGTTTTTCTTAGAGTTGCAAAAGTATTGAGATTGCTAGTCTTTGCTTTGGAAAAAACACCACAAACAGTTCTCCCAAATACTCTAATCCTGGTTTTTGTTTTTGTTTTTTTCTTCTTCTTTACTCATTGCACCATCTTGTTTAAGTTAAGCAGAGTAGCAATCAGTAACATACTATTATACACTGATTACGTTCCAATAGTATAATGTACACTAAAATGCAAATCTACCCTTTATTGGGGAGGTGTTTGAAGTATTACAGAAGGAAGAAACTCGGAATCAATGTAATTAAAGGGCAAATGTCTAAGAGCTAAAGGCATCCAATACGAGTTTGAATGTCCTAGTCGTTCCAGCCCGGTCTGCCTAAAGAGAAACCTTATGCTTCCAAGCCCTCAGGAGGTTAAGAACAGAACAGTCTCTTCTAATCATTGTGAACTGTTTTCTTCAATTAATTAATGGAACTTGTATTTACCTACTTACTTTAAAATAGCAGGCATCAACCTTTCATACTAGCTTCATTGTTATATGTAGCTACTACCCACAAAATTATCACCATTCTCCGTTAAGTGTAGTGACAGAAATCTTTTTTTAATGATCATCTTGCACTACATGTCTGTTCAGAGCAGTCTTAGGAGTAGAATCACACTTTTCAGGGACTAACCCACTGTAGTATCCTGTTTACACAATGTACTACTTCTAATCATTTCAGAAGTACATCAGATTTATTTTCACATCATTCTTTACCATTAAATTTATAGTTTATAAACAACTTTAAACTACATTTGCCCTTGACAAGGTCAAGAAGGGCACGCAACTCATCAACCACACCTCCAACTATAAAGTAGCTCAGATCTGTCATCTGAGTCAACCAATAAATAATAAAGATTGATGAAAGCAGCTCTTAAAGTACTTTTGAAATGCATTCTATTTTCAGAATCACTAATGGTTGGCCATTAAAAAAGAAAACAAAGGGTTTTTTTCTTTCTTTTTTTTGTTAGAGTTGTGCATACAGCTGAAGTTTAGCATCTGTCAAATACTTTTTCAATGGGGAAAAAAGTCTGCTACTGTGATGGAAACAAAACTGTAAAGAAGAGTGCTATTATATGAAGCTTGCTAAACAACATTCTGCAGAGTAGTTATAGAAAGTAGGATAATTAATTTATGTCTTTAGAATATCTGTGTTTTTCTATTTGTCCTTTATCCTCTTGTTCATGTCAGGAAAAAGCCATCTCATTATGAAACTTCACTATTCCTTCTTCAATTAAAATGAAAACTATACAGTGAGTTGGAAGAACACACAGAAATCAGTTGTAGCTATCCAGGAAATCATGTTCCCAATTCCACAGATTAGATGAGAAGCACTTAGGGAGCATAGGGAAGACTTAAGGTAGAAAATACATCGTCCTGCCAGAAAGCTCTATATAAACCCTCTAAATCTCAGAAAGTTTATTCTTCAACACTCTAAGCATGCATGCTCTTACTTATGAATTCAGACTTCCAGATGGTAGAACTACCACAAACTTTAATCATGCACCTTTAACACGGTTATTCAAGGGCTGCAATGAGTCAAAATATCACTATGCAATGCATACCAGTGCATGCAAATAATTGTGTGGAAAACCTATATGCATGCACAGGTAGGTATTATATGTAAATTTCAGGAGCAGACAAGTGTAAGCCAGGCTTCAAATACAGCAACTAGGTTAAGAAATATACCTAGTCAAGTAAGGACTCAGCACCATAAAATTGGTCTCCTCTGTGAGTGCATACTATAGTATGGGTCTTAAAATGGTACATGATCTTTCTTTTTTTTTTCATTCAGAGTAAAATCTCTATTTTTGTCTTTGTGACTTGCATTACAGTGAATCTCAGCAGCCAGGGAAGAAAAAAAAAAGTGGAAACTCCTGATTAGCTGTTGCTGCCTTAGACTAGATGATGAATAGTTGCCATGAGGAGATAACAGATACACAGTTGACAGACAGGAGAATTACGGGGTTGGAATATGCTTAATATGAACAGATCCTTCAGATGATGAAGCTGCCAAATCTAAATAGACTACGTACATAAGTGAGATTTTGAGAGTCTCATAGTTTGGCCAAATCTCAGCAGCTTTTTCACCAGAAGGACAGAGGATATTAACCACCACCAAATTTGGACACCTTCTTCCCCCCGCCCCACACACCTACAAGCATGGAGTGACTAGAAATTTCAACTCATTAGCTGTATATTTTTAAAACTAAGTAAACAAGCTCTTCCTGATGCTTTCTTAGCAATGGGTGCTCCATTCTTGCTGAACACTTCCCAAAACTATTTAGGCTGAGGCAGATACCCCACATGGAAAATATTAACTGAAATTTCTAAATTTTGCAGCATTATGAGCAAGCGAACATAAAGCATTAAGCAGCATTAACGTTAGTTATTTCTACCTGTGTCATCGGTGTCACTTTTAAGTTAACTGAGGCATTACCGAATCAGAGTGATCTTTTAATAGAATTTGAAAAAGGTGCAGTGCAATGAGATTCTTTAAAATGCTCACATAAAAATCTTGTTATGGAACAGGAGACACCAGTCGTCTTCATCTTTCAGTATGACTTTCTATACACATTAGCAAATTCTAGGACTCTATCAGATCAGGTTCAGAACTAGGACCCAGAACACTTTTGGGGTATCCTGTGAGCAGATCTCTGCCTTCTGTAAATGAAAAATCTGGTGAAGCAGTCCAAGTCAGAGGATCTGGACTAAATAGCGTTAAACAGTGAGCACTATTGAAATTGCAGTTGCAACTGCAACAGTTGCAACAGTCACAATACCTTAGCATCTTCTCTGTTACTTATCAGAGTGGAGTGTTATTACACTGCAAATACCGCTAACATTATTTTATTCCTGGGACGGCAGATTTTAAAAATAATGGAAGCCTTCTGTAAAATAGACCTTTCCCCTTTCTCATTTCTTACCGGTAAGTATTTTAACAGATCCACATGCCTCATAAAAATCATTTTAAAATATCACATTGTTTTCAATCTAAGAACTGCAGTGTACGCAGCACTTGATGGTCAGTCACTGAAACACAGAGGAAAAAAACAACAAATTTTAAAGATTTCCTTGAAGCACCAGATGGATGTAACATCACACTGCAACTCTAGCTAATGGCATTCACCTATACTTTCAAGTAATCCTCTAACCCATTTGTTACTAGACTCTTTCCCAAGTTTATATATATACATATAGTCCACTGAAGTCTTACTTACACTCATCTCTGTGCAAAAATAAACATGACTTAATGCTACGATGATTCATTTCAGTCCTTGAAATGCCATCACTGAAAAGGACTGATCTTTCCAGGCAGGGTAGGAGGCAACCCCGCTATCTTGTATTGTACAGACACAATGGCAACAATTCTTTCATGAGAGAAGCAGCAAGCTGGAAATTCTCCTATGAGCCAGCAACTGAACTGTGTTACATCAGCTAGCACAGAAAAAGCGCTCATGCGGAACCATCAAATTATCATACACAAATCAATTTCAAAGGCATTTTTGTATAGCATAATTTAAGACACTTGATAATTCACATGCAAAACCACACAAGCCCAAATTAGAAATAAGACGTATTGTATTTGTCATTTGGATAATTCGTTTACGGGTTATAAAGCTGCACAAAAGTGTTGTAAATTCAACACACAGAGAACATTCTTTAAAAATCATCTAGTATCTTTTCTAAGAGAAATTGTTATTCATTCCTTTTTGCACACAAGTTTGCTTTAGATATTTAAGTTAAGAGTCTAAAATTTTAGTATAGCACTTGGTACATCAGATGATGGAAAACATACATTACTAACTGTATTTCCTAGTGCATAAGAGGAATTACAAGAGCAAAAGAAGAAGGGGTGTTATCTGTATGCACTCTATATGACCAGCAAAGAACTCATTTTGACCAGAAAAAAATTGTTTGTACCTCTGCTTGCTCTTCACTCTGACAGAATTAGCTCCCTAAGGAGAAATTCCATTACGGGAGTATAGGAGTAATCTTTAGCCTAATAAGAAAGGAGAGAACAAAGAGCTCATAGGTGAACAGCATGGAGAGGCAGAAATAGAAACTTGATTAACAAAATCTTCCAAAAGCAACAAACCATTTGTTATATAATGCAAATTCCCTTATTAGCCACTCTGCTATGCTAACCAGTACAAAATTATTATAGCTTTTTGCCCCTCGCTCCTCAACCCATCCTTCGTAAGTTCCCTGCAGAGATGGGATCTCACCGTTCTCACCGTGCTTCCTTTTATGCTGTAAACAAATGTGGATGAAATTAATGTTGACCTAGTGATATCCCCCAGTTAATGATTACTTTTTAGACTACCAATCAATCTGGATTTCAATGAAAGCTCTTACAGACAAGTTTAACTACCAAAGGATAGCTTTGATAGGAGTACAAGTGGCACAACAGAGCAAAAAGATTATTATTGTGTTAAATATTTCCAAGTCATTCTTCTAATGAGTTTGGTATTCATAACACTGGTAAACTATTGAGTTTATCTGATAGGCCATTATTAGACTTTTTTTTGCTTAATCTTTTCTTTAGTGTATATGATATGAGGTGCAAACAAGCCACCTTTTGCAAACATATTTTATTTCCACTTGGAAAAAACACAGCTTCTTTCTGGAGACAGGAACATTCCTTTTCCCCCACCCACCAGTTTGTTTTATTACTCCTATTCAAATGTCACAATTCAGTGGTTCCACCTGGTTTCTTTCCTTTTTTTTTTTTTTTTTTTTAAGCTATGTACAAAACTGAAATCTAGCCCTGGTCAAAATGCACAGCTTGGCACAGCTGTGTCAGAATTTTACTACAGGTGGGAGCTTTTTTTGGATATGATTAAAGATGTTTTCATCATCTACATGGATCATTGTTTTCCAAGACAGCAATGAAACATGCTGTATGGAGGGAAAATAAAGCACACATTTTTACACACAAAATAGAAGATGCATTTAATATTCTGTCCTTGTGTGCATCTCTCCATTCAGGGTTCTCAAGGAACAATACTATAAAGCAACTCGCTATGTACTGCTTTGGGATTCCAAACTCAGCACCTTAGATACTAGCTAACATGCATGAATTACGATAGAAAAAAAACACTGGAAAAAAATTCCATCTACAAAGTAAGAAAACTGCAAAGTTATGTTTCAAGTGAATCATTTGTGGTCTTTGTGCTATTTGTGCACATTTTTTTGAAAATAAATTTCAATACTGCTAGGCTTCTCTCATTATTCTAATTTCCTGATAATGAAGAAGGTAATTGTTTTCATATCACACTGCTGATCAGCTCCTCAAATATATTCTCACAGAGTTGTGCTGGGCAAAGAACTGTGTCTCCATTCACCCTCCCCCAAATATTTACGACAAAAATTTGAACTAGCAGGTTTTTAGAACTAGTCTAACAGCAACTAGCTAGACCACTTATGCAAATTTAGGAAAAGGGAGGTAAAACCCCACTTTGATAACATCCATCTCCAGCCAGTGGGAACATCTACTGCTCATTTGGTGGGGCGCTGGGCCTCGTGTGCACAAACACAAGCTCTTCTCCCTGCTCTAACAAACATGCTCCTTCCACTTAGCAAGAAATGGCTGTTAACCAGCTCTGCACTGATCTATCCACAGAAGCAGAGTTGCCACTTGGCCATTTGTGCAGCAATCTGTGCCTGAACAAACGTTCCCAGTATCAACCACAGAAGTTGTTCCTAGCCAGCTTTCATCTGCAGCTCACCAAAAGCAGTGTTCACTCCATACCTCCTGTGGGTCCAGCTAGGTCACCACACGTTCTATACCATTATCTACGAATGTTAATTCACTTTTGGAGTAAAAGATGTGGAAGAGGAAGACCTAGATTCCATTCCTGCATTCATGTTCCAGAAATGGGCTAACAGCCACATTAGAAGGAAACATAAAATCATATTTGAAGTGGCAAGGAATCTGTTATGGCACAATTAACATTATTATTTTTTAAAAAAATCAGATAATTCATAAAATTTTTACTTTAGGCAAGAGATTGCCATTTAAAACTTGTCTTTCATGTGTATTTCTCATTCAGCTCACAAACAGTGACTGCAACCCACTACTCAAATAAAAATAATAAATGATTATAATCCTCTTCTAAAATTCTAGACAAAATCGATGCTGGCTTTCAGTAACTGCTACTAAAGCCCTCTTCAACTCTTGCTTGTGACCAAAAGTAGAAACTTGAAAATCTCAAAAAAGATTAGTGTTTGAAACACTTCTGGCATGGTTGGACTAGGAAGTATTAGAGATTTCTTTAAAAACACAACTGACTGCAATTCTGAAATAAAGGTATTCAAGCAAGTAATCAGACTTCTGAATACTTCTCCTGAACAAAACCCTAAAATGTTGGGGAATCATTCGTGTATAGTGGAAACAACTTCTTTAAAAATGGTTAAAATAACCTAGATTTCTAAAGAAAGTTGTAACATTTGCTCAGTTACTGCATCTGTGACAAGCGAACTGTCACTGAAACGTGTAATATATGGTCTGCCTCACTGAGCATTTCCCTTTCGTTTGAGAGAGTGCCTAAATAAATGTTGTATTCTATTAAGTGCAAGGCCTGTATAGTGTCAAAATAACGGCTTGCTAGTATGCTATTACTTGAGAAATTCCAAAGCAATGCCTCTTTTCCCTGAGTGAACATTTAGGGAATACTTCGCTTATTAAATATAATGACTTTTCTCAAACTGAAATTACCCCCAGCACCCAACACCAAAGCACCATAGTCTCTCCCCTTATGATGAGCTGAAGAACGACTCTCCCCAATTTCCCAGCAACAGGCCTGCCATCATTAGAATCATTCAAAACGTGGTCACCTTTGACAATAAAGTTTTTAAATACTACCATATGACTAACATGCTACCATATTGTCAACGTGATTCTTCCCATTCCAGAGAGTGCAGACAACAGAGTAAGCATAAAATACAATCAGAATGACTCAACAGCTGCTACTCTACTGCATTATTCTTTTTAAGTAAAGCACTGTACACCAGAAACTAGCACAGAAGGTCAGCTGCTCTGTGGCTTGAGCTACCCATCATCTGCAAAGAGGCTAGCCACAGGAAATACATTGTTAGACTTTCTTTTCATGAGGCACATACAAGAGCAGGAGGGAATGGGTGATGATGTATGCTTACTTTTCTTTCCTGTAGATCAGCTGGGAGAAGGGGATTTCTTTGCATTTCGCAACCAAGGAAGGTTCAAACAAGCTTCAATGAACACACCTAACAAAATACGACATCAAGCTGAACCAGCATTCAGAAGTTCTGGTTTAATCTTGTCGAGATAAATGATTCAATCAGAGAAACTAGTAATACTGAGGTCTACATTCAAACAGGTATCGAGATTGAGTCCATAAAATATGTGAATACACATGCAAGTCTGTATTTACATTAGCAAATTTGCATGTGCAAATGCACAGTAGTGTGCATTTACCCATTATGCTCACACATGACTATTTCTGGCTCCTTTTGAAAAGAAATCTATATTTCTCTTGATAAATCCTGGCTAAAGGCCTAGGCCAGTTGGAACTGACTCTGACACAAACTGTGGACATAAAATACTTTCCAGGTGGTGCTCAGTTCCTCACAGAATCAAACCTTAACACAGCGAGTTCTTGTTGGAGTTTCTACAGTGAAGCTACTGATGCTTATGATGATCAAATAAGCAGTGCAGCCCAAAGGCTTGTTCACAACCTTAAAGGAAAAGCACTGTAACTGTGAACTTACACAGCATAACAGCTTATTTAGCTTTCAGCAAATGAAGTGTTCTATCTAATAGATTTTTTTTTCTTCCTCTGATGGCTAAATGCTTCCCCTATTACTAACGTGTGAAATGGTCTAGAGTATTAGTGTTTGCATTAAGCAGTTACTTGCACAGACCCTGGAAAAATGATGGCTTCTGGCAAAATTCACTGGAGAAAAAGAATTTCCAGATTCAGATTTGACTTAAGGCATTACTGTTCAATGAGGAGTGGTTTGGGCAAGATCTTATTTCCACTTTTGCCCTGCAAGAAAATAGGCAATGACTAGTAAATGAGTTGGAAATTATTACTATAATTAACATGTCTTCAAAGCAGCCGCTGAAAGTTGTGCATGCAGCAACAAACTAATGAAACTCCAGTTGCACAAAAACAAAAGGTCACAACAACCTGAGGGAAGCCAGGATAGAAGCTGTTTCAGAGAACTTTTCCCACATTGAAGGCAGACTCTGCAGAAGACAGTGACAACCCCATCCTGACCTGCACAGTGTCACTGTCCTGGCAGAGAGTCTCCCAGTGATAATTGCCTGGTGCTGTCAGCACACATGGAGGCATTTGGAAGTCCTTGCAGAAAAGAGAGAACAGGAGGTAACAGGGGAGGGGGAGTTTAGGATGAGGCAGAAAAAATGCAGCCAGCAGAGTATATTGGCAACATGAAGAGAGATTTGTTAGGCCAAAATTTGATCTATTTTGTAAACAATCACTCAGCCAGTGTGCACTAATTACATATGGCATGCACTGAACAATTTAGTATGAATCTTTTTCAAATCACACAACTCAGTTCTGCATGTTAGTTCTTCTCTGAAAAGGAAGATTATATTCTTGTGGGTCTCTCAAGAGTACTTCAATCAAATTGTTTCCTGCCTTCACACTCTGTTTGTTTTTGCAGAATAACAGAAAAAATATTTATGCAGTTCTCCCTATTCGCTTTTATATGAAAATATGAATCAAATTTAAAGTTCTAATTTCATTCATTTTAAACTAGCGGCTAAAAAGAAATAATAGTTGGAAAAGCACAGCACAAGCATATTGTGTACAGGTTTTACACAAGCGCCCACACACATACTTCTGCCATGACACCCACTTTTCCACATCATTCCTAATTTGCAATGTTCTTGTTGCTGGGCCTGATCCAAATCCCACTGCAATGAATGCAAATTCTTCAGTTGGTTTCAGGTTGCCTGGGACAGAGTCTAGGCATTTGGGCTATAAAGAGCATATCAAGAATGCTGGGGGGGGGGAGGGGAAGGGGGGGAATATTTTCCACAGCATTGATAAACAACCTAGCATAGAAAGGATAAGTGAGATTTCAAGGTGCACTGAAAAGGAAGCAAGAATTGCTCTCCTGATTGCTTTGATATATAAGAAAGTGATAGCTAGGTCCAGCTGACCGTTAAATTCTCCTTAGAAAAGGCTGAAAATAGAAATCCGTGCCTGTTAAAGAACCACCCAGTTCTTTCCATAATTTTAGACCTCCTTACTCCCATTTTGGGGGATTCCAGAACTCGTTTCATCATTCCTGACAGGTCATTTCTCAGGCTGTGGGGTGAATCCTACTGAGTAACACCAAACATATATACAACTCTCTGAATACTAAGCAGCAACTTACTCAAAAGGGCTATTTACTCTGCAGCACTCACTCATCTCTGTTCCTTATGCATTGAAATTAATATTTGCTTAATATACTTTTTAAAATCAAATCTGATCCAGCCTTTTTTCCTCATATCATTAGCAATCAGTGGTAATGAACTAACAGGATTTATCACCCTCCACGTTTTCTGCTTTGAGTACCCAAAGAGAAATTTCCATTTTCTTCAGCATTGGTTAGGGAATATTAGGGACACAGAAGAAGCCTACTAACAACGCTTTCATTTTTGCCTCTTAACCTCTGATATTTGCCATAGTGAATATACACCAGATGTGATTTTGCTTTGATGTACTTCTTTCTCTTCCACCTCTAATAACTTATTCCAGTGATCTGAGTATATTTACAGAGCTACCCTTTACTACCTACACCGTCCATGAAAGTGATCCACTAGCATGAAGCTCAAATGATATAGCACAGAGAGCCAATTCCCTGCAACAGTACACCATCTGTTAACTGCATTTGAAGTCTGCACTGGGACACACTATATTCTTACTTTTACAGACCTAGAAAGATAAGGCAAAAATATTTCTTCCTTTGGAAGCAACACTGCATGCATCTGTCTTCTATGGCAGAGGATTGGGCAAAACAAGGTATACATAAAGCAGCGGATGTTTACAACGTTAACATCACCTCTTAAATCTTTGTGAAGTCTGGGACTGTGCAAATGTCTAGTTCTCTGATAAACACTTCACATGCTTGAAATAAAATAACCATTCAGACAAAATCATACTTCAGCAAGCAAAATTATACCATCCCTAGAATTCTGGAATTTTGCATTTGCAAATACAAATATCCACAGAAGTGGAAAGTGCTCAGGACTCAAATGGCAAGCTTAATTAAAGTCTTTGAACAGTTAAGACTGTTCCCCACATCCTTAGTAAATTATTTGGCCATTTTACCAGATTTTTTTTTTTAAGAAAAAGATTTAGATAATATAGCTAAATATCTTTACAAAGTCTAGAAATCAATCAGGAGCAAAAGTAAAAGGACTATGTCATAAAATATTGCCTGATGATTTAGTGTAAATCAGCCCTCACAGCAGAGAATAAGGAAACGCTTCATAACCGAACGCTATCAAGTTCTGCAACCTAAGATCTGCTTTCCCAAAAGTTTTATTCCCTCATTGGTAAATCCAAAGATACCCAAGAAAGTAGATCTCTGAAGAATATCCTCCCTTTACCTCTTGCTGTTTTTGATTGCAGTTTGTTTCTTAGTCTTGAGGTCTCTTAAACATTACCCACATTTCCCTCAAAGGAATCAGGTCTCATATACAGATCCCTGATCTCTCCTTACAAATGTATTATTTTGGAAGAACTAATATTAAACTGGAATTAGCTTAGGTCTTCCTGCTCTCATACAACAAAAGGTCCCTACGCTGAAAAGTTCTACTGGAGGAACAAGTTCCTGCACCATAACCTCTAGCTAGTTGGTTAAGGATCCCTTAGCCTCAGCCAAATCAAAAGACAAAACTTCCATGATTGCAGTATTAGTACTATCAAAGCAATACAGGAGTGTTCATCCCCTTCTCATAACATGTCATTCTGCTGCTCTTTCATTCCGTTCATTTGAAACGCACAGACCATATTTTACCTCACAGTTTCATAAAATGCCGCAATTCAAGGTTGACTCAAGCCCCGCTATGAATTTTAACTCAGTATTTCATAGCTGGGATCACTTTGGTAAGCGTTCACACATCTGTAACTACAGGGCTGCTAAAGCCAGGAGGAGTTTGTTTCATTTTATAACATATGCCCTTTCAAATTTGCTTTATTCCAGCAGAGAAGTTAACCACTGCCAACAGTTTACAGCTCTGTATGTTTTGATCGTTTGGGCAATATTGTAGTTAGGCTGGTTACCTTCCACTGAGGAAAATAATCCATGTTTTATGTCACTGTCCATTAAAAGCTCAGAGATATTTAGTTCTTGGCCACTGTAATCGTATTTAAGAGGCATAAAATATTTTGATAAGTAACAGTCACTTTTGGTAAGGAACTGTTTAGGGGGAAAAAAAACACACAAAGGTTATCTAGCATGTCAGGAACGAAAGAACAGGGCTGATGTTATTACCTTGACAGGAACTGGATATCAAGCTAAAGAATTCCTTACAGGCAAAAGTTATTAGCTTAGATGCCAAAACTGACTCTCTGATTACCCTTTTAACAGGAAATTTAAAGAAATCATTAACCAATGATAACGTTATAACTGATGATCACTGTACTTGAGAAAGCCAGAGATTTTACAGCATGTTTAGAAGCTAGGCAGGATACACGTCAAAATAATTCTACTGAGATCCACCAAAAGATAAGCCACAGAGGGTCTACTTCTCATTTGCATGCTCAGGACACAACCATTTGCAAAAAAGGTGTTTTGTATCTAGTAGTTCAGAGCTCAGGGAAGCCGGTAGAAATCGGATTCAATCTCCTGTAGCCCGTAAGCTACAGTAACGGCCGGAGTATTTCTCCATTGCTCTACCCCATGAGAAAACTTTCATTTCCAAGCCATGGTGCCTGCAGGTTTGAACAAGTCATGCTTCTATGTCTAAGGGATGTTTTACCTTAAAGCACAGAGTCAAATCTTCAGGCAAAATAAATTGAGAGCTATAGCTTGCCAGCTGAGGATTGATTCATGAACATCTTCTGATAACAACTTGAAAGCACTAAAAAAAAAAAAAAAAAAGAACTAGGAAGCCCCATAAAATATTCTAATCTAAAAAACATCTAATTCTAGATAAGCCTTATTTTAACATCTCTGAGAACAAAAACAACAAAAAAATCCAGAAATAAGACAATCAAAAAAAGTATCTACTGTTTTAGCATACTTTATTTATAAAGTGTTTATAGTCCAGGCCAGCTCAGACGCACATAGAGATCCCTGTGAATCATGCAGAGGCATCTGTTTTTAAAGCTATTGGGGAATACAGAAATATCTTGCATGTTTCCATCTGGAATTGTTTTTAGAAATGCCATCTAGAGGGGCAATGCAGAAACATGCTGTCAAAGAATAAACAGCATCTTTATGTAAGGCAATTAATTCTCCAAATGCAGTCCAATCTGTGAATGACTGGTAAACAAATGGGGTAACTGCCAGTATAAATATTTACTTGGGAACAGAAGCAGCTACAAAACAAGCAGAAGTTTGTCTCAAATAGTGAGCGTGTGCACTCTGCAGAGAAGCAGCATGAATGGCTCTAAGCAAATATTCAGTGGAGCTCTGCCTAAAAATTTCAAACATATAGGAACATTTTAAAGACTTCAGTGTTGTTAACAGTCAAGCAAATTGATCATCATGAATTTTTAAGTTTCTCTAGTCAAATTTAGTATAAGCTGTTTTTACAACAAATAAATAAAATCCAGAAAGGTATGTGATCGACCCTAGCTGAATTAGAAGATCCACTAAATGACATGGCAATAATACTTATTAGCGCATAGAAAGACATGTAACCGTTAGTAACAGCTAGCAGCTAGAGCCATTTGACATTTTATAAATCTTAAGGGTTTTTTGTTTTTTAAGATTTTATTTTAAGAAGGAATGATGTTTGGAAATAATTAAATATGTAATTTATTTAACTCATATTTAATATGAGTTAAAATTTTCCTTAGGAAAAAATTGCTATAATTTTGAAATTACTAATTCAAGGAGGAGAATATGGCAATTGCACTGCTCTTAATTGGTTTAAATACAATTACGTTTCTTTGAGTACAAGTAGTGATCATAGTTACTGGAAGTAGTATACTGAAGCGTTAAAAAGGTAGCCCACTGAAAGAGTAAGAGCTGGTCTGTAAAAGCAGAATTTTTTTGTCATATGGCCTTTATTCGATCAGCTCAAAAGCAAAATGAGATGCACTCTCAAGCACAAAGTACCAAGGAGCTCTCATACTAAATGTTACTGAAATTGTCTTTTGGCTGAAGCGGTAGGAACTGTGTGGTTTTAAAGCAGAAATTTTCAACTAGCCACTATTTAGTCCTTGTGGTCAGAGCGTGCTGACTGGCTGACAACTGTGACGTCCAATGTACCACAGGATGGTTACATTTAGTGATATGTTATGCCAAGATATAAAGGCATATCATTAAAGAGCCTGATATTGCAAGGTGCTGAGTCTACTGGGAGGGTAGAACATGCTGTGCCCGGCACGGCTGAGGTCAGAAAGTATAATTATTTCCATAGACCCTGAAGCAACTCTACTGAATATCTTGAACACATAACACTTGCAGAAGAATATGTTTGCTCTACAGAATGAGTGTGCAGTATCAGAGGAAATAGCCAAGGGAGAGGGGTAAAGTTGGCTGGCTCAGTATATGGTACTTCCTTTTTTCCTTTCAAGAATTTCAGCCTCTTCCTATGTAACAGATTACTTTTGAAGTCTCCCTCTTCACAATATTACATTTCTATGTAAATAAGGTCCAGATGTTACCTGGAACTTTCCTACTTCTTACAGCTCCAGTCTCACTTTGAAGCTTTCTGCCTCAGTATATTTGATAAACATAATTATCATAGGTGATAACAGAAACTGATGCCCTTTCAGGAGAAATAGGAATTTTTGAACCTGGCTCTACTTCTGCTCAGAGGGACTCCGAAGTAAGGACCACTTCTATCTGCTCTGCCTGATAATTCAGTCGGAGGTTGCTGACATAATAAATGTTACAGCCTTTGCTTTCCCACATTAGGATTCTGAATCCTCCAGAAAAGGGACAAAACAGAAGCATGGAAATCCATAACATTCTGAGAGATATCAGTGGCAGGCTCTGTAGGATTTGTTTTCTGAGAGAGTCAAAAACAGAGGCTTACGTTTTTCCTCACAGTTTAAGGGGGCTGAAATCTGACAGTAACAGCCTGCACCTATTAAATTATTCTCAAATAGCAACATATTTGCCATTCCTGAAGGGGAAAATCTCAAATTGTGATTTGCAATCACAAAAAAAAAAAAGTCAAAAATGAAATCCTCTTCAGGACTAGAAGTTATTCTACTAAGACGGCCTAAATCTCAACTATTCATTGTCACTGAACCTGACCTTAAAATGAATCTGAAACATGTATCAGCACCTTGGCTTGTTACAGCCTGTTCCATTCAAGTGTACTGACTACTCCCAAGTGCCTGATAGGAGACAGTGATAGGTGTCCTTGGTAAATACTTGGCCGTGTTTAAGAGTCTAAAGTAAAGCTCTGGGCTAAAAAGTTCATTGAATCTCTTTAGCTCTTGGAATCCCTGAGCTGCAAGTTATTTCCGTTCAATAAAACTATTGTGATTTTTTAACAGCTGTTAGATGCAACTGGAAACAATTTGAAAAGAAACAAATACCTTTTGGGCCTTAGAAGTTGTGAGCTATTATGGTGGTTATTTTTAAATATAACTCTGTGAAATTACTTGTTTAGAAGAACAAAGGATTGATAAGTACTTTTCATTGAAAAATCTATTTACTGTCATTTTTAAACAACAAAAAGTAAAGGGAGGAAGAGAGACTGCACAGAAATAGAAAATCTCCCTTCCTTCTCACAAGCAGGGTTACTTCATCCGTTTCTAAAATTCTTGATAAAGATTAACAGAGAACAACTTTCTGAGCTTTGCAGGAAAGTTCTGCTGCAAGTTTTTCCTTCAGAAAGAATTGCCCAAAAGCAAGAGTTGAATGACATTTGTTTAATGAATTTTAGTAACAAAAATGTTTTGAAAGTCATAGGTTTAAAACCCTGAAGCAAAATTATCAAAAGTTTATAATAAAGGTACTAGAGTGGTTCAAAGGTTTGTTCTTATGTTATAACAGATGTTTCTTTCAAAGTCTAGAATATTTCCTTCTTCAGCTATCTGCTGATCAGAAAGATAAAAAAAGCTGTGCTTTAAAAAGTATTCATGGAAAAGGCAAAACCACTGTCAGTAACAGAACAGCCTGCTTCAGATGGAAAAGGGTTCATGGGTTCTTTGCATTTATCAGCTTTAGACATCCAGTACGGAGAGTCAGGGAGAAGACAGACAATGCCGAAAAAATTGAGAGGGTTGATTTAAATACTGAATAATATGCGACATTTCTAATATTATGCCTTCCTTTCTGGTATTTAAACTGCAATGTTATTTTATTCTAAAGCTCTCATTTCAGTATAATTGGGCATATCAAAATGTGCCAGAAATCCATAGCTATGTAGGAACTAAACGATGAGGTAAATTTCTTTTCTTAGTCATACTGTACCTACGTTATGTTACAGTGGATAAGGATAATGATTCCTTCTAGCTGTAGGGTAGTTTAATCTATTATTAATGTACTGTATAGAAGGTCTAATCGAAACTTCAGATATTGAACACAGGACACAAAAAAACATTCCAAATTTGTAAGATATTTCCACTTCTGCAGAAGCAAAACTGACATTACATGCTAGCAGAATGCTTAAATATAGTGGTAAGTATAGATAGCCTTTCTATCTGGTAAGTATAGACATTAATAAGGACATTAAGATTCATTTTGGAACATAAATATCCAAGATGTGTTTGATATTATTAGACTTTCAAAACAAGACTCCAAATTAAGATTAAACATCTTCTGAGAAGCAATACTGTCACCAAAAACTTGGCTTTTCAACTCAACATTGGGTTTATTTATGAGTATTGCCTATGCATTGGCATCAGCCTTTTGTTTGCACTGTGAGTGTTTCAGCACTCACAATTCTGGGACCAACTGGACACCAGCCCCCCAAAAGAGTATTACTGAGATATGGAAAACTTGGAAACCATTTGACCCAAGCCACAATCTAACTAGGACAGGTGATGGCAGGCATGTACTATAACTAGTATATTTATTCTCTCCATTCACTTCAATTTCTTTGACTGACAAAATATGTGCAGAACATCCAGACATTAATTTTTATGGCTAGGTATACTTAATGCACTGAGAAGTGCATGTGTAGAAATAGCATGCAAAATGTGACTGGCTAAGACATTACATCTGCGTAACAGCAGATGCACAACCAACACCACCACCCCTAAAGCTATAAACGAAGTGCTAGCAAAACCAAACGTTAAATCCTGCCCAAGGTCCTGAAATGGGATGGCAAAGGAAAATCTTGGGACTTTTCTCTAGCATACCACAAAAATATATCCAAAATTTTCCCCACAGTATTTTAATAAATAAATTCTGTGATAGACTGGAGAAAAACACACAGTCAGAGAGACCTATTAATTCGCTTGCTGCCAAAAAGAAATGAAAATGTATGTCTTGCCCATGACTGTTTTCTATGATCTTAATGTCTCTAATAACCATCCAATGCCTAGCAAAACTCCTTTAGAAATACCTGAAGGTTACATTACTGTTTTTAAGAGGAAATCCAAAATTTCCCATCTGGTACAATACATGCTCCTACAAAGAGGTTGTTACTTATTGTTATCACTGAGGACAGTCATATAACTTTTACCAGTGTCACATGACAACAATGTCATCACTTAGCTGTATTGCTGGACAAACTATAAATATGAAGTTTTTCCAGTCTGGGTAATGACTGGTCTCTCAAACGCTGCTCTGTGGTTACAATTAATAAGGAGTAAGGAGTAATAATTGATGACAAGTGTGGAAGTTCAGACAGTGAAGGGAGGTTGCTATGAACCACAAGGGAGGAAGGATCAAGCTCACGCCTGGGCTCAACATGGCTGTGAAGTAAGTGGAGATTTGTATCCACTTACAGCAGGTCTAGAGGCTGAATCTGCAGATCCTTCCCCACTGGACGAAAACTATTTCTTATCTGCTTCCTATAGTATTCTCCTACTTTAAAGTTGGTTCCTACATGTAAAGAAAAGTTAAAGGATCATTGCTATTCTTTATTCTAGTCTTTACAGCTCTAAAATGGAGGTCATACCTCTCCTCAGGAATAAGAGTGTGGAAACGCAACTGGGAGCGGAGTAAAGATGTAAACAGAATACAAGCTCAGAAGAGGGACTGAGAACCAGAATTTAGTGCTCTAATATAAAAAGCACAGCCTGCCAATGTGTTCTACTGAAATTCCATTAGACTGCAGAGAAGAGGATGGAATCCATTTCAGCTGTAATGGAAACTGAAGAGCCAAGTCTATCAGAAGGCCTCAATTCAGTTATTATTCACTGCAGCAAGAGGTTGCTTGGCTCTCCCTCCGAGCAATTATTCCAGTTTATTCCAGCATTTATCAGTTTTTCATAACAGACTATGTTTTGCATTCCTGTTGGATTAAGGAAGCTAAAGTCTTCCTACTTCAGAGTACAGAGCTCCTTTCTCACATTAGAAATGTTCTGTCACCTAGGCTAGAACAAATACCTAATATTTTTACTTAGACAAACAACAAGATAAATTGTGGTGAATTTTTCTTTTTGTATTATTTATTTATTTACTATTTCTTTCTTTTTACCTCTAGTGAAGAGGGAACAAGAAAGAAGAAAGAAACATCCCCAAAACTAAACTCCTTTTGAAAATGATTTATTTTAATGTATTTAAATGAGTTTAAAGACTAATGAAAATATCACATTTTCATATGCTCCCAAAAATATTTCTTAAACCTGTTATGCAAATACTATTCTCCAAAAGAAATTCACTTGATAGATATCAGCAGCCGTATAAATTAATAAAAAAAACTCTGCAAGAGGGAATTTTCACCCAAATTCATTAAAAATATTTAATACATTTTCCTAGATATTCTAATGGACAAAAGTTCCCTGATTAGCTCAGTTCTAGATTACCTCCAGTACATCAATATATTTTTAAAAGACAAGCTTCACAAGTTTATAACATAACTGCACCTACACAGTTCTGTTAAACTGACTAATATTTACGTCAATGAAGTTTCCTGTGTGTTGATTTTTTTTTTTTTGCAGGATTTCTGACCTAGTAATATGTTTAATACAGTATAATGAAACTATTTCATTCTGAAAAATCTTACTATAAGAAAATAACTGCATTGAGAGGAACCAACATATTCCCAGTATTTTCTAGTCTCCTGTAGCTTTTCCAAAGTTTGTACTGAGGATTTTAATTTTAAGTCCATTTGTTGTGAAAGACGTACGCAGTTGCACTAAATGCCTACCTGTCAAATACTTTTGAAAGTATTAGCCAATTTAATCAACTTTTCCAGAAACACAGTACTTATAAGTTCCTTGAAAACAGGAAACTAATGAGACATTAAAGGTCATACTATTACCTGTGCACTAACTGGAAAAGCATGTAGCATAAGCTCACGCTTTATCAGAGAATCCACAAAGGCTGACTAAAGGAGAATCTTTTCTTGGGCGCTATAACAAAGCAAAAGAAATTATCAGTAATCTAAACCCATGTCAGCATAGTAAGACAACACTCATTTCTCAGGCTGTTTGTACGTATTGAGCTTAGATTTTGCTCTACAATAGTGGAAAAGTCCATGCCATATTTAAAATGCAATTACTTTTAGAAAAATATCCAAAGCAGAAAGCAACGGATGTCCACCCCCAGAGAAGCTTGACAGGTAGGAAAACCACAGATAAACATGCTAAGATACCCACAGTGCTTTGGATGCATGCATTCGGATTTTCCTCATCTTTTGTTAGTTAATTTGCTAAGGACAAATAGAATGGAAGGAATGGTGACTAGAAAAATGAAAAACTCCCATGTGATGTTAAAATATACTTGGAGGAAGACGAACTTCTAGGATGAAGCCTGCCGTTAGTTCCACAGCAATAAAACAGATAAATGTTCTCCCAGTATTTCCTTTTAATATTTTTAAAAGTCATGAGTTCATTTTCTAGCAACTGGTTGTCTAAAACCATCACTTTTACTTAGTTCACATCCTAGAACAGCTGGAACCACATTTTGTCACAGATCCATGACTCTGCATTGCCATCTCCTTCCTCTCCCCAGAAGAAAATGATTTTAAATCTTTCATTCAAAAAAAAAAAATCATCTGTTCCATAATGATATGTTTATAAATTATGCAAGGTCTGGTTTAGACACGCATAGCTTATACATCTGGATAGCCAAATATCTACATTTCTTCTACAGAGTTCAAAAAAACAATTCTAATGGTTGCACAGTGACCTAATGGTTGCATAATGGATTACCAAAGGGATATGGTCAACATCTTATGGTACTAACACAGCACCGTGGCTTGATTATTGATTCCTGAATCCAAGAGATACAGAAGGGGACCTTGATCTCAGAGTTTTTTATGCATACATGCAGGGCACCTTACAGCAACTCTTCCACTTCACGTGCATTCCCCCATGGTTCAGAAACAGGAGTTAAGTACTTCTAAAGTTGTAATTCACATACAGAAGCATATGTATTAAAGAAACGGTTAGATAGTGAACATAAATCTTCCTGTATATTCCTGTCTAATACAGCATGAACAACTAATATTAGATTTGAATGGTTATCCAATCTTCATAGTAAGCACTAGGTCTTTTCACTAGTTCATTATCATTATATATGAGGTGTCAGAATTTCTTTAAAAAACAGCCATCCTATGAACAAGAGCAATATAACTTATATTAGTCAGTTACTACAGTCAGCTTGGAAGAATAGCATTTAGGTAAAACCTTTTTTGATAGGTTCTCTGATCCGAACATTTTTCTGAAATATCCAGAGTGTTCACTTTGTAATCTTACCTATCATTAAAATGAAAATTTGTACAAACTTGAACAAGTTCTTAAGGCTTGCTACTGATTGTTTTAAGAGACAACGTCACATAGAAGTTTCTATGTTTTTTTGACCCTGCCTTTTATGACCAAGGATACTCATTGAGAAAGATTTTTTAATTTGAGACAGTACAGTGAGATTTCAAAATGATAATCTAATCCAGAAATTGCCTAAACTACTTTTATGCGCTCTACAGCCTTTTATTTACACAAGCATAGGTAAAATGGCTAAGGAGCTTGGACAATTGGCATACTTAAGTTATAATTGTTTTTCCAGGGCCACATGCCAGGGGATAATTGGCATATGGATTAACAAACACCAGCAAGTAAAACTTCTAACAATTGATAAAGAAGCCATTTATCTGTAGCTTTTCTATCACAGGAAAACAATTAGTGCTACTGTATGCCATGATTTCTGAGACAAAATAACCAATGAATTTCTTAAGAAAACACAAATGCCTAGCTTTTCAACTGACTGAGTAACTATGCCAGCGTCCATTGGCTTTTATTGCTGTAAATAAGAATTGTATACCATTTTCAGCTTGCTTGTATATCACACAGAGCAGAAATCATACAAAAACTATTTTTGATTGGAAAGGGCAGCGCTTTTTTAAACAGCAGGTAAAAATAAATAAATAATGCAATGAGAATTAAATTGCAAGGCAACATAACTACTCTCCATGAAACCCTCTATTTTGGATAGGTTCAGAAAGAAAGAAGAACAAATTAGAATTAGAGAAAAGATAAAAATGTACTTGATCTTAAACTAGACCCCAAGAGGAAGTATTCAATAATATGACATGGTAGCATAGTGTAAACCCACAGCAGAAACAAGCCACGAGCCTTGACTAACCAAAAGAAATTCTTAGTCTGCACATATATTATTGATATTCCCATTTGGTAAAAGGCAAGAGGAACATAACTGAAATTCATTAACTGTTCTGAATGTCCTTCAGGAAAGAAGTTTCTTTTGTAAGACCATCAGCTTTGAAAATTAAAGGTAACAAGTGACATACTGCAAGGACAAAACATTCTTAAATCAGTAGGCTTAGATAATCTGTACCTGACAGTCCTGAAAAAAGGAATGTGAGGAGCTTCCTGAGTCTTTCACATTAGTTTTATGTATTTTGGAATATTTCTAATAGGAAACCTCCAAAAGATTGGTGAAAGCACTGATTCTGACATGTTACCAGGTTATTATAAGCTAGCTGGCCTGTCACTCACCCAGGGACATCTGATACCTGAAACTATCGATAAAAAATTAAAGACTGAAATATAAATATTGTCCCTCCCAAAAGCTTTATCAATTTTATATCTTTTGTACAATTATTTTGTTCTTTGAAGAAGATCAATTTGAGGAAAAGGCAGGAGAAAATATACCTTACAATTATCCTTGCCATATCTAGATTCATCTTTGTCTGTCTTCTGGATGTGGATTACAAAAAATAAAACTGAACTAAAAAGCTTAATCGTTCTTGCTTGTTTTTTGATGTATTCATTTGTTCAGTAATTTTTTAAGCGCTATTCACTTAAAAAAAAAACAGTAATATATTCTGACTATGGATTCTCGGTCTGGAAAACACAGAAATTCATGTGGTGACTCAACTGCTTCCTACTTAATCATTTCTTACTAAAAACAAGCACTGGTCCTGTGAAGGTCACTTCTGTGTTCTTACGCTCTTGCATTCCCTCTGGACACCTAAGATCTCCGATTCTCGTCTCCCTTTCCCTAACTCTCTGCTCCCATCGGGGAGGTGCTTATCCTAATGCAGTCAGTGGTGATTTTGTCATTGACCTCAGCGAAGCTGGGATTTCCCTTCTCACAGTCCTTTTAAAAGGTCTGCACAACCTCCAACCAGACCAGTCTTAATCTTTCCACTATTTCTGACTCGTTAATCTTTTTTCCCCTCAATCGCAAATAGCAATGCACAGACCTTTATTGTATACAGTTTCAAAACAGGAAAAAAAAAAAAAATTCCACGAGAGAAAGAAGAAGTCACTTCCTGAGGAAAACTCATCTTTATTTTCCCCTAATCTCTGCTCCTTGGCAAACACCATAAAGGCACAACGGAATAAAAATAATCAGAATTGCAAATAAAAGCTCTACAGCGACATCTATTCCTTATATGACTGTAGATGCTAATCACTCATATGGTTGGGTACACATTATGTTTTCACGTGAGCAATATTTGCTTACTCCTTCCTGAATTCCTGGCTTCAGCTCTGAGGATTTCCATGTTTTATTTCCTATTTTGCTTTCTATTTTATCTCGCCCGTTCTGCAATTCCCAGCAAAATTACCATGTACCTACTATATATGTATGTTTGTTTTATTGTGGCGAGACGTAATTGCTCCTTCCATTATTTGTTTGAAATCGTGAATCAACAGACCTTGCCTGACAAACTTGAGATGAATGCTGCTTCCCAGAGTGAATTAAAGACAAATATCCCTATTGTCTCTAATTTGCTGTCAAAAAATCTCTGTTCAAAAGGCACTAATTTGATTTACATCATCTTAAATTATGCTACTCTTATATATGAAACCACTGTAATTTGGAATGCCTATGCATCCAAAAAATAGCATTGACATGACAAATATCAAGATTTGCTCATTAAGAGGAAAAACAATTATACTTCAGTTAATTCTATTTCTCCTCTGTAGGTGATAAGAATAGCGTATGACTTGGTTTGTTGCCTAGTTTCTAGGAAAACTGTTCATGTTCCCACTTTAAATGACAAATGAATTTTGGGGACTTCAGCCTAGCCATTACAGGAAGCTGAAAGTCTTGAACAAGCCTTGTACAATATAGGTTAATTCAGCATGAGGCATAACTTAGTAAAATATTCCAGGATGGGAATTTCAATTCAGTATGAGGAGAAGCAGTCTCTATGCCCAGCAATGTTCTTCCTACCTCTAGGTTTCTCTCTCAGTCCTAAGCAATAGTAACTCCAACTACTCCACATTCCTAGACTCTGGACAATTTGGCACATAGTAACTTAACAGAGAGTTTTGTCTCAAGATTATGAGTAGGACTACTAACTACAATAGAAATAAAATAGATCTCAAGGAAGGTGAAAATGTATCCATCGGTTCCATCTGATGGATCTCATCTGACATAGGTGCCTCTCTACAGCCTAGAAGTAGGTATCAAAGCTCTAGGAAGGTGAAGGATAAAAGACAGACCCCTCTCTTCAGGCTTCCTCCTGTCACTTTTTATCGCTTTTCATTTAGCTCCTGTGAATTTTGTTCAGCCTCTTCAATTTCCCCATGCATTCTCTAGAAAGTTTAGGGATGCCTTTGCCATACTGGAAGCCAAGCCAAAGTTAAGTATGCTCAGCATACTTGCTTCTGCAGACCTAGCCCCACACCAGTTACTTAACTACCACCCAGGAGTTGGGGAAGAAGGCTTAACACGAGCAATTGTTCATACAGAGGAGAGATGCCCATATAAAAAGGGTCTATAAAAAAAGACACAGAATTACAATTCCCAATTTGGAAGAGCATAGGATCCTCTTACGCATTTTAATGCCAGAACAGTTAGATCAGGTCAGAACTTGCTGTACTAAAGATGCCTACTAGCAGGGGTATGTTTTATTTTCATGCAAGTAGCACTCAGAGGTGTAAATTTTTTCTTCTCCTTTTTCACCCTCCATTTCAACTCTGAACCTTCTCACTGAATGCTCAACATAAACAAGACCAAAAAAAAAGTGTCAGTGGCAAAGGATACGTTTTCCCTCAGAGAAACTGGAGTCAATCTTAACCACTACATTTCTGCAAAACTGTGAAGGCTCCGAAAGAAGATGGCAGGGGTCCCAGCAACCCCGACCTCATACTTTGGCTTATTCTTTCAGAACATTTGGCCTCCTGAGTCAGGATGAACTGAGGTTTCCTCACTCCAGTTAGGCTATATAGGAGTAATTTAAATGTTTTAATCCGTTTATAATAAACAGTCATGGATCTAGTTGTTGCTGTTTTCCTGAGGGGCTCTCAGCCACTTTAATACAAAATGCTAGTACCTGGTATTTTGCATATTAGGAAATTTAAAATACACCCTAATATGCTGAGAAATTTTACAGCACAGTCTTTTTTCTGAACAACACTATAACTGCCTAGGAATATATTGTAATTGTCAGTTACAAAGCACTGACACCAGATTTAACCTCCTACACAAATACACATTGCAACTGGTGTTTCACCAGACAAGACATAACTATTAAGCTAGCAAGAGAAAAACATTTAGTCTCTTAATTGCTTTCTGTACAAACTGTATAATTAAAGTTTTGTTCTGTAATTTTGCAATCAAAACAAACAAAACTATTTGTAATCTTAAAAACAAAACAGAATAAAATCAAAGGAGGCATGAAGGGTATAGAAGAAAAAACCCACAATGTTTTAATGTATTTTTTAATTCAAGGTGATATTCAACTGCAAGCTCTCTCCAGCTTGTTCTGGAAAGAGCACAATAACAAGCACTTGCAATCATTGTTTTTGTAAGATGTAGCAGAAATATCTAAGGCCGTGAAATCTCTCAGTTCACTTATTCAAATTCCCCTTTCTCTACTCACTATAATCAATAGGAACATTCAAATTTGGATTCAGGATCTGCAAGGCCTGAGAATCCTTTAGGTGTGCTCTCACAGACGCAAATGTTATAAGCCTCACGTTCAACCTGAAGAGAATTCACATTATCTGTTTCCTTTCAGAGAAATGTACTCCTGAGAATGTGATGTCCTTACCTTACATATTGAAATTACTTTTCAGCTGAACTGTTACCACAGCAAATCATGGGCCAGATCCTGTGCCCTGTCAGAAATATTGTCTGCTGCTCGTTACGCAGAGCAGCCATACAACCGTGAAGGATTTTTACCCAGTTATATGATCCACTCTCCTTGATGCTACCGAGTCAGCATAAAAGTCTCAGTGTATTCACTGCCACTTTTTCCTGTACATGACCTATCCCATTAGTGCAGTTCTGACCTGAATTGCAGAGACAAAAAAGCGTGCACAAGTGTAATCTCAGCTCACCAAGGAATGACAGCTGACAGCCACATACACACTCGTCTCCCGAGATCAGCACAGAGCAAGCCAAAGCTCTGCTTGAGTCTCCCATTTGGCCAGCCAGAGATAGGCAGACACAAAGCCTTCACAGCTCCCCACATGTTTAAAATGTATCGCAACTAAGTGACCCACTCACGGAGAATTTTGGAGGGAGAGAGATTTTTCTTCCATGACCTGTATTGCTGCAT
This sequence comes from Struthio camelus, assembly GCF_040807025.1. Taxonomy (NCBI): domain Eukaryota; kingdom Metazoa; phylum Chordata; class Aves; order Struthioniformes; family Struthionidae; genus Struthio; species Struthio camelus. Next base: position 111,418,798 of record NC_090944.1, read on the forward strand.
AGATGTACTGTAACTGATGGTAGGTTATCAGGTTTGGGTAGGGCAATGTGGCAACAGGCCTATCTCACTGGCACCGGCCTCACCTGGCCAGCCTGAAAGCACATCGACGAGCTTGTGTCTCTCTCTATAGGCATCCCCTCAAGGCCAGCATGAGTTGCTCCTTGCCGTATTTAGCCTGACAGTTTCACCAAACATCTCCAGAGTAAAAAAGACCCAAACGTTCTCCAAGCATAGCCTAAGCTGGTCATATATTCTAAAATTAAAGGCTAAATCCACTGCAGTGAAGACAGCAGTAAGACTACCACTGACTTGCATGGAAGACCAGTTTATTTCTGCCTGCACTATGACGTACTCCAGTACACGGCCTATTTAACTATATCTAGACTGACACACCCATTTGATTTTTGTAACTTTGGCAATTCCACTGTTAAAACATAGATTGTATTTAGTTAGCTGAGCCAGGCGCCAAAGCAGCACATTAACACCTTCTTTTCAGGAGTAAAGAGAACAAAATGCTGAAATTCACATTGCAGTAAGTAGAGAACAAAATGAATTGAACTGAAGTGTGTCCATTTTAAAAATCACCAGTGAGCAATGATCAGTTTTATTGGTAAGAAACTGGAACCACACTTCCAACGCTGAGTAAGTGTTAAGCACGTTTGCACAAGTGAAGCGTAACCATATGTGAGTTCAAACAAATTGTGCTGGTTATGAGAGAAAACCTCATGCTTTACTGTTTAGAAAATATGACTTAATTTTTTTTTCCAAGGAAAACTGTTACCCCAAAAAAGGAAGAAAGTTGTTTCTAAAATGGAAACTTTTAAGTTTGTTTCAAATTCTAATTATACCTGAATAATAAGAATATAAGGAAAGTTGTAAAAACAAATTGCTTAAGCGGCTTTACTGTTCATCATATACTTCTCTGCATACATTTTTTTTTTACAATTGTAAAGTTTAACAACAGAAAACGTGGCAAATAATATCTTTGTATGAGGCCTATCATTGGTAAAACTGGAGAGGATAAAAAATATATCCTCGAACCATTCCTTTATTAGTTGGATCTTTTTTTCATCACTAAGTTGTTTAAGACTTATTTGTTAAGCAATATAAAATAATGACAACAAACTACACCATCTGTCAAAGAGTAATAAAACATCAAGTAGTATCTTACCTCTCAAATCATGACTGGTGTCAGCACTGTCCTCATAGAAGAAGGAAATAGGCTCAGCAGAAGATCTAGAAGAAAATAGGTATCCCGATAACAAACAATTTAGTTTAAATCCAGAGCAACAACAAAATAAACTTGAAGTCTCCTTAACTTTAATAGAAATATATGTGAAATAAATGGGGATATGGAGAGTTATCTGGGTTCTATAGCACCGACATAATAGCGAATGGAAGCATAGCACCTTAGGTCTACAAAGGCAAAATATTAAGTTACCCATTATGCAGGACAGCCAAGTGTAACAATAAGTTGTGGGGATTGGGGGGCATTTGTACAGAGGAAAGATTAACACCTAATTAAAAAGAAATTAAATAACCGTGTGGTGAGCAATCACATTTTGTCAAATGGCCAAGACTACTGACTTTCCATGAAAAAATATAAGAACAAAACCCGGAAAACTAGGACAGCAGCAGCAAGGGAAACACATGGGATGGAACTGGAGTCTGATACAGAAGAAGCCCTAAGTGCACTCTCCTTCCAGATGGACACTGTTTTCATCACTGAAGGAGAGACTCCCTCACGTTGTAACATCTTCCTATTACTCTTATATAGAACAGTATTATTCAGAAATGGCTAAAAACACTCCAACCGCGCTTCTGCGACCAGGAGAGCATGGGATCATTACTGAAGAAATCCGATGGTTTTATGAGGGCTGTGGGACAAAGCTGTGAAAAGAGAGCTCTACCATATTTAAAATTAAAAGCAGAAAGAACCTGGCCTGCTACAGTTGATGACAAAAATTCTATAGGATTTTGATCCAAACTACTAACAGCAGTTTAAAAGGCTGTCACAGCACTATGACATGTCATAAACCTGCATTCCTTGCCTTTTGGATGTTTCAAGATGAAACTAGATTTTCCCAAGCCATTCCAAATTATTTGGCTAGATACAAGAAACCCATCTAGCCAATTGCTGATTTATGCTATAATGAGCTCAGAGCAATGTTCCCAAAGAAACTAAAACACAAGAAAAGGGAAAAAGCAGACGACACTGTACAAACACAGGACCAGCAAGTCATAAAAAAAACAACAAAAAACAACAACAAAAAACCACTAAAGGTCACGGAGAGGAAATATTTTTCACTTCTCCATACATCACTTCTCTATGTCTGCCTTTTGAACACGAAGAATTGAAAATTCACATAAATGAGGTAAATTTGAAACTGAAACCTGTTTACAAACTACTAAAACAAACCTAAAACAAGAATAAATTATTCCTTAATGACTGGAGCCAAAGGACATGGGGACATACCCTGAAGTCCTAAGATCAAGGCTGGTGTGTGAGTGGAGAAACACTTCCGCTACACCACAGTGAAGGGCAAGTTATGTGGCTAAACACAGGGGTAACTGCTGAAAAATAACATCTGTGTTTCTGCACATTAAGGAAATATAACAACGGTGCCTCAGTGCGTTCGGTCTTTAAATGCCGAGATTCAGAGGTTCAGACATCACCACTTCCACACTAAACAAGGCCTTACGCACAGAGGTGTTTGCTGAAGTGGGTGTGAGAGGGGAATCTGGTCTTCTGAGTAATAGGAACCTCTCCTAACTATTGTTCTGACTTTCAGAAACTAAAAGCTGTTTATGACTGCATGTTGGTAATCAAAACATACATGTCTAAAATAATGACTTTAACTCATAATCAGTTGCTGTAAAAGAGGAAATGCATTAATGACCTCCTGAAAATAATGAAGCTGTTACCACAGAAGTACTTAATAATAGGACTATAAATATACTACTCTCCACTCGATTCCCAAGGGAGTTTTACTTAACAGAAAACTAAGGCTTGGCTTAGCATTTCATTATTGTGGAAAGTGACAGGACATATTTAGTAAGCACATCGGGTTAGAAACTAGTTTCACATCACATCCACAGAGTGAAGTTGCACTATAGAACATATAATCTGGGTTTAAGTGAGATACTGAAATTAGCTTAAGCAACAGGCAACATGACTGGCTACTGCCGTTTGAGCCCTTCTCCATGATAAAACACTGAAAAATGCTTTGCTTCTGAAAAGATGCCACTTATGGTCACCCATGAAAATATAGGCCATTTTCAGTTGCACATGCTTGTACTAAAAAAAGGACATGGCTGATATGAAAACATTCATTTACCACATTTTATGCATTACTTCAGTTTACATACAGTATGACAGATTGGGTTTACAACGATAAGAAAGAGGGTAATGTGGTGGTAGGACAATGATGTGGTAGAACAGTGATATGTCAAACATTTCACTTCCTTGCGCTTAAAAAACAAGCAACCACAATATCTATGGCAGTCTGAAAACTTCTGGAAAGCTTCAGAGACAAAGGAAAAACTAAACAGAGTCTGAAAAACCATTGCTCTATCTCCTCAACTGAGCAGTAGCATATGAATACACTGAAAATATATATCACTTCTACTGTCTTTACTTTTCACATCAGATTAATTTACAGATTCCTAATGTTCCATTTTGCTCTATGTCTAATTTTTCTTTTGTAGATTGCCAATAAAATGTCGCTATATTAGCCACACAGATTTAAAAATTAATCAGAGTAGCTAAATCAATCATTATATTTATTAACCAAGCCTACATTTGTTGATCTACACTATTGCTGACTAACTTGGGCTCCAATTTTGTAGCAACAGATCCCTTTGTCTATGATGATGGATCAAAGGTCAGACTAACTCCAACCATGTGGAACCTAATGATAGCTAAGGGAGACCCATGATGGATATAAAAATAGAACTAAAGATAAATGCTTTAATCACAAGTGACAAATTACATTTTTGATGTGTCAAGTTCAATATTAATTATTTTCAGCTGCTCTCCTTTTCCTTTTGTCTTAAGGAAACTGCAGCAATCTGCTGACATGCATGGAAAAGTTCAGGTGCAAAATGACCTCGGTTTGGTTTGCACATTTACAGGAAACCATCTACGATCCTTGGAGTATTTAAGTACTATGGCCCATGGAAATACTACGGCCTATAAAAATATAAATCAGGAGATGATACTGCTCTTCTCCTAATTTTAAGATCAGATAAATCTCTTTGTGTCATGGATTATGGACTGATATAAAATAAACACAAAACAAATAACAGAACTCTGCCAGCAGAGAATCAACAATTGCTTTGTGAAAAAAAAACATTTCTAATGTTAAATGACTCTTTTCCATAAGTTAAAAACGTGAAAGAAGAGGTCATTTCTTTTCCACTTAACTGTTATGATGTTCTTTCAATATCAGCCTGGACCATACGTTCCTCAGAAAAGAAGAATTACATGTTTTAAGCATTTTGCCACTTTACATATGCATTGCATACTCTGAAGTTTTGGAAAACATCTTTTATTCATGGTAGAAGACCAATTAGGCTGCAAAAATGAACTTACCCAGAAATTCGTTAAGGAGCAGAAGGAAAAATGAATAACTGTAGAAATTTAAAAGGCAAATTGAGTTAGTCTGCAACGTGACAGATCTAACACTAAGTTTTTCTTCCTTGACCTTCAAACAAAAATGTAATAGGTTTTAGATAGTTTAACAGAAATATTAGTAATGTGATGAACTAATAACAAAAGCAATTAGAGAACAATATTATGGTGTTTCAAATATCCAGTTATATACAGAATCAATAGAACTTTTCCCTATCCAAACATCAGTTAATTCAAAAGGTATGATGCCACAGATGAACTCTGAAAATGTTCTTAAAACATCGATATGTGTGTGTTATTATCAGCCTAGGATCTCTTTTATATATATAAAAGTATCTGGAAGATCACTATTTATCCTGGTTACTGAAAACAGTAATGGTTATGAAACTGAAGCATCCAGAAAAAAAGCAAAACAAAACAAA